>NW_017306274.1:1826264-1831333 GCF_000935625.1 Nanorana parkeri
CCCTCTCCCTCTCTCTCTCCCCCCCTCTCCCTCTCTCTCTCTCCTCCCTCTCCCTCTCTCGTTTTGTGTGTGCTCTTGTTGGTATGTGCTTTATGGTTTCTTGTTGTAAATATACTAATACATATAAGACACTCCTGCAAGATGGCACAGCCAGGTCCATAGCGTCCAGTACAGTTAAAACAGAACTTACGACAGTTGTGTGGGGATGGGGAGGACTCTTGCCATATGTGCAAGTACATACTATGGCATGCCTAGTATCTACTAGTGTGCACTCCTTCAGCACTGGCAGGCCCAGACTCGCTTTTGCTCATTTTGTACCCTTCTCTGCCATCTTCTTCCTTGCTTTGGGAACCGGTGTTTATCCTTTTCAGCCCTTGGGCGGCCACTGTTAATGTAAATTCCATGTTTAATTGTCCTGGCACCTGGCTCTATTCTCACCGTCTTAGAAGTGGCAGGAATGAGCCAGGAGTGTACGCATATGAGTGTAAACTAAAAAAAATACTAAGACCAAGTGGAAGAACTCCACCTCCTAACATTTGCTTAATTCTTACGTTCCACTTTAAGCAGCAATGCTTGCCCCATCCAGCTAGCTGATTGGATAATAAAAGAGCAACAGCACCCTGATGAAGTTCTCCCCTCCTGTAAGTCTGTTTACAGTGTGCAAAGCAAAGGAGCCCTCATTGGTTCACAGGGCTGACCTTTTTTCTCCCAGCCAGCGTACTGCAATGCAAGAGACTTCAGGAATCTAATATCAAAACAGAATTGGGATACTTAATCTTGCTGTATTTACAAATATATTAAAGGGTTTTGTAATGCATACATAACTGGATTAAATGGTATTTATCAATGTCTGCCCGGAGTTTAGCTTAGGGAGCTATAGACAATAATCGTACAGGCATAACAATGATTTATGGTGTACAGTGCTTGGGGGTTAGGGTTCCTTTAAAGGGATTTAAATTTATTTTTGATAGTGTCTCCATTTGCCTTTTTACTAAATCCCAGTAAGAGGGAGGGGCAGCCAACAGCGCAGGGGTAGGAAAACTCTGGCCCTCCAGCTGTTGTGGAACTACAAGTCCCATGAGGCATTGCAAGATTCTCACTGCCACAGGCATGACTCCCAGAGACAGATGCCTAATGGGATTAGTAGTTTCACGACACCTGGCGGGAAGGAGGGGCGGAGTTTGCCAAACCCTGCCATAGAAGGAACAGGGATGGGCAGCCGATAGAGGGTAAAGGGAACGGCAGCTGCTAGAGGGTACAGGAAGGGGCAGTAGATAGGGGGTAAATAGAGGGGCAGTCGATAGAGGGTAGAGGGAGGGGAAACTGATAGAGTGTAGAGGGAGGAGCAGCCAATAGAGGGTAAAGGGAGTGGCATCCAATAGAGGGCAGAGGAAGGGGCAGCCGATAGGGGGTAAAGGGAGGGGCAGCCAATAGAGGGTAGAGGGAGGGACAGACAATTGAGGGTAAAGGCAATGGCAGCTGATAGAGAATAGAGGAAGGTGCAGGCAATTAAGGGTAAAGGGAATGGCAGCTGATAGAGGGTAGAGGGAGGGGCAGTCAATAGGGGTTGAAGGAGGGGCAGCCAATAGAGGGTAAAGGGAACAGCAGATGATAAAGGGTAGAGGAAGTATCAGCCAATAGGGGTTGAAGGGAGGGGCAGTCAATAGAGGGTAGAAGGGGGGGATAGCCAATAGAGGAAGGGGCAGCCTATAAAGGGTAGAGGGAACGGCAGCTGGTAGAGAGTAGAGGGAGTGACAGCCAATCGGGGGTAAAGGTAGGGGCAGCTGATAGAGGGTAGAGAGACTTTACTGCACTGAACAGTGCTATGAAATTGAGTTTCCTGTTTGGTGGAGAGGGCATAGAGATGACCTCGTTAGTGACCTGCTATTCCTTCACTATCCAATCACATCGCCTTGATTGGCTTTATTTTACTGCAGTGGAAGGCAGTAAAAGGTCAGGACTTTGTATTAAGACCTTATAGTGTCTGGTAGGGGCAGAGAACTTAAAAAATAAATGTGACTTATGCCTTAATTTTAACTAACAGCTTCATTTTAAAATCCCCTCTCAATTCTAAAACTCTTCTTGCCTTTGACTTCCAGAGCAAAGCACCAACCGGGCCACTTGACCGCATTAACCGACAGAAAGCTTATTTAGAAGAAAAAACCCCGCTTTGAAACAATGTGCAAAGCGCAGTAAAGCATGTACTCGCCGAGCCGACTACCAACTGGTTCTGGGTCTTTATAATTTACAAAAGAAATAACGTTGCCCATTTAATGCAAATACATCTTAATAGAACACGATCCGACTAGCGCATTCCCCCCGGAAAACACCATTTACCCGCGTAGTTTCCCAGCAGCAGCAAACCCTATTTTCCGACTTTAGCATCGAAACTTCCACATTAAATAATCATAGAATCTGCAAACAGCCAAATTAAATACAGAGAAATAATGGTTAATGCCGTAATACACTGACAATTTAACCCAGCCAATATTTTTATTGCCTGCTTCTATAAAGGCAGCCGAGCACAACTTGCCTTTGACTGTCGCAAAATAGGTTATGGACCGTCTGGGAATGACCAATTTTTCAAACGCAGCCATACAGTGAGGCCGGAGCCACTAATACGGGTTTTTTTTCTTTTTTTCTCCTCCGCTCTATTGCTGGTATACTCTTCGGAGAATATTTTGTAACGGCAATAGCGTTTTAAAAATCAGTCTTTACTGGCGTTAATGAGTGGACAGCTGGAGCATTAACTGGCTTTGGCCTTGACTCTGGTCATTAAGTAAGAAACCAGTTGTTAGCAGGTAGCTTACCAACTTTTTCATTTTCGATTTTTTTTTTCCTCCCTGTGATAAAATGTCTTAATTGGACCGGCTTCCAGTTTTTAAACTCCTCTTGCAGATGTGAATTGTGATAAATAAAGATAACCATTAAACTGCGGATTGCGACATTTCGAAGTCAAAAATTGCGGGGGTCGGTTTTCTCAAGGTTTTTTTTTTCCAGTGCGTTCCATGATCAAAATTCGGACTAATTTTGAGAAATTCACATATTCTGACACATTGGAATTTCCAAATACCAATGCATCTGAATGCGTCCGAATCCGAATTTCCGTTTACAAATTTCGGATCCCATCCGAATTTGGTTCAAAAACGAACCTGAATCGGACATGTGACTTTTCTGGCCAACCAAATGTGTTTTTCAGTTGAATACATGCGAATGGGTATGAACACGAATTTTCATTATGGCAACATGGGACCCATATACATATAATACTAAAGCTGAGGCTCCCAGACCCGAATGGCATTCGGGATCCATATTTCCAAATTGCATGCGGGAGCTCCTGAAAGCCATTTTGGGTCTAGGAGCCTCAGCTTTAGTAACATATGTATATGGCTCCCAGACCCGAATGGCATTTGGGATCCAAATTTCCCAATGCCATTCGGGTCTGGGAGCCATATACATATGTTACTAAAGCTGAGGCTCCCAGACCCAAATGGCATTCGGGAGCTCCAGAATGCAATTCGGAAATTTGGATCCTCTTCTGAGTCCTTAACTGTTACTTGTGTTTGGTCCTAGTCGTAGAGAATTATGCAGACAATAAAGCCACCTAAAAATCCAGGGAGTCAACCTTGCTTTATACCCCTAACCCAAACGCCTATTCATTAGAGTAATTTTCCATAATCTGTGTGACCTGGCATGTCTGAAGCCCTCCCCTTTCCCAACCACCACTTTAGACCCCTTGTGTGCGGTCTTGGGCTGTGCCGCTACCTCTTGCCACCATAAGTGGTATGTCAGGAAGCACCTCACCCTCCAGAGGAAGGAGATGTCCATTGACTACTGTCAAAGGCTAGTTTACAGTCTGCTCAGAGACTATAACCTTATGGACTCTGGATGTTTGAGAAGATTGCCTTTTCACCCTTTTCACCCTTTGCCCTTTGGGTCTTTGTCCTTCTATAAAGCTCCAGGGCCTGTGGTCATTTCCCCCCTGTCTTATTCCTCGTCCCTATCCCCTATTACACTTTTTGCTTGAAGGTTTCATGTACAGGGATTGTGGGAGCTCCTCATAATGGGCACACCAGGTGTGTAGACGCATGTACTCAGCACAGGGATGGTGGGAGCTCCTCATAATGGGAACTTTAGGTGTGTAGACCCAGGTACTCAGCACAAGGATGGTGGGAAACAATCAGCACAGCAGGTGTTTAGAGCCAGGAACTCAACACAAAGATGGTGGGAGCTCCTCATAATGGGCACAGTAGGTGTACAGACTCAGGCTCAGCTCAGGGATCTCCCCGATAGAGTCCCAAAAAGATAGAAGAGACTTTCAGGGGGTTTAACTCTCCAACATCTACCAATTCACACAGGTGAAGAAAGTGCTGCATTCAATGCAGAATGTGCTATTCATAAGGCGTTGGTGGTGGCACAGGGGCAGAGTGAACTTGGCCGTCAGACATTCCCAATGGTCTAAGACCTTCAGTCATTCTGCAGTTCACTTTAGTTCAGCATGGCAGGCTACGATGTTGACGCGTAATGTAAAAATTAATGTGAGAAAAAAAGTGAAATAAAAAGGAAGAAACAGAAGAATAAAAATGAAATGCGGCAGAAAGAGCAAAAAATAAAAATAAAATGTATTTATGTCACCTTGTGGTAAGTTCCATCATCAGTTCTCCTCCTTTGAAGATTATAAATTAGAGCAAATTTAGGGTCCCGTAAATTCTACGAGAAAAAAAAAAAGAGAGACAGAAAGTCTTTATGGGTTGGTGAAGCACATTGACATCAATGCTCAATTTTTTAAGCAGATTAACATATTTTTTTTCCGTCTTTGCGCTCATAAACAGCGATAATGCATAACTGCTGCATGATTAACTGACACCCGTCTGTGGCACATCTCATTTACAACCTGACAGGCTTGATGCCGTAAGACAGGACAGAAAAATAATCTGCTCTGTAAATTGTATTTATTGCCGGAGATGAGGGAAGTTTGAAAAACTTGCTCCGTTAAGTGGGTCGCTCGATCTGCAGCTTGTGACCAGGAAGGGAGGGGGGGGGGGGGGGAGGGGGGGTCTTACGCACAA
>NW_017306274.1:1831427-1852279 GCF_000935625.1 Nanorana parkeri
CGAGGCTTCTACAACCATTGGACAGTTTGCTAAAGAAAGTAGTGACCAATTAAAGCTGATTGAAAAAAAAATCCACATTGCACAAAATCCACAAAATGTTTTCAATGACATTAAGTTTTCAACAGATTACAGGGGGTCACATATGAGACGTCCATTGTTAGGGTTTACATACACTTTAAAGCAGTCCCTAACACTTAAACCTTCCTGTACCCCATCCCTAACATTAAAGCTAACCCTCAAATAGGGATGAGCTCAGGTTCAGACCGAACCTAGTCTGAACCTGAGCTCCTCCGAACAAGGGAGTGCCATGGGCCTCATATGCTAGGCTTTAGGTTTAGTTCTGCTTTAAAGGAGAACTATGGGGTTAAGTCTTTTCCCCATAGTTCTCCTCATGGTTACGGGAGGACACAAACTAGCGTCCTCCCGTCACCCTAAGCTCAGTATACCGCGAGCTGTAGCTACAGTATACTGAGACGCCGGAGCTGAAGCGGATCCCGACAATTGTGCCGGAATCCGCCCAGCTGCGTGAGTGACAGCTGGCTCTGCCTATCCAAAGGCACCAAGGCAGAGCCCGGCTGTACCCGCCCCTCCCCCGTCCGCTCCGCCAGTCAGCGCTGGCGGATCGGAGCAGGGAGGGGGGAATCCAGTCCCTCCCCTGTCACAGCAGAGAGCCGTGACAGGATCGAGAGGTGAGCGAACGCCGGTATGTGTTCGCTCACCTCCCGATCTACTGAGCCGACCTGTGACAGTCTCATTGTCACAGGTCGGCTAGAACTATGAGGTGAGTGAAAAGCACCCCTCCCTCATACTTCTCCTTTAAGGCACATCAACTGTAGGGGTGAGCTGGGGTACAGACCGAATCCAGTCTAAACCTGGGCTCCTTCGAACAAGGGACTGCCATGGGCCCCATCAGCTGTGGGCCATGGCATTTCCCACCCCACAGCTACATATAAAGGGACCGAATGTTTCTGCTGATGTCATTGACCAAATATAGTCATATAAGTCTAATGACACCAATGCATCCCGCCCCTTTGCATCTGTGGGTAGGAAATTCCCCTGCCACAGCTGATTGGGCGGCAGTGGAAGGAGTACTCCTTCCGTGTTCTGAGGAGCTCAGGTTCGGATCAGGGCCAGTTTTTTTACCTCAAATGTCTCTGTTGCAGTGAAAGCAATGTAAGTCTAATGACACCACTGCATCCCGCCCCTTTGCATCTGTAGGTGGGAAATTCCCCAGTCGCAGCTGATTGGGCGGCAGTGGAAGAAGCTTCCTTCGTATTCGGAGGAGCTTGCGTTCGGACCAGGGCCAGTTTCTGACCTCAGCTTTCTCTACTGCAGTTAAAGCAATAGAGCTTGGTCAAGGAACACCCCAGACCACCCACAATCTGACCAGTGGGGATACATACAGCAATAAAAGCTTCTTTGCTTGACCCAAAACTAAAACAACAGGTTCTGGCTGTAGTTGGGCTTTGAGACATAATCTAATCCTAATATTGAACCACATCCTTTGCTCCTAACATTAAGGCCAGCCCCTAAAGCAATGCAACAGTACAAGGTTTCATAGCTCAGCATTTAGGATCCACCCACCATTGGAGGAAAAGGGGGATCAGTGTTGTCACCGGACTGGACTAAAGATGCATGGGGTAGTGTAAAAGATAAGCCTATAGATTATTGTTTTATGGCTGCAAGGATGCTCCAATAGGAGGTCTGTTGGAGTTGGTCTGTAACCCCCTAATCCTAAACCTAACTATAACTTGACCCTTAACCCAGTTACCTTGAAAGGTGATCTAACACCTGAACTATCAGGCTGGATGTAGTGCCTAAATATATAGCTCCTCCCTCTTCCCTCATCGACATGCTAATGAAATGAATGCATATCTTTTTTTTTGGAACCCAGTGATGCCATCACTTAGTTCCTGGGCTAATGTAGGATGATCATGGCTGGTGGGAGGGGCCAGCAGGGTGCTGTTCATCGCTTCCCGAAAGCATCACAGCACCCTGCCTCAGTACTTTTCTAAAGAGACCTCAGCCCTGATGCAAGCAGTGGGCTGGTCCTTGGGAGGAGCTATGTTAATATCAAAGTGCCTTGATGGGTGGGTCATTCTGGAGGAGATAATGCTGGACATCCTCCAGCCAGGAAATGAGGCGGGCTCTGACTTGCTGCAGCTTCCAATGCACATTGTGAGGAGCTCCCAGTGTGCAGTGACATCAGAGGAAGACATTACAGTCCAGGAGAGGAGCCGCTACAACCGTGCAAGACTGAAGGGAAGGATGGAGTTCCCCTTTAAAACTCATGATGCGTTTCATGTCAGTTTTCCTTTACCATTTGTTTTGTCATTTACTTTATAATGTCAGGTAATATGCGCCAGATGTCATCAAAGTGGCTCCGCGGTCATTTCATTACACTTCAAACGCTTCCAGCTCATTTATGGCGTAGAAGACGCGGGAATCCCACACGCGGCACCAATCGGTCACAGTGCGGGGGTTGGGGATCGCATTCATAAAGGGGAACTACTACTTAATATTTGGTGAGAACATCATCTGCGGTACTATTGTAACTTTGACTCTTCTAATTGCTTGCTGCGCCATATTTCCATTATTGTACCACACCGAGCTTTAGGTTCTGCTACAATTGTGTCAGCGTCATGGCTCTTCTTCCCAGCTTAAAGGAAAACTCCACTTTGGTAAAAGATTGATATTGCATTTATAATTACTATACAAGCTATTTTCTAAATAATAATAATAATTATTATTATTATATTATTATTATTATTATTATTGTTAGGTAATAAATTCACCTTTAAACTCCCAGCTACGGTCTAATAAAACTGCCCTAAGTAGGATTTTTTTTATTCCTTGCCATCGTGGTAACATGTTTCTGGTGGTGGGATCTTGTATACAGAATATGCAGAACACATCCCTAGAAGTCTCATTTCCCATAGACTCAATGCTTTTCCCTGAGGTCTGCACAGAGCTTTACGTACAGTTTAGGCATCCCCTGCGTCTATTATTATTATTATTATTATTATTGTTGTTGTTGTTGTTATTATTGTTGTTGTTGTTATTATTGTTGTTGTTGTTGTTGTTGTTATTATTATATAGGAATGATATTTGTGCAGCACTTTACAATATAAGAAAGACATTACAGTTACCATACAAGCCAAGACAAGATGGTAAGGAGGGCCCGGCCCCTGAGGGCTTACAATCTAAGACTGGAGGATGGTAAAGCACATCTACAGGGCCGGTGAGCTCCCTCTAGTGACCAATATACAAATCTATTTATTTAGTAAAATAAGAGAAATATGGAAGAGTGGGCGTGTTCCGCTATGGAAGCCACTATTAAGCAGGGTGAGAATAATTCAACAAGGATCTCTAAAGCCAAAAACAAACATTTTATATATTGCCTCTTACCTTCGATGTGGTGGCTGCATTCCTTTTCTTTTTTCAGGGCTTTTTATCTCCCTATTTCCACCTGGAGATCCTGGGATGTTTTCCCTATTTGCACTTCTCCATTTTTCAGAGGAGCTCCTTCCTTCTTTGGAAGAGCTCAGGTTCGGACCAGAGCTCATGCTTAATTAACAGTAGATGGTCCTGCCAGTAACACACTTCCTGTCCTACGGTGACAACACTCACTGTACTGTATCTATAGAGGGGCAACGATGTAACCCTAGGATGCTCTCCTGATTTGGACTCAAAAACCCTCCTCTTCTCCAATTTCAGAGGCGCTCATTCCATTTTTGGAAGAACTGAGGTTCGGACCAGAGCTCATCCCTAATCAACAGTGGGTGATCCTGCCAGTAACACACTTCCTGTCCTGGGGTGACAACACTAATTGTACTGTATCTATGGAGCAGCAGCGTTGTCACCCTAAGACGCTCTCCCGATTTGGTCTCCAAAAACCCTCCTCTTCTCCGTTTTCAGAGGCGCTCCTTCCATCTTTGGCAGAGCTCAGGTTCGGACCATTTTTAGAGGCGCTCCTTTGGTGTTTGGGAGAGGTCAGGTTCGGACCGGAGCTCATACCTAGTAGGTGCCTCTCCTGTTCACTGTGAGTGATGGGGCCCTCGCCTGGGTTTCTTAATGAAAAGGGGAATTACAGGCAGCGCAGATGAGACGCTGAGGGCAGGTAGCTTGTCAGAAGACGTGCGGAATTCCCCGGGATTAGAAGAAGGGGCCCGAGGGGCGCACTAACCGCCTACGCTCGGACGCCTGATCCCTACTACCCTGTCATCAGTGTCTATTGCTGCTCCGTGCACAAAGCCCACTGGAGTCAGCGGGAACGACGGTAACAATGGCCGCGCCAGCCAGTAATGAAGCTTGATAAATGGCCCCCAAAGGGCGGATTCGCAAACCTCTGGAATCGCAGCTTATTCGGCGTTAAATGCCATTCAAACCCATTACAGGAGCTTTGTGTATCCCCTACTGAGGCGGCTGCCAACAGACCTCTGAAGTGGTTCTGTCATGCATCTCAAATGAGACAAGTCCCCGCTCGGCTGATAAAAGTTTTAATGCGTGTTTGTTCAGAACGATGCGTTGTCATCATTCGCGAGGAGGAAGAGGAAAGTACTACCTGAGGGTGATGTGCCTTAAAGGAGAACTATGAGGGGGAGGGGCTTTTCACTCACCTCATAGTTCTTGCCGACCTGTGACAATGAGACTGTCACAGGTCAAAGTATAGTCGGGATCCGCTCTGGCTGCGGCGTCTCTGTATCGCGGTATACAGAGCTTTGGGTGACGGGAGGACGCTAGTTTGCGTTCTCCCGCGACCCTCAGGAGAACTATGGGGAAAAGCTCTGACCCCATAGTTCTCCTTTAAAGGACACGTCTTAGGCCTCATTCACACTGCCGCACGTATGCGCAGGTATGCGCGCCTACGTGCGTATTGTACCATATGCAACCTATGCAAATAAATGGCTCCATACACACAGCCGCGTATAGCGACGTATATTTGCGTAGCGTATATATGCGCAAAAACAGAATGGAACAGAGATGCGTCCGGGCAGCGTATTTCTGCGTATTTACGCGCATATACGTGTCCATACGTATAGCACATAAAAAATTCCATTACGAGTGATGCATTCTGGGATTGCATATAGTGCACGCATCTACGCTCGTATATATACACGCGTAGACGCGTATATACGCAATATACAATTTTGCTTGCGTTGTGTGTGAATGAGGCCTAAAAGTGAACCCTTCAGTAGCCTCCCTTTCCAATATAGTAATGTCATTTCAATGGACATTTTAGTTGCAATTCTCATTAAAATAATCCTTGGTGATCGTGCCACGAGGGGTCTTCTTGCTACAGGGTGGCAACACTCCGTCCCTGTCTCTAAATTGAGCTCCTGTGTTGTCACCCTGTCGCAAGTAGGAGACTACAAGCAGCCAACACAAATTGTGAAGGGCATGGTCTACCACCGTCAGCCAGCACTGGAGGGAGTGCATGTAGACAGGAAGTGGCTGAAAGAGGCGATGAGCCGCGCTATGTCCCTGTTTAGCTATTGTACTTCTGCATCATTACCCTGTCACATGGGCTTCCAATGGGTATTTTGAAGCACATTGCACAGGCAGGAAACCCGCCCTGAGTAACGCCATGCAGCCGTCACTGGAGATCACGTAGAGGGGAAGCGGGTGCAAGGGGGCTACAGGAGATCAGATACAACATAGAGGAAACAAATGATGAGAATGAGTATTTCATTTTTTAATTGTATTTTATTTATTAAACTAAGAAGGTTATTCACAAAGCAAGCCGAAGGATCAGCCGTAGCTTTGGCCGCCAGAGCCCTTCGGTTCAGTAGAGGGCTGCTGTACGGGCTACTCACTATACCCCGTACAGCTCCCGAAGCTGGCCGACCGCCTCCGCCTCGACTGAGCCGAAGAGACACCAGAGGCGGGGCCATTGGCCAGCGAAAGCCTTGCAACTGACAGCTGGATGGAGCCAGCCCTGATCTCACGGCTGGCTCCGCCCAGTTTCAATGACAGATCAGCGCCCCCAGGTTACCTGGGGGGCGCTGAACTGTCATTAAACAATGACAAGTGGGCGGTGCCGGCCGTGAGATCACGGCCGGCTCCACCCAGTTGTTATTCATTGGCCGGGACCTGCTAGGAGACTCTAGCAGGTCACGGCCGATAGGAAACAGTTGGGCGGAGCTAGCTGTCGCTGCTAGCGCCGCCTCAGTTGTTTTTTTTTTGTTTCTTTTTTTAAAAAATCTTTCTTTTTTTTAGATTTATCATTTATTTACATTTTTAAACATTTTTTTCAACTTGTTTTTTTCTTTTATCTACTTTTTTCACAGATTTTCTATTCTGCTCGGTACCACGGAGGTAATTGAGCAGAATAGCCGAGCAGAATGCTATTCGCCAGCCATTCACTGCCGCTCAGCCCCTATGTGAATAGGGGCGAACGGCAGCGAGTGAGCTGCCGGAGCTTCGGCTCAGCCGATCCAGATGTTGGATCGGCTGAGTCGAACTCCTTCTGCACTTCAGCTCAGCCTAACATGCTGAGCATGTTCGGCTGAACCGAAGCCAACCGAAGCAAGACGCTGAAATCAGCCATACAAGCCTGAAGTGAATAGCCGTACAGCCTTCGTCTCACTTTCGGGTGGGTTATTCACTCAGGTACCTTGGGCAACTTTGTGAATACCCCTCTGTAATGTGGCGCTATATAAATCCTGTATAATAATAATTTGGGGTGTACATCTCTTTTAACCCTTTGAGAAGCTCAGGAGGGGATTGCATCATCGTGGTCCTCAAAACAGTTATAGGCTCGGGTCATTTCGCTACCGAGCGTGTGTTGGATTTCCTCAGGAAACGAGAACATTTTCATGTTTCTAACATAAGACCGACATTCTTTGCTCGAGTGCATCATTCAATACGGCAAAAAAAATGTTTTTCGCTCAAAATGCAGACGCGTTCCCGTGTAGCGATTTCAGTTAATGACCCTGAATATATCCTGCAGTTATATATAGATCATTTACTGACATTTCACTATGACCGACATCTACAGTCTGCCAGAAGCCCTAATGCTTTGCACCTGTCATCGGTTAATGACCACATGCAAACATTATTTACATTCTGCTGTTTCATTAATTGGATGTACCGATATTAATACAAACTGTTGTAAGATTACTGGATTGAGCATCTGGCTCAGACAAATGTGTGAAAAGAGTAAGTCCGGGCTAATTGCTTTTAGAGCAATCTAATAAAATACTATACAAATAATTTGTCATCTTCACTCCTACAACATACAATGCCAACACTTCCGTCATCTCTTCCTTCCTTCCTGCTTTCTTTTCCTCCTTCTTCCCCTCACGGTCACCGTTCCTTCTTGCCCTTCTTCTTTCCTTTCTCCCAACTTTCTATCTTCTTTCTTTCTTTCTTTCTTTCTTTCTTTCTTTCTTTCTTTCTTTCTTTCTTTCTTTCTTTCTTTCCAGTCCATCTTTCTTTGTTCTTTCCTTCCTTCTGTCATTTCTCCCTCATTTCAATTCCATCTCACTTTCTTCCTGTTTTCCTTCATTCCTTCCTGTTTCTTTTCGTTCCTTCCTATCTTCATTCTTACCCTCCTTCCTCCAATCCTTCCTCCCTCACTTTAATTACATCTTTCTTACTTCCTTCATTCCTTCCTGTCCTAATTCTTCCCCTCATTCCTCCCATCCATCCTCCCTCATTTCAATTCCATCTTTCTTCTGTCCTTCCTGTCCTACTTTTCCATTTCTTCCTCCTAACCCTCCTCTCTCATTTCCATTCCATCTTCCTTGAATTTTTCCTTCATTCCTCCCTTACATATTTGCTCCCTCATTTGAATTCCATATTTCTTACTTCCTTCATTCCTCCCTGCTGCTTTTCTGTCCTTCCTGTCCTACCTCTTCCCAACCTTCTTCCCTCATTTCCATTCAATCGTTCTTCATTCTTTCCTTCATTCCTTTCTTCCACCCACCTTTCCTCTCTCATTTCTATTCCATCTTTCTTTGTTCTTTCCTTCATTCCTTCCTACCCCCCTCATTTCAATCCCATCTTCCTTCCATTCTTCCTTCCTCATTTCCTTCTTTTTCCCGTTTTATTTTTGTTCTGTCCTTTCTTAATTCTTACCCTCCTTCCTCACTAATTTCAATTCCATCTTTCTTTTTTCCTTTTACTATTCTGTCCTTTCTATCCTGCTTCTTCTCCTTCTACCTCCCATCTTTCCTCCCTCATTTCCATTCCATCTTTATCCATTCTTTCCTTCATTCCTCCCTTTCATCTTTCCTCCCTCATTTCAAGTCCATTGTATTTACTTACTCAATTCCTGTTTCCTTCTTTTCTGTCCTTCCTGTCCTACTTCTTCCCCTTCTACCTCCCATCCTCCCTCCCTAATTTCCATTCCATCTTCCTTCATTCTTTCCTTCACTCCTCCCTTCCCTTTTTCCTCCCTCAATTCCATCTTTCTTGCTTCCTTCACTCTTTCCTGTTTCTTCTCTGTACTTCCTGTCCTACTTCTTCCCCTCATTCATCCAAACCTTCTTCCTTCATTTCCATTCCATCTTTCTTACTTCCTTCATTACTTCTCTTCTGTCCTTCCTGTCCTACTTCCCCCCCCCCCCCCATCCTTCCTCCCTAATTTCCTTCCTTTCCCTTTATATATCACTTTACCTTATATTAATTGACTAGTTCAGACATACCTGCCACCCTATCTCCCTTCCATCCTTCCTTCATCCCTATTTTTCTAACAATACCAGTGGATTATTCTTTATGACCAGGTTGAGTACATTTTGTTTTACTGAATTTCTTCCTAAATGCTGGTTCCCAGTCTTGGGGTAGCTTTCAGTGGCTAGACACAGGTGACAATTTGGGGCCCCTGGCCCTCGCTACTACAGCAGCCGTTGTTCCCCCCACATCATGATTAGCACAACAGAAGTTTGCAGGGCATTGGGACAGACGAGATCATATATCATAATATGCAGAAAGTATTACCAGCCTAATGGTCAGTTACTGCTCCCTTTTCTCTGCACTATTCCTCCTTTTCCTCATTCTCTCTGCTTTTACTGGCTTTTCATTGTTCCCTTTCTTTCCTCTTCTCATTTATAATTTGTTTTTTACAGCCCTTAATGTCCTGATAAGTGGATATGCAGCTGAAACATTATACTAATACAAAGCACAGAGAAAAAATATAAAGATCATCTGCCTGGAAGAGCGCTGCATGTTTCACAAACAGATGTGAAGCCAAATAAGCCAAATACAAAGTGTAAATATAAGAGAGAAAAAAAAAAAATATATATATATATATATATATACACTTATATATCTAATATGAACACACATGTATACAAAGAATCACACACAGCACACATGTATATTCAGATATTTATCTACATAATGATCCGTGTCTGCAGGCAGCCCTATATTAATAATTTGATGCAGTGTTTTTTTGGTATACAATAATCATTTCATGTTTTCTAGACCTGTCTGGGAAAATAAAACCCATGAATGTCTGATCAGCTCTTAGATAAATAGGAAGGCGATACTGAGGGGCGATAGGACGCAGCCAGGAAAAAGATGGCCCCCCCCCCCCCCTAACCCCTCCACACAGGAATCCTCCAGACAGACAGATAATCTGAAAGGTAATAAGTACAGATGCCAGTGTCGAGAGCGGCTGAAGAATGGGAAATAATGTAACCAGATCATGCACGGGCGCAATGTTTCCTGCTCCTTAAAGAGGCAATTTGAATATTTAGTGGACAAACACACAGGCAATCTCGGTGACAATAGCTGTGACACTCGTCTTGTTTATCAGAGTTCTTGGCGAGCTTTTTGACGAGGCAACGAAAAGAGCAGCAAAACACACTGGGAACCTCTCTCCACACTCCACCGTAATACAGTTTAAGAAAATGATTACTGAACTCCAAACTTTGCTGCCTTTCAGCCCCGGCGAAACGCTCTTCAAAGGGGGCATTCTATTACAGATCCTAGCCTATTTCCAAGAGCCAAGTGCCAGAAGACTAATGTAATGTCAAACCTGGGCGGTTAAAGACCAACTCTAGCCAAAAATTATATTGAATCGCCCCCCAAGGCTTGGTGGCTCCCCAGTGGTTAGATTGTTTTCACTAAGCTTTCTCCTCCATTAAGGTTATGATAAAGGTGTTACTCCAGGGCCAAGCATATTATTTGCATGGGCTGTGTAAGTGCCAGAAGACTAATGCCATGTCAAAACTGAGCGGTTAAAGGTCACCTCTAGCCAAAAATGATATTGAATCGCCACCCAAGGCTTGGTGGTTCCCCAGTGGTTAGATTTTTTCACTAAGCTTCCTCCTCTGGCATGGTTTTGACAAAGGTGTTTCTCCAGGGCCAGACATACCATTTGTATGGGCTGTGCAAGTGCCAGAAGACTAATGCGATGCCAAACCGGGAGAGTTAAAGGCCAACTCTATCCAAAAATGATATTGAATCACCAACCAAGGTTTGATGGTTCCCCAGTGGTTATATTTTTATTACTGAGCTTTCTCCTCCAGTAAGGTTATGATAAAGGTGTTACTCCAGGGCCATACATACCATTTATATGGGCTGTGCATGTCCCAGGAGACTAATGTAATGTCAAACCTGGGCGGTTAAAGGCCAACTATATCCAAAAATTATATTGAATCACCACCCAAGGTTTTATGGTTCCCCAATGGTTAGATTTTTTTCACTAAGCTTTCTCCTCCAGTATGGTTATCATAAAGGTGTTACTCCATGCCAAATATGGCCATCTCTATCCAAAAATAATACGGAATCACCCCCAATGCTTGGTGGTTCCCCAGTGGTCAGATTTTTTCACTAACCTTTCTCTTCCAGTATGGTTATGACAAAGTTGCTACCCCAGGGCCAGACATACCATTAGTATGGGCAGTGCAAGTGCCAGAAGACTTATGTAATGTCAAACCTGGGCGGTTAAAGGCCAACTCTATCCAAAAATTATATTGAATCACCACCAAAGGTTTTATGGTTCCCCAATGGTTAGATTTTTTTCACTAAGCTTTCTCCTCCAGTATGGTTATCATAAAGGTGTTACTCCATGGCCAGGCATACCTTTCATATGGGCTGTGCAAGCGCCAGAAGACTAATGCGATGCCAAACATGGGTGTTTAAAGGCCATCTCTATCCAAAAATGATACTGAATCATCCCCCCCCCCCCAAATGCTTGGTGGTTCCCTAATGGTTAGATGTTTTCACTAACCTTTCTCTTCCAGTATGGTTATGACAAAGGTGCTACTCCAGGGCCAGAAATACTATATGTATGGGCTGTGCAATTTAGGGGGCCATTAGATGAGATATGGGTTGAGTAGGTGCTGGGGTTACCTTCTGCTGTCACATAGATTTGTTGATGATGCCCTAAGTGTGCTCCTTGTTTTTGATATACGAGGGATGAGTTTGGGGCCCTTTTATTATTGGAGGTATTTTGAAGTCACTTTACATATTCACATCTGTACCCACCCTCAAGGGGCTTACAATCTAAGGTTTCTATTTACATTCATTAGACAGGAGCTAATTGACCTACCAGCATATCTTTGGAGGATGGGAGGAAACCCATGCAACCACATGGAGAACATGCAGACTCAAGTCAGATAGTCTCCTGGCTGGGATTTTAATCTAAGGACCCTAGGGCTGCAAGGAGGAGCGCTAACCACTAAGCCACTGTGCTGTGATGAGATATGGGTTGGGTAGCTAATGGGACAACTTTCCATTGTCAAATAGATCTGAACAGTACTTACATCTAGGGTTGGTGTTGATGCCCTAACTGTGCTCCTTGTTTTTAATATACAAGGGGTGTCGGGCAAAAGCACGTCCTTCCCTCCTTGCCTTACAGCACTGAGCCATGCTGAATCCTTTCCTCTTGGCAACATTCGGGCAGGAAGTAGAGGGGATGTTTAATGTCTATCCTTCATTTTGATATTTTGGGGCAGGAAAGAGTTCAGGGCACTGCAGAGGTCACATTTTAACAACGGCTATCTATTTGGTTTTTGTAATTGGGTATTAATTAAATGTTGGGGACGAGGGGGAGTTGAACAAAAATTCTCGAACAGAGAAGCCCTTTGCTGACTATGTCCACCATTGACTCTATCACATTTATATATTCATCCTACATTTGGGAGAATCCACCTGAAAAGTATATCACAATCATTTGACTTAATGACCATGACAGTTGGGTTGGACTTGGATTATGGTGGAAATCTCCTTCTGATGGAGCCCCCAGGTCTGATTTTGGAAAATAAATCTTTTTCTGGGATAGGCTGGGCAGGCTGACGCCAACACCCAACCAAAGAGACTAGTATTTGATTTTGGATTCTGCTCAGCTATGTAGTTTGTTCCATGTCTCAAAGGGTCCAGTCTTCCTTGGTTTTCCATCTATTAGCTTTAGGGGATCTTTCCTGTAACCTGCAGGGCACAGGGGAAGGCTTTGGGTATTGGTGGTTCCAACTTGCCAGGTCACAAAACCATCAGCATATACATGTGGCAGTTAGTGTGGGAAACCGTTGCACAGGTATCCACCTCCATGCCCAAGGTAGCCTTGTTGCCCCGGTTTAAGGCATATCTGGTATTCCGTTACTGCCAGTCACCTGTACATCTGCAGGATGTTTGTAATGAGTCTTAAAAGTGTACATAAAGCCCAAACCTTTTTTGTTTTGGAAGTTCGTAGAGGAAACATTTCCTCAAGGCATAGTCAAGGGGCATATTGTGATCTCTGTGAGAGGTAATGCATACCTGGAATTGTTACAATTACACATTGCTTAGCATACATGCAAGAAAAAAAGATACTAGGTCCACTTTAAGCTTTAGTCATATTTATAACCTTGTGGGGTGTTCTTTTCTAAGACACCCCCATCTCGGAGTGGTATTTGGGTATAGCACTGCCTGCAGAGATAACTTTATTATTTTCTATATGAAAAAAAATCTAATCAATGTAAACTTATTTAATATCAATCGAGTGCCAATTAATGAGAATGTGCATGCCCTCGAACGCCCAGACGAGGCTCTAATGCTCTAATAATTTCACATTGATATGCAGCGCTGATACCCGCTTTAATTTATTGAAGCCGAACACTTTACCATTGTAAGTGCTTACGTTTAAAAAAAGATCGGTTTGGGGCTTTCAGACAGCCTGAAATGGCCACGTTCAGCTCTTGTGTTCCTTAATCCTGCATTAGCTAAGAAAGATCGATGAGTGCCTCGGGTACCATTTTATGTCACGGTGCATCCAAGTGTTGTGTGAGGCTGAAAGACTTCCTACATGAAGGATGGGAGGAAAAGGGGATGGAAGGAATGGACGAAAGGGAGGGAGAAAAGGAGAGAGGGAGGGAGGAAAGGAAAGGGGGGAGAAGGGGAAATGGGTGGAAGAGATGATGGAAGGAAGGAAATTGGATGAAAGTAAAGAAGGAAGAGTGAGGAGGGAAGACTAAAAAAAAGAGGTGAAATGGACAAAGGAAAGTGGTGTGGAAGGGAAGAAGGAAAAAAGGTGTATGGAAACGAAGGAAGAAAGAAGAATGGAAGTCCAGAAAAGAAGAAAATGGGGTAGAAGGGAAGAAGGGAAAGAAAGGAAGGAAAGGAATAAGTAAGGAAGGGGTTTATGGATGTGAGAGAAGAAGTTAGCAACAATGGAGGGAAGGATGTAAGGGAGAAGTAAGGGAGAAAAGTAGGAAACGCAGAGGGGAAGGAAAGAGGGAAAGGAAAGAGGAAAAGGAGGGAGGGAGGAAGGAAGGAAGGAAGGAACAGAGGAGGCAAGAAAGAAGAAAAGGAGGGAATTAAGTAGGGAAGGAAGGAAGGAAGAAATGGAGTAGAAGGGATGGAGGAAGGAAATTGGGAAGAAAGAGAGCAAAGAAAGGAAAGGAATACGTAATGAAGGACGGTGGGATGGATGTGAGGAAAGTTGGTAACAATGGAGGGAAGGATGGAAGTGGTGTGTAAGGGAGTTAGGTAGGCAAGGCAAGGGTAAGGAATGAGGGGAAGGAGAAAGGAAGGCAGGAAGGAAGGAAGGAAAGAAATAGAGGAGGGAAGGAAGAAGAAAAGGAAGGAAGCAATACAGTAGGGAAGAAAGGAAGGGAGGAAAAGAGGGAGGAATGGAGGGAGGGAGGAATGGAGGGAGGGAGGGAGGAATGGAGGGAGGGAAGAAAGGAAAAATATTGGGTAGAAAGGAAGGAAGAAAGAACGAAGGTGGGAAGGAAGAGAGCAAGGAAGGAAATGAATACATATGGAAGGACGGTGGGATAGATGTGAGGAAAGATTGAAAGTGGAGTGTAAGGGCAAAAAAAAGAAAAGGCAGAGGGGAAGGAAAGAGGAAAAGGAGAAAAGAAGGCAGGAAAGAGAAAGGGAAGAAGGGAGGGAAGGAAGGAGAGAAGAAAGAAAGAAAGAAGGACTAAGGTAGTGAAGGAAGAGAAGAAGAAAGAGAGGAAGGAAAGTAGAGTGGAAGGAGGAAGGAAGGGGTAGAATATAGAAAAAAAAGGATAGAGATGACGTGGATTGAAGAAACAGGGAAGGAAGGATGGTACTAGGGTGGAAGGGTAGGGATGAAGGAAGGAAAAGCTGAAGAAAGGAAATAAAAGCAAAGAAGGGATGAAAGGAAGGAGATGGAATGAAAGGAAGGAAGAAAACATTATGCTTATAGGCAACAAACTACAAAAACAAATAACACCTGAGCAGGACCCATTTGTTACTCTTCTTTACAGCCTTGAACCCAGCCCCCTCTGTCCCTCGCCATGAAATGTCCCAAAGCTAGACAACTCACAGAAGACCACAGAACTGATGTGTTTCCGTCTTACGACAGATGACTTCATTGAGATTTTTCTGCTATTACATTTTTGGGAATTAAGAAATGAGCCAACTGCACGGTTTGAGTTTCCAGCCTGCCAACATGCAGGAATAATGAATGCACGGAAGGTCATTGAGTGAGAGATAGCCTAAAGAGTGTGGCACCTCAAGGAAGTATCATATCGTATAATCTATCGAACTCTCTGATTTACAGAAGAAAGGAAATAACGAATAACTTACCAAGCTGACGGTTTTGCCGCCCTGCCTTACAACGTGATACTCTTATTTTTCTAATCTAGTCAAATAACGTGCGTCCCCAACTCTCCCTGAAGAATTACAGCCATACAAATTCCACTTTTTATTCTTTTTTTCCCTCGGTAAGACCAGAAAAGGTCATATTATTATTTTTTTATTAAGCGGTGTCATCTGCATTAACGGCGCTGCGCGCGGCGGTCGGGGAGGTGTATAGATATTCATAGAGGTCTATAACATTTCTGCATAGAGATGGTTCTACTAATCCCCCCCGTCACCTCCATTTCTGCCCGACTTTATCAGCCATCGGAGATCATTTGGAACACTTTACATTTTTATACTTTTCATTAATAGCCTCATAATCAAGGTCAAGTGTATTCAGAACAGAAAGGCAGGAATTGGGATGTGCGTGCTTTTCAGCGGGGATCTTTGTCGGACTTAAAGTGACACTCCAATCAAGTGACAGTAAACCTCTTTGAAGCAATTACGATGTCTACCATTTACATGGAACTTTTTTTTTTTTTTTTCAAGAGCAGCCTGGTTTGGATCTGCTGAAATAGAACTAGAAAAACATAAAAAATTCTGAATATACTGCAAAAGGGTTAAAGATGAACTCCGGGCATGAAACTTTTCAATTCAATGTATTTCCCAATAGCCATAGAGGATATGTATCTACTTTGATTGCACCAAATGTCTTTACAAAGCCAGATTACATTGTGAAAGTAGCAGTAACATCATCATTGTGCTGTACATATCCTGTGCAGACAACAGAGCTGTGGGAGGGGCCTCGCGAGGCTCCACCCACTACAAATAAACTAGCCCGGTCACCCTGCACAAGGAGAGAGATCTGCAGTGAGCAGTCTTTATTACAGGAGGGGGTGGAGACAAGACCAGTCACCCTGCACAAGAAAAGAGAGCTGCAGTGAGCGGTCTTTATTACAGGAGGGGGCAAAGACTAGACCAATCACCCTGCACAAGGAGAGAGAGCTGCAGTGAGCGGTCTTTATTACAGGAGGGGGTGGAGACAAGACCAGTCACCCTGCACAAGGAGAGAGATCTGCAGTGAGCGGTCTTTATTACAGGAGGGGGCAAAGACTAGACCAGTCACCCTGCTCAAGGAGAGAGAACAGCAGTGAGTGGTCTGTATTACAAAAAGTTTTACACTGGATTACTGCACAGTTTTGGAAGAAATACACAAAGCTCACCAAGATTCAAGGAAGAATACACAGGACTCTTGTATTTGGACAATATCTGCTTATCCCAGAGCCAGCTTTAAAGCTGAATTTGAGGCGGATGAAAAAGAAACACATTATCACAGATCTGTTATCATTTACTCATTATTAAATGTTATTTTTAAATGCAAGCAGTGTAAGGATCTGAATGTGAACTTGCATCAGCCTCTTGCAGTACCTGCCCAGCAAGGCTGGAGTGTGCAAAGAAGAAGCAGCACACGGAGCCAATCCATTCATGCACTGACAAGGAGGAGAAAGCAGAGTGACAGAAAGATGATCTCATCACTGCGCTGCTTCTAGTTTCTCTGTCCAGTCACAGGTTGGGGGCTAGTCCGGGATGACCTGTGCTCAGAGGAAGTGGGTTCACTGATGCTGGTCATCAGACTGAGGACATCTAGTGGAAGAAAAAAGTATTGCGATGGAGCTCTCTGGATTAAAGCTGAATAGAGCCAAATAAACTGACCTTTTGCTATTTGATCTGTTAATGGGATTTTTATATATATCTTGTTATTTTTGGCTGGGGTTCTGCCCACAGCTAAAATCTTATATAAGTTTTACCATGGTAATGCATGTGTGCAGCCGCAAAGTTGTTGTGCTTTGGCAAGAGTAGGGAAGGATTAACACCTCTGTCAGTTTATTTTTTGCTATCTTTGTCCATTTGGAAATCTTTTTCTTCATTTCCAGCCACAGAGATGCAACAGGAAGTGATAAGAGTTGTCACCGGATCTGGTGTCACCATTGGCAGATTTACCATCCCCACCTATTCTGTAAAATGTTGAATTTCTCATCACTTTCTGTCTCAGTCACCGAGATAAATGAAAAGGGTGACCCCCCCCATCCACCCTTCCCCAGAAGACACACAGTCCGCAATAAAAATGTGGCAGGGCTTTTAATCCTTTTCATCTCTATTAATAAAAATGTGATGGCTGTATACTATATACAATCTTTTTAGACTGCAGCTTCCTGTACTAATACCTGTTGATGCTTTCACAGACTAGGGTTGCCACCTTTTCTTCCAGCGAAACCCGAACACTCTAGCGACGCACGGAATTTTTTTGGGGAGAATGAGTCGTGGCTTATTCGTATGTAAATAACGTCACCCATTCATGTGTAAATATGAAAGTAGAGACTATTTTTACTGGGGGGCCGATAGCCCCTATCTTAATGGTTGCCCCTGTCTGTCTGACATCATGTGTCCGGGTTTCTGCTGCCATGAAACCTGGACACAGCATTCAAAACCCTGACTGTCCAGGTGAATCCTGGACAGGTGGCAACCCTATCACAGACGCTTTCTGTTATGGGGTGACCGCTGTCTCCCCATTGTCCTCCTGCATTCCTGCACCCCCAGTGGAGACTACAGGCCGCAGTTCTCAGACACCATCCACCATTGTCACTATTAGGAAGACTGTCCTTATCAAGGATGAGCAGCTGACACTGGGAAGAATGCATGTAGACAGGAAGTGTAAGGCAGCACCAAGATGGGTAAAAAAGGGAAACAGCCTTGCATCTGGGCGGATGCAAACGAGCACATATAGGCGATCGGCGGGCTATGGACCCGCTGATCGCCTATATGTGAAACACCCGGTACCGGGTGTTCGCATTGGACGGGTCTTTTCTGCCCGTGCGTGCCCGCTAGGGGGTGCGCGCGAGCAGAAAAAAAATGCCGTCTGGCGACGGCAACCCGCCAATGCAGCAGTGCCGTCCGTCCGTTTTTCTACTACGGGCGGACGGCAAGAGGTTAAAATGTTATAGGCAATGAAGATGGAAAAGTTTAATGCAATAATTTCATTAGCACGTTGATGAGGGAAAGGGCAAAATATGAGCAGATTCAACTTCAGCTTTAAACATAAACAAGTACCGCCTTAAAGAAGACATCTTACCAGATCTTACCAGGAAAGCTTCTTCTGTGCTCCTCTGATGTTCCCTGACTTCATCATTAAGCCCTGCCTTTTGGCTGGCTACAGAGGCCAGGTGTAGGTGGGGGGTGTTGGATCTATAATTGGGGTAGTTTATCAAAGAGAAGATCAGTTCCATACTGTAGAACTCATTGGCTCTGGTTAGGCAGATCTCCAACATGAATGGCCTTAAAGGCACATCAGGAAAATGTAAGAAAAACAAGAGCAGCACACCAAAGGCTTAAGAGTCCAAGAGTACCTTATTATAGGTATTCCAACACATTTTGGGACTATAGGATCACCCCCTCATCATGACTTAATTGCCAGGTATGAGTGTTGGACTCATATGGGTAAATATATGTAATGTTGACCTCCGAGACCTTCGGTGTGGTGCTCTTGTTTTCCCTGCACCTTACAGTGGCCAATAAGGGCACTCTAATTGGCAGGGCTGTCACCCATCCAGCTTTGAGGGTAGCTTGCACACAGCTCACGTCTATGTAGCTGTCTACCAGTACACAGGGAATAAGCGTTTTAACAGTTAATTGGAAGTGAGGGGGCAACAATTTGTCATGGACAGGAGCCCCTTTGTTGACATTGTCCACCACTATTGGGAAAGTCAACTCAATAATGTGAAACTATTGCTTTGTCCTGCTTGTGCAAAGCACACTTTCTCCGGACACAGCTCATGTCTAGGTTGTTGTCCACCAATACACATGGAATCATTGTTTTAACAGTTAATGGGTAGGAGGAGGCAACAATTGGTCATGGACACGGGCCTCTGCCTACTTATACACAGGGAATACGTTTTTAATAAGTTGATTGGGGTGGCAACAATTGGTCATGGACAGGGACACCTTGATGACACTGACCACCACTGTAGAGAGCAATAATGTGATTCTGTAGGTTTTTCCAGCACGGCTAAAGCAGAGGTACACCGGACACAGCTCATGTCTATATAGCTGTCCACCAAAACACAGGGAATACATTATTTAACAGTTAATCAGGGGGAAGGTGCAAACATTTGTCATAATGGGGGCATCTTGGTGACACTATTCACCACTGTCGGGAGGGACAATAATGTAAACTATTGCATTGTCCTGTATGGATTCTCTGGACACAACTCATGTCTATGTAGCCGTCTACATAGGGAATAAGTGTTTTAACAGTTATGGGTGGGGGGGAATTGGTCATGGGCAGTGGCCCCTTGGTGACACTGTCTACCACTGTTGGGGGGAATAATGTGAAACTGTTGCTTTGTCAAAATTACAGGTTCCCTATGTTCCCAACAAATTCTGTAACTCTGTAGCGAGGAGTCTGCAGGTAATCCTAAACGTTCCATTGACGGAAGTCCGAGCTACCACTCCTCTCTCCCTTCGCCCTATTACATCTCATTCATCACAACAAACATAGGCCCGGCTCTGGTAAGTCAGTGCAGTTTAGACATTCACGATTTCCACGTGTCACAACTATCACAGAGCCCGAATCGTCTCCCGGCTGGCAAATTGCAGTTGACCAGGCCAGGCTACAGACACCGATGGCCTCCCGTCTTCACATTCGGATCCGTTGCTCATAAGGCTCATATTGTTATTTAGCATAATGAGCCTATCTGGATGACTGAGGACAGATGTCACTGCTGAGAGCCCGCGACCATTAATTCCTCAAGGCCTCATCTGCCGAAGAAAAAAAAAAAGAAAAAAAAAATTGGCCTGGCAGTTATTAACAATAATAAAAGCCACTGACCTATAATTTCATTGGATGGACCCTCAGCACGTCCTGACATCCTAAACAATCAAATAAGCAGCGAAAATACGGGAATGTTCTTCAAGCTGAAAGTGTATTGGTTGTGTGATTAGAATAATTACCGTATCTTTATAATGTGCTGCAGGAATCAATCCCGGGCTCGCTTAAAGGGATAGTACAGACTATACTGTATTGGGTCTGATGTGTCAAACTCTGATGTGGCAAAGCAAGGTATTAAGGTGCTTGATTCACCAGAGAGGGAACATTTGCAGGTGTTAATTGCCCCGCGTTAAGGGCCCATTCACACTAGTATATTGTGGCAACATGAGCCAAAGTGACACTAAAACCTGCTCTGTGTGCACTGCATTGCAGTACCATTCAATGTAAAAGGTGCCCCAACCTTGTACAGCAGAGCCCAATGTGCTATGGAGTGGGCTACACCATATTAAAAAAGGGTTTTTGATCCAACCTGTCATACCATACCAGTTCAAGAGATATGTAACGGGGAGAATGATGGTGCCTCCCATCACGTAGCTGGGCGGTGAGTGATGTGATGCACGCATGTGCGGGGGACATTTAAACCCAGCTTATGGATTTGGTACCCCACCGTTCCTGACCATGCGGCAGGATTTATTCCTCCAGTCCAGCTCTGCACAATTAGCTCATTGTACAACCCAAGGGAGGCACAACCATTCTTCATAAAGGTGTGGTATGACAGGGCATCACTCAACAAGCGTTCTTCACTGCTATACTTTAATGATTATAATTACAATTTGACCACCTTTCTCCATTTTGACGTGGTCATTGACTGGTGCTTACCACTCGTGGTGTTATTGTATCACATGATTTGCAACATGACCAGGGTCATACCAGCATGGGACTCCATGAGAGTTTTTTATAGACAGCTGGTTAGATTCAGCTTGTTTGGATATTGGTGACAACTATACAGTGGCTTAACCAGAGTTATGGGCGCCCGGGGCAGAAA
>NW_017306274.1:1852327-1873265 GCF_000935625.1 Nanorana parkeri
CCCCCCCCCCACACACACACACACACACACACATATCACCCAGGGAACGGCAATATCTGGTTGTTGCACAGGGGCAATGAGGGTATGCTGGGACTTGTAGTTCCCTGGCTGATATGTTATGTTATGAAGCTGTATTAATTACTGTCCACCTGAAAGTACTACAATGCCATTATAGAACTAAGAATAGAACATTTACGTTTATCTATGTTTTTTTCTCTTCCATAATGGCATTGTATTAATTGTGAACTACAAGCAGCCAGTCCAACTAGGACTTGTAGTTCCCTGTAACTGATATGAGGCTGTATTCAAGTACTAGAAATACAATGCCTTTATCATAAATCATGATCATAAAGGCATTGTATTTCTAGTACTTGAATACAGCCTCACATCAGTTACAGGGAACTACAAGTCCCAGTTGGACTGGCCGGCCGGGGTGCATGTGGCAGAGAGGCGGTGGAGGGAGCCACTGCAGGGGCTTTGTTTAGCGGGGGTCGGTGACGGCGCCCCCCCTCAGCTTTGCGCCCGGGGCAAGCGCACCGCCCGCCCCCCGGTTGTTACGCCACTGCAACCATATAAGTTGTTTTTTATTGATTTAACGAGGGTCAATCAAAAAGTAATGCCTCCATGTATGTCATTTGAGATCTGTTTGAGTGACTGTGAATGTTCATGTACCATGTTAGAGAGGTGTCCTTACCCTACTAATGTATGCTTTTCTTTTTCAGATTGAGTGATTTCAACCATGGATCTGCGGCTAAAATAACAAGCTGTAATTGTATTTCTGGCGAAAGAGGGTTGCACCTAAGGAAATCCATCATCGGCTAAAGAATTATTATAGGGACGCTGTGGTGGAATTTCGGTTTCTCCTTCTTGAAACTTCTTCACCCGACGCCACACATTGGTAATGTCCACTACAGCATCCCCATAAACATTCTTTAGCCGATTATGGATTTCCTTAGGTGTTCACATCCTTTAGCGTGCATTATGTCTGTGAAGGTTCACATTCATCGAGGTCATGGTATAGCTAGTAGTGGATAGTTACAGACACCTTAATCCAATTACCATGGAATGTGGCATGGCAGGTGTTGGTTGTCCAAGAACAGGATGGGAGTTGTGAAAGATGTGGAACCACCTTATCCTGGTTACATTATCCCATCTTAGGTGCCAAGAAGACTGTATAAGTGTCAACCCTTCGATCCACATGGCTGAAGGTGTGAATTGTCTGTGAAGGTTCTCATTCATCCAGGTCATGATATACAGGGCCGGATTTCCCACAAGGCCAACCAAGGCCAGGCCTCGGGGCAGCAGGGAGTAGAGAGGCAGCAGAGGTGTAGAATTCCTATCTCCCGACGCCCGAGACATGCAGTTTCGGGCGCCGGGGGGGTAGTTGTTTTCTACATTTAGCCCTGCTTTGGGCAAGCAAGGTTAAATGTACAGTGGGGAAGCTGTCGCTTGTTTTGTACAAGTGATCTCAGCAATGTCGCCGAGATCATATGTATGCAGCCTACATACAGGAGGGCGCATTGAGGAACCTGGCCTTGGAGCAGCAGAGAGAGTAAATCCGGCCCTGAGTATATATCTCTATCAAATAAATCAAGGCACCTGGACTTGCTGTATTTTTCTTGAAGAGGTTTCGCTGGTCATCCAACTAGCTTTCTGAATTCAGAATGACCTCATTCTGAATTCAGAAAGCTAGTTGGATGACCAGCAAAACATCTTCAAGAATGCTATCAAAGATGCTATCAAAGGCCAGTCTGGTCAGGGATGATTATTCCAATTTGATCTAGTTGGCCTCTTTCGAACATCTTTGTGAACCAGTTGTCCTTTCTGTCCAAAATGAGCACCTTTTACACCACCAACCTGTTATTGGACAAGCAGCATCTGCCTTGACACCTTGACACATTCCACAGTGACTGGATAAGGGTGTCTTTGCTACCTGTGTGGATATAAACATTGGGTTATAAAGAAATGGTTTACATGGCTCCACCTACTGTCTTAAAATGTGGAATAATTATCTTATATTTGGGATATGTGATGGAATGAGACATGTGATTACCTTCTATTCCAAGAAGGCTTTACTGTGCTTTGCTCTGATTCAGTTCGAGGGATTTTTTTATATTCCTTTAGTCCCTTCTCACCACATCCTGTATAGGTAAACTGTCTCATTGGGTGCCAAGTCCGATACCACAGAAGCCATGGTTTCCATACACTGCACCGATAATGGCAAAGAAGACTGAAACAGCTGTATGCATGGAACAAATGGCTCTATAACAATAGGCTATGTCTATACTATACACCAGAGGTTCCGGATGTGCATCTGGCTGATGGGACATACAAAAATTATTTACATGGCTCCACCCGCTGTCTTCAAATTAGAAATAATCCTCCTATTTTTGGGATCTGTGATGGAATGATACATTCTGAATAGCTTCTGTTCTAAGAAGGCTTTACTGTGCTATGCTCTGATTTGGTTGGAGGGCTTTTTCATTCCTTTAGTCCCATTTTACCATGACCTGTATGGCTATACTGTCTGATTGGGTCACCAGCGGTTCTGGATGTGTATCTGGCTCATGGGGTGTAAAGAAATGAGTTGCATTGCTCTGTCCACTGTCCTGAAATGAGGGCTAATATTCTTATTTTTGGAGCCTCAGTGTGTGGGGGAGACAAGTCCGGCGGCGCCATCTTGGATTTGCCTGCGGACCCAGATGCAGAGGCCGCGGGTGCCATGCGGGTGAAAAAACGGGTTAATTCCCGTGGCGCGGGACCCGTTCACTTCTGCTTTTTCCCCTTCTTCCGGTCACTCACTGCTGGTGATGCCCGAGGGAAAGCCGCTGCTGTCTGCAGGATAGCGTGTCCTCGAGCGGGAGACGAGCCGACTCACGTCTCACGGCTCCATGCGCCAAGCCACGTCCCCCTAATATTCTTATTTTTGGGATATGTGATGGAACAAGACTTCCAGTTCTAAGAAGGCTTAAAATGTTGGCTGGACCTACCCGATAAAGTTATGTGGCACTGAAATTAAATATCTTTCACAGAAAGGTCTGGTAACAAAATGTACTCAGTGGGTCACTTAGCAAAGTCAGATAAATTCCTTCTTAGGAAGCTGTCTCAAGGACAAGTGTCCCCAATGGAAGATCCCCCCCCCCCACTCCCTGCTCTGGTGACAGGTTTACATTTTTGGATTCCCCATTACTTTCTGTCTTGAAGATAGTAGTCACCGGGAGTCCGGGACCAATAGAGGAGGCTGAATCTCCAAAGCCAGGACGAACACAGCAATAAGAATCTCATAGGGATTCTAATCCTTACCTAATCTAACCAATAATAATACAAAATTTTTTTGGACCAGAGTTGGGCATTGAAGGAATTCTTCTTTAAGCCTGTAAGACAAGAGTGCTTTCCTATGAAAATCTCCAAAGCCTTCTCCTGTTTCTTAAGCGATGTTCAAAATAATTGTCAGTATAGGAATCACTCGCCATCACTCATTGGCTGTGGGATTTCCGGAATAAAAAAAAAACCTGCGACTGGCATCTGAGGCTCGCTCAGTGTTGCCCAGCCATTAACACCACCTATTTATGATAATTGATGCCCAGATGGGTCGCATGGTTGGCGATTGTCAAGCTGCTTCTGAGTCGCCTTACCTCCCCGTCCTTCAAGTATATTATATTAGTAAGATATGGAGGAAGCGCACTGCAAACCCCGGCATGCCTTGCCAGCCATCGTGCCCAGCAGGCCTGCACCGAAATCTAACCCTGCCCCTACGCCAAGTGTAATATGCACCGTCTCACCCTGCGAGTGAAAAGACAGCACAGCGAGTGTCGCTGGGTATCTGCAGCAGAGAATGCCAACATATGGTGCAGATGGAAAATGTTGGACTGTGGGTTGGCACTTGCATGCCGTGAGCTGGTGGAGACGGGATGTGGCTCACAGATGGCATGTTTCGTCTCGGGGGAGCCAGATCACTGGATCGAAGGAAAATCCCCATGCAAATTTCCCAGATATCAGGCGAATTTCACATGCTCCTTCTAGATGGTTAACCATGGGCAGAGTCAATGTAAAAAAAAACTAATGTGTCTGGCAGCTAGAGAATGGGAGCAATAGAACGCAGGATACAATGAAATGGATACAAAGAGAGAGCTACATAGACAGTAACAAAGACAGATAGATAGATAGATAGATAGATAGATAGATAGATAGATAGATAGATAGATAGATAGATAGATTACAGATAAAGGGAGCAAGAGAGAGATAGAAGGCAGACAATAAGATAGAGAGACAATTAAAAATAGATTGATTGACACAGAGAGAGAGACAAAGTCACTAGATAGAGATTACATAAATATAGATAGATATTTGGATAGATAGATAGATAGATAGATAGATAGATAGATAGATAGATAGATAGATAGATAGATAGATAGATAGATAGATAGATAGATAGATAGATATTTGGATAGATAGATAGATAGATAGATAGATAGATAGATAGATAGATAGATAGATAGATAGATAGATAGATAGATAGATAGACAAATAAGCAGAACACAAGCCTTTCATGTATTTGATTTTTGTATGGCACTTATGTTTTAGTCACTGGTTGGACAGTGAGCTTTGAAAAACCTAATAGGTACAGCCAGCTCTTTGAAAAGTCTTTAAATGGGAGGTTTCTGTAACAGATTGACAGAGGGAAAGAGAAAAAAAGAAAGAAAGAAAGAAAGAAAGAAAGAAAGAAAGAAAGAAAGAAAGAAAGAAAGAAAGAAAGAAAGAAAGAAAGAAAGAAAGAAAGAAAGAGAAAAAGATGGGAATGGAAGTGAGGAAAGAAGAGAGAGAAAGAGGAAGGAGAAAAAAGAGAAAGGAAAAGGATGATGGCGAGGGAAGGAAGGAGTAATGAAGGACGGAAGGAAGGGAAGATGGGTTAGGAGGGAGGGAGGAAGGAAGGAAGGAGGAGGAGAGGATGGAGATGGAATAAGGGAGTGCTGAAAGGCAGAAGGAGTGAAGGAAGGAAGGATGGGATGGAAGGGAGAGAAGGAGGAGACAGATGAAGGAGTAGAAAGGAAGGAATGAAAAAAGGAGAAAGAGAGGGAGAAGGAAGTGATGAAGGACAAAAGAAAGAAAGGAAGGCAAGAAGGGATGCAAGTGAGAAAGGAAGGTTGGAAATAAGAAAGGAAGAAAAGAAAGATGGGAATGGCAGTGAGGAATAAAGAGAGAGAGAGAGGAAGGTGAAAACAAGAAAGGAAAAGGAGGATGGAGAGGGAAGAAAAAAATATGAAGGATGAAAGGAGGCAAAGGAACATAGGCTAGAAAGAAAGAAAAAGAAAAAAAAGAGATTACATGCAGATTTGTAATGAAAATTACCTCTATAAAAGAGAAAGAAAAAACAAAGTTAAATAGATACGTAGTTAGATAGATGAGATAGAATGAAAGAGTATCTAGATACAGTATATACAGCAGGTAGATAGATAGATAGATAGAGACAGCGACAGATAGATAGATAGATAGATAGAGACAGCGACAGATAGATAGATAGATAGAGACAGCGACAGATAGATAGATAGATAGATAGATAACAGGTAGAAAGACAAAAAGAATTTCAGCGCGCGCATTTTTTCAATTAAGCCTTGACCCCTCCACGTTTCATTATTTAGCAGGAGTTATCAGAATAAAGAATGGATTCCAGCGACCATTGTTTTAAAAATGTAGGTGCCTATAAAACAGGATAAATGGAAGGGCTCTCTCCAGCTCAGCGTCTTTTGAAAGCGAAATGGAAAGAGCTATAGATGGCGAGGAATAATAACGCCACTACAATCAGCCCATCCAATGCAGAAACAAAGAGTCATAGAATACTGAAGATTGTCACGATGATGACCTGTTCTCCCTTACACTTTATTTTTGGATTTGAAACGCGTTAGGTCAAGGATACTTTCGCCCATATGTTTTCTCTCCAAGGTATTAACTCTTTGTCCTATCTGTCAGTAATATGAGTTAATTGTTCTTTGGGGGGGTTTTTTGTTTGTTTAGGGTTAGTGTTAGCTTTACACGGAGGGTTAGTGTTAGCTTTACACGGAGGGTTAGTGTTAGGGTTGCAGGGAGGGTTAATTTTTAGGATTACAAGGAGTTGCAGGGAGGGTTAGCATGAGGGTAGGTTTTAGGTTCACAGGCAGGGGTGGTATTAGGATTATAGGGGAGAGTTATAGGGAGGGATAATGTTAGAGATTTGGTGCTTATCTATGGCATCATATGACCCTCCCTCTGATTTGGTTCATCCTATGGCATCATATGACCCTCCCTCTGATTTTGTGCATCCTATGGCGTCATATGACCATTAGACATGTGCACCAGCAAAAAATTAGCTTAGTTTTGTTTCATTTTGATTCGGATTTTGCTTTATTTTGTTTATCGGAATTCGGGTCCGAAAGGCAATTCGTTTTGGAATTCGGATTCGAACGTAATTCGTTAGCGGAAATCCGTACGAATTCTCGTTTCTAATTCGTTAGTTCGTTGCAGCAAAGTGACATTTAAGAGGGAAAAAAAGTTTTTTTGTTCTCAAATGTCACTTTGCCGCAACGAAATTTCGTCCAAAAAAACTAATCGGAAATTCGGAAACGGAAATTCAGATTAGTTTGCATTCGTTATATCTTTAATTCGGATACATGTGAATCTCTGAAAATTTCGTCCGAATTCTGATTCGGAACGAAACGAATTGCACATGTCTAATGACCATCCCTCTGATTTCGTGCATCTTATGGCATCCCTCTAAGTTTCTGACCTATTTATGATAATTAATATTATGAGGTCAAAGGTTTTTCATAATTTTCATTGGTAGTGAGGGTTGGAAGAAGGCAGAGCACCCACCATATGCGTGTAGCCGGAAAAGGCAAATTATAGTAGTCAATTAAACAATTCTCCATTTCCAGGTAACAGATGGTTCGAGTGCCCACCTACAGCCTGTGTACCCATCCTGGGAGTTCGGACCACCGACTGAGTGCAGAAAATATACGCCACATGGTGACTTGTTGCAACCGTTACTTGAGCAACCAACAAGTAAAAACAATGAGGTAACCAACGGGCCACAAAACCATCCATTTCTATCCTACGGAATCCTTTTTTTCTTGTCTTCTCTGGAGGTTGCCGGTTCTGTAAGTGGGCACGAGTAGTGTACTCCGAAAGCTTACAAATTTCTCCTGTCACCCTCGATCTGGACTTTAAGATCAGCGGGGAAAGAATGTTTGATTTCCACCGCAATCGCCGGTGTCATGAAAACAATATTAACTTAAGCAATAAGGCCTGCGATGATCTGCTAAAACTGTGGGAGTATTTGTATTCCTTGTGCAAACAGCGAGGTGACACATCCACCATGCAGAGCCAGAAGAAATATATTATTGCAGTAATAAACATAGATTTAAAACTATCGAGTTGCCGAAGCCATAACTTAAGTAAAATTCTTTGCCAGTCCTAATTCAATATGTAGCAGAGAAAGGAATGGGAAGCTCGGTAATAATGTGATCACCTTTTGAAGTATAATTCGGCATGTGGTATTCACATAAATGTAAGACGAGTCCGCGGACAAAATGAACATGTCTTTCCGTAGGTGCGGAGCCCTCAACAAACATGGCGATGGGTTATAAAAAAAAGAGGCTTACGTTTTGAAACCCTTATTGTTGAAGGTTAAAGTGACACGAAACTCGGGAGTTGAATCTTAAAAGTGCATTCAGGTACCTGAACTATTAACAAAAATGTATCTTATTTGTGTATCACTCGGCTGTAGATCCTCCAATCATCTCTGAATTGGTGCTGACGCTGTCCTTCCTTCTGGAGGGTGGCTACTTTTGTTCCCCATGGTCCCTGTGTGTGTTGTAAAGTAGTCACCGCTCCGAGCTCACTCCCGTGATGGACTCCAATCTCAATCCAAAATAGTAAACTAAACATGAGATTGTAGTCCATCACAGGAGTGAGCTTGGAGCGGTGACTACATTACAACACACACAGGGACCATGGGGAACAAAAGTAGCCACCCTCCAGAAGGAAGGACAGTGTCAGCACCAATTCAGAGATGATTTCTCACAGCACCCTACCTCAGCACTCTTTGTAAAAGGGCCCTCAGCCCCCATGCATGCAGTGGGCTGGCTCTTGGGTAGAGTTATCAAATATCAAAATGCCTTAATGGGTGGGTGTCAGTCTGGAGGAGTGGCTGTCCCTAGGCAGGCTGTGTTTGCATGAAGACCACCCTTGGTAGCACCCACATGTGACGCTGTGCCTCCATGATTGTAATAATTGAATTTCAATGAATGAAAGGGGTGGGTCAGGGACAGCCAAGCATCTGTCTTTATATTAACTTCCTGCAATGCCCTGTACTGCAGTACTCAGAATGAAAGAGGAAGGGGTAGCACCGTGAATGCAAGAGCTTCTCGAGGCCGAGTGTCACCGGATCGTGTACCTGGTGACACCCCACCGTGACATCATTGCGCATGCGTGCAACGTCACCACGAGTGTGTGCGATGACGTCATCGCACATGCTCACCCATCCTGGCGATACCTGTCGGTGGCCATCTTGGTGATGGACGCCGGAAAAGATGGGAGGGACGTTTAGCCGGCAGAATAAGGTATGCTGCCGGGTCTCCTCCTCTCTCCTGCAACTGTCCGTCTCTTGGTCCATGACCAAGTGCCCGACTTTTCAGAGGGGGTGACTGTCACCCAATCCAATGGTGTCACCCAGGCGTGGGTCACACCCCCCACATCCCCCTAGTGATGCCACTGCGTGAGTGGTCTACTGCTTTGCACAGTACTGTCAGTCTAACTTGTTTACAGGAGGACAGAGATAAACTCATCCGTATACCGCTCCTCCTTTATTGTCCAATCAGCAGGCTGGAGAAGACGAAGCGAGAAAGTCAACAGACATTTGGAAGCTGCTTTTTTCTATAGTCACCTATCAGATGGGTGAGCACCATTGCCATAGCTGTATAGTGCAAGAGATTTTAAGCTTGACATAGGCAGGATGCTTGCAGCTATAAGAGTGAGGTAGGACATTTAGGTGGAACATATAACTGAGATCCTCAGGTTATAATTTTGCCCGGAGTTCTTCTTTAACTGCAAACATTAGAAAGCAGCAAAACCATTCTCAGTTAAGGAAAATATATCACTCTAATAAAACCTTCAGCTGCCCATGAAAAAGCATCCCACTCTTTGGCCAAGCACAGGAACGCTGGAGCAAACTCAAAGAAGGTCAGCCCGAAAATCCAGGAGTCTGCAGATCTGTACATACTGTATCTCTCCAGGCCTGGAACTAACCTGCATATTCGCTAGATCTTTCCTCTGCTGCATCACTCACAAATATAAAAACAGACACGAAATACATCATTATCCTGGAAAGGGAAAGGCAATAATTTCCAGTTTAATTAAGAACATTTGACTTTTTTAATCAATTTTTTTTTCAGAAGCTGGTGTCTTGCTTGAAATTAACTGATTCAATTTGGAATATGGAAGAGCAAAAAAAAAAGCCAGAGTATGAAAACAAACTTAGTAATTGCTACAAACTTTATCACAATGTAGAAAGGGTATGGAACCTTTTTGGGGCAACAGCCATTTGGGTTGGTTTTTTTTTTGGTAGTCTGGGTACCAACAATTCTAGGATACAAATTTGATTGTCTCATTATTTTGCTCTTCGGTGTTCTCTTATTGTGGAGTCATTGTTACATTATTACATTGTTCTGGGTTCTTAAGTGTCCATTTTTCTAGGAATCCAAGTGCCATGTTGTGATTGTTGCGGGACCAAAGTGTCCGCGTGATGATGTTTCTGGATCTCAAAGTGTCAGTGCATCTTTAGTTTGGGACCCCAAGTGTCTAAATTCTGATAACTCGGGTGTCAGTGTTTCATTGCCTGGTAACCCCAGTGCGACTGAGACATTGTCCTGTTGACCCTAGTGCCACTGAGACATTGTCCTGGTGACCCTAGTGCCACTGAGACATTGTCCTGGTGACCCTAGTGCCACTGAGACATTGCCCTGGTAACCCCAAAGCCACTGAGACATTGTCCTGGTGACTCTAGTGCCGCTGAGACATTGTCATGGTGACCCTAGTGCCACTGAGACATTGTTCTGGTGACCCTAGTGCCACTGAGACATGGTCCTGGTAACCCCTAGTGCCACTGAGTCATTTTGTGGTAAACCTAGTGCCACTTAGTTATTATCCTGGTAACCCCTAGTGCCACTGAGTCATTGTCCTGGTAACCCTAGTGCCGCTGAGTCATTGTCCTGGTAACCCCTAGTGCCACTGAGTCATTTTGTAGTAATCCTAGTGCCACTGAGTCATTTTCTGGTAACCCTAGTGCCACTGAGACATTGTCCTGGTAACCCTAGTGCCACTGAGACATTGTCCTGGTAACCAGAGTGCCACTGAGACATTGTCCTGGTGACCGTAGTGCTGCTGCGTCATTCTCCCTGTAACCCTAGTGCCACTGAGTCATTGTCCTGGTGACCGTAGTGCTGCTGAGTCATTCTCCTGGTAATCCTAGTGCCACTGAGTCATTCTCCCTGTAACCCTAGTGCCACTGAATCATTCTCCTGGTAACCCTAGTGCCACTGAATCATTCTCCTGGTAGCCCTAGTGCCACTGAGTCATTCTCCATGTAACCCTAGTGCCACTGAATCATTCTCCTGGTAACCCTAGTGCCACTGAATCATTGTCCTGGTAACCCTAGAATCACTGAGTCATTGTCCTGGTAACCCTAGTGCCACTGAGTAATTGTCCAGGTAACCCCAGTGCTACTGAAGTCATTGTCCAGGTAACCCTAGTGCCACTGAGTCATTGTCCAGGTAACCCTAGTGCCACTGAATCATTGTCCTGGTTACCCTAGTGCTGCTGAGTCATTGTCCTGGTAACCCTAGTGCCACTGAGTCATTCTTCTGGTAACCCTAGTGCCACTGAATCATTGTCCTGGTAACCCTAGAATCACTGAGTCATTGTCCTGGTAACCCTAGTGCCACTGAGTAATTGTCCAGGTAACCCCAGTGCTACTGTGTCATTGTCCTGGTAACCATTGTGCCACTGAATCATTGTCTTGGTGACCCTAGTGCCACTGAGTCATTGTCCTGGTAACCCTAGAATCACTGAGTCATTGTCCAGGTAACCCTAGTGCCACTGGGTCATTGTCCAGTTAACCCTAGTGCCACTGAATCATTGTCCTGGTGACCCTAGTGCTGCTGAGTCATTGTCCTGGTGACCCTAGTGCCACTGAGTCATTCTTCTGGTAACCCTAGTGCCACTGAGTTATTGTCCTGGTAACCCTAGTGTCACTGAATCATTGTCTTGGTGACCCTAGTGCGACTGAGTCATTGTCCTGGTAACCCTAGTGCCACTGAGTTATTGTCCTGGTAACCCTAGTGTCACTGAGTCATTGTCCTGGTAACCCTAGTGCCACTGCATCATTGTCCTGGTAACCATAGTGCCACTGAATCATTGTCCTGGTGACCCTAGTGCCACTGAGTCATTGTCCTGGTAATCCTAGTGCCACTGAGACATTTCCCTGGTAACCCTAGTGCTGCTGAGACATTGTCCTGGTAATCCTAGTGTCACTGAATCATTGTCTTAGTAACCATAGTGCCTTTGAGACATTGTCCTGGTAATCCTAGTGCCACGGAGACATTGTCCTGGTAACACTAGTGCCACTGAGTCATTGTCCTGGTAACCCCAATGCCACTGAGTCATTGTTACGTACCTTCTGGGAGACCGGATGTGAGAGGAGGCTTCCCTTGCACCTTGTGTCCTGGGAGACTCTGAGGATGGGAACAGAGCCCAGCGGGACAAGTGGCAGGAGTGCCCGTGGTGTTGAGCACCGTTCAAGCCGTAGTCCAATGAGACGAGCCAAGGTCAGGTTCCAAGCGGGCAATTCCGGTACAAAAGGGGTCAGGCAGAAGACTGGTCAAATAACAGTTCTGTGGTCAAGGCAGGCAGAATTCAAGGTTTGTCGAGTCCGGGTCACAAGGATCAAGCAAGATATCACAAAAACTGGAACAAGGATTAGCTGACGATAAACCAGTGGTACTGCTGCTGGGTTTATATAGGTCCAGTGATGTCATTTCCTATGCGCCGCTATGCCGGATTTTCATGCTGGTAGGCTACTGCTTCTGCACATGCGCGGGATGGCGCGTTCCCGAGCAGTGCGGGAACGTGCAGGTTGCACAAGAGGAGGTCCGGAGCATGGAGATGTGATTCAGGTTACTGCTTCTGCGCATGCGCGGGATGGCGCGTTCCCGAGCAGTGCGGGAACGTGCAGCTTGCACATGCGCAGATGGCGGGGATCCATTACAGTCATTTTGTGGTAACCCTAGCGTCACTGAATCATTGTCCTGGTAACCCTAGTGCCACTGGTATTGTCGGGATCTGTCCTGACTGCGGTGCTCTCAGTATATAGCGAGCTGTAGCCCGCTATATACTGAGCTTTGGGTCACGAGAGGACGTTAGAATATGTCCTTCCGTGACCCAAAAGAGAACTATGGGATAGAAAGGTTACCCCATAGTTCTCTTTTAAATAACACATCTAATACAATACTATACAGAAGATTGAACAATGATAAAAAAGAAATAGGGAAATATCAATAATTATTACCATTATCATCCCTCATTATGTATAGAAGGCAGGATTTATTTGGATGGAACTTGCACTCATCTCACTAGGCACCATAGGCATATACAACCAGCTCAGCAAGAAAATATGACATTGTATTTATTGTCCACAGAGACCCCATTTTATTTTCTCCTCTTACATGTATCACAGCACGAGGCCCTCACCGCACATGAAATAACAAGACCACGTCACCCCCTGTAGCATACAATGTCTCTCTTTCATTTCTAAGTCTGCATTAAGGAAATTGCAACTTTATGGTTGCTGGAGGAAACAATGATCATTTTTCTTTCAGACCTTCTGATTAATAAGTCCTATTATTTTAGCGGGCAAGTTTACCAGTTTTATGGGCGCGCGAGATGCAACGTTCATTTTTTATGGTACGCATTATCGCAGTGGTGCATTAACCTTTCAGTGTGTTTGCTGTGAGGTCAATGTATCATATTGTAACTTTATTAACAGACACATCTCTATTCTTTATATATAAGATGGATGCATGATGTACTCATACATTATTACCAGATTCTCACTGTCCCACATGGAGGGCTGGCCAGAAGTAGCTCTGGGCACATCTACTGTACAATATGGTGTTGTTGTTTTAGGTTTTAAGCAGCTTTAGGTCACATGGACTGAAGCTGTGACATTGTTGTGATGCTGGAATCTGCTGGCAGTTTATGGTCCCTTTGAAAAATCTTTGGACCCGAATTCACATACCACAGAAAGTCTCCACATCATGCAGTAAGGTGTTATAAACAGTAGTTCATATAGGTGACATATCATAAGGTTATATTGAGAGGGTACATCCATATGGTCATGATGCGGCCACATACTTATAAGGTCAGCTTTAGATGGCATGCCCATAAGGTCATGATGAGGCAACACATTTAAAGGGTCATGATGAGATGGTATACCCATAACCTGAGACAACCCAACCATAAGGTCATGGGGAGATGACATACCAGTATGTATTCATAACATCAGGATCAGACATCTCACTTGTAAGGTCATGTGAGACCCTAAAGGTCACAATGAGATGGTGCACCTACAAGGTCATGATGAGACAACCCACCCATAAGGTCATGGTGAGATGACATACCGGTAAGTTTGTGGTGATATGGTGGCACAACTATGAGGTCATGATGAGACGACACACCCATAAGGTCATGGTGAGATGACATACCAATAAGTTTGTGGTGAGTTGGTGGTGCAACTATGAGGTCATGATGAGATGACACACCCATGAGATCATGATTAGGGACACACAAAAGGTAATTTTGAGATGGTGCATCGATAGGGTCGTAATGAGATGACAAACCCATAAGGTCCTTAGAAGATAATGTACCCATAACATCATGAGCAGACAACTCACTTATAAGGTCATGTGGGACCCAAAAGGTCACGATGAGATGGTGCACCTTCAAGGTCATGATGAGACAACCCACCCATAAGGTCTTGGTGAGATGGCGCACCTACAAGGTCATGATGAGACAACCCACCCATAAGGTCTTGGTGAGATGGCGCACCTACAAGGTCATGATGAGACAACCCACCCATAAGGTCTTGGTGAGATGGCGCACCTACAAGGTCATGATGAGACAACCCACCCATAAGGTCACGGTGAGATGACACACCGGTAAGTTTGAGGTGAGATGGTGGCGCAACTATGAGGTCATGATAAGATGACACACCCATAAGGTGATGGTGAGATGACATACCGGTAAGTTTGTGGTGAGATGGTGGCACAACTATGAGGTTATGATGAGATGACACATCCATGGTGTCCTTATAAGATAATGTGTCCATAACATCATAATGAGACAACTCACTCATAAGGTCATGTGAGACCCATAAGGTCATGATGAGATGGTGCACCTACAAGGTCATGATAAGATGACATACTCATAAGGTCACGGTGAGATGACATACCAATACGTTTATGGTGAGTTGGTGGTGCAACTATGAGGTCATGATTAGAAATACGCAAAAAGTCCTTTTGAGATGGTGCATCCATAGGGTCATAATGAGATGACAAACCCATAAGATCCTTATAAGATGATGTATCCGTAACATTATGATCAGACAACTCACTTATAAGGTCATGTGAGACCCATAAGGTCATGATGAGATGGTGCACCTACAAGGTCATGATGAGATGACATACTCATAAGGTCATGGTGAAATGGCATACCAGTAAGTTTGTGGTGAGATGGTGGCACAACTATGAGGTCATGATGAGATGACGCATCCATGTTGTCTTTATAAGATAATATATCCATAACATCATGATCAGTCAACTCACGTATAAGGTCATGATAAGACCAATAAAGCCATGACGAGATGGTGCACCTACAAGGTCATGAGGAGATGACACACCCTTAAGGTCATGGTGAGATGACATACCAATAGGTTTGTGGTGAGTTGGTGGTGCAACTATGAGGTCATGATTAGAGGCACCCAAAAAGTAATTTTGAGATTTTGAGTGTATCCATAAGGTCATAATGAGATGACAAACCCATAAGATCCTTATAAGATGATGTATCCGTAACATTATGATCAGACAACTCACTTATAAGGTCATGTGAGACCCATAAGGTAATGATGAGATGGTGCACCTACAAGGTCATGATGAGATGACATACTCATAAGGTCATGTGAGACCCATAAGGTAATGATGAGATGGTGCACCTATAAGGTCATGATGAGATGACATACTCATAAGGTCATGTGAGACCCATAAGGTAATGATGAGATGGTGCACCTACAAGGTCATGATGAGATGACATACTCATAAGGTCATGTGAGACCCATAAGGTAATGATGAGATGGTGCACCTACAAGGTCATGATGAGATGACATACTCATAAGGTCATGATAAAATGTTATACCCATACGGCTGTGATAAAATGACACACCAATAGGGTCATGATGAGATGATATACCTATAGGGTTGCAATTGGATGACACACCCATAAACTTGGATGACACACCTATCTCCCCACAACCTTATTCACATAAGCTTGTGGGGAGATGATACACACATACTCAGATCAATCTGAAACGCTCACAGCCACACCTGATCAGATCGCCACCTGAAAGGGGCCTTAGGGGAATATATACAAAGTAGCATATGTGACTTTTACCAATTAACAGTTAAATACACACACACAAAAATCATAGGTGGCTAATCAAGCATTTAATACACATGCACCAAGTGAATGTTTTGGTAAATCAGCTGCTTTATAAATATGCTCTAAATGAAATAAAGCAAACTGCTGTAAATATACCTCCCAATTTAAAACTGAACACATCCTCTAAATAAATAAAAAATAAAAAATATTTAAACTCTAAAATAAAAATTGGAAATCAATAACAAATAAATAAAAATTTGAGAAAATCAACAACATTTCAGCAAAATTGGTAATTTTTAAAGTCAATTTTACCAACTTCACCCACCCGTGGAAAATTTTAAATACATTTTAAATACAAAAAAAAAATCTAAAATAAAAAAAATAAAAATTAATAAAAAATTTGACATCACATTTTTGCCCAACTGACACTGAGAAAATCAACAATAATTCAGCAAAATTGGTTATTTTTAAAATAAATTTTACCAAAATTATGCCACCCGCGCCTTATTCTTTCATCTCAATGTAGCTGTAACACACTTATTATAAGTTAAGCTAGGGCATTTGATGAGCGTACTGGTCTCTAGTGTCGGCCCCGGGGAAGCTGGGATTTGGGGACAGGCTGTGAGGTTTGGGGACATGCGCGGGATCCGTTGATAAGTGCCGGTACCAACGAGCAGCCTCTCAGTATACGGGAATATTCTATATCACACTGTGCAGCATGGCAAGCAGCCAGGAACCACTGTGAGCCCGGGGGGGTTAACGTGGCCATATGGCACAGCCCCCCTGGACATAAAAAAAAATCAGAGTGCTCTCCTCCTGCAGGAATACCTCCATCTTCCTTCAATGAGCAGAGACATGAAATGGCTTCCTATATATTTTCCTGCAAATAAGAAAGATTTGAATTACCATTCTGATTGATGAACAGGATTGTCACTGCATTGGATGAAACCATTGTGTGCACGGCGATGAAAGTACACATCGAATTTAACTTGAATGACATTTCGTTTGCTAAAGCATCTCAGGGCTGCGGATCTCTTGAATGCTCTCTGCAGCCGCTTCCTGTCTACACGCATGGCATTTCTCGGGGCGGGTTTCCTGATGTGATCATGCCCGGCCCCGTGTCATGTGCATGGAAATAGCCACTTGTCTCCATTAGAAAGCCCCTGTGACAGGGTGACAACGCAAGAGCGTATGTAGGGGACCGGCGCAGAGCGTTGTCACCCTATTATTATTATTATTATTATAGAGGATTTATATAGCGCCAACAATTTGCTCAGCGTTTTACAAAATGGAGCAGACAGTACAGTTATAATACAATTTACAGTACAATATAGTTTCAGAACAATAGGGTTGGTAGGGCCTATAACAGGAAGTGCCAGATCCTTTAACATAATGGCAGGATCACCGGGGATTATTTTAATGAAAGGGGAAGGCTGCAAAAATAGGGATACACCGATACTGATACTAGTATCAGTATTGGTGCCGATGCTGAGTATTTGGGCGAGTATTCGTACTTGCCCAAATGCCTTGATGCCTAGTCCGATATTTGGGCTTCTGGTACAAGGAAGCCGGGCAGCGTGTAATGATGCGGCTCTCTGATTGGCCAGGAAGCCGGCTTTGTGCTCCCTCGTCACCTTATGACAAGAGAGCATGGAGCCGGCTTTCCGGCCAATCAGGAAGCTGGGCGCCCCGACCTTAACACATCTTTATTGGTCAGAAAGCTGGCTCCATGCTTTCTCGTCACCCGGTGACGAGAACAGGGCCGGCCTTAGGCCTTTAGGCGCCCTGTGCGAGAAAGCTTTACAGCGCCCCTCAGTGACCACATGTCGGACGAGGGAGCGCTGTCATATCGGATGGCCAGCGCCCAGCGGTGAGGGGGAGAGAAGCCGCCCCCAGGACGAGCTGTGTCGGCCGCACGGCGCCCTTGTTGCCATGGCGCCCTGTGCGGCCGCACTGCTCGCACACCCCTAAGGCCGGCCCTGGACGAGAAAGCATGGGGACGGCTTCCCTGCTAATTGGGAAGCCGTGTGGCGAGTCATTACACATCACCTGGCTTCCTTAATGGGACTTCCGGTAGTCGGTATTCGGTATTGGAGAGTACCAAAAAAAAAACATTGGTACTTGTACTCAATACCGAAAACCCCGTATGGGTGCATCCCTAGTGAAAAATATTGGAAATGACATGTTAATGCTTATTTGAGATTTGAGTGGTCGGGATTACCTAAACTTTATTTGCTTCACTAAGAAAACAGTTTTCTTTCCCCTTCATTTTCTCCGCTATAGTTAACGTCTATTACTTCCTGCTTTCACCTTCTTTAAAGTGGTTCGTCCTTCTGGCCCCGCCCACATTTTGCGCTTTGCTGACTGTCATGGGCTACCAGTACCCTCTGGTAACTCAAGGCAACCAGTGGTTCCGCCTGAACTGAGCTCCTCCACGCCAGCAGAGATCACATGACCAGTGCTTTGGCGTTTGGTCACATGACTGCCTTAGACGGGAGCCCAGAGACCCATTTCCTCCAGGAAAGGGATTTCAGTGCATCTCCTCAAATGTACACATTTAAAGGAACAGGACGATCAAGCTGAGGGTTTTAATTCACTATAGTCACTAGAGAAACATAAAGGCTGCCATTGCTAACCCCCGCTCAGAAAATAAGAGTTCCCTAGCTGTCATAATGATCCTCTGGCTTCACTACTTTCTTAAGCAATGACTCGGAACAAGTATGCAGAGAAGGTTCGCGGACTTTGCTGTGGATTTTCCTGGTCTGCATAGCCGGCGTACAATCATCAGAAGGAGGTCAGCGACGGAAGACGTCATACTTATCTCTCTATACATAGTGGAGGCGTAATAAAGAAACACGCTCTTGTTTGGCGTTATCCCCCGGAGACAAATTTGAGGAACGCAGATAAGGGGCGTCTTTTATACCCGCTCCTCCCCCGAGTATTGTAACACTAATGTGATCATTATTATGGTGTCACAATATCATTATAAGGTGTTCCGTCGCAAGGTACGGGGGGCGTAGGGACTTCTTCTCAGTCAGAGCGGTTACATTCCGGAACTCTCTGCCACAAGCAGTGGTATCAGCGGAGTGTTGAATCATTCAAAAACCAATGACAAACCTTCCTCAGAGACTGCAACACACAGGGGTACAGGTACTATTAAAACTAGGGGTGCACCGATACCAAGTCAGTACTCCGTACAAGTACAGATACTTTTCCAGCTCCAAGACTAGACTAGAGAACAATTCTAGTTAGGAGGCGGCTGCCATTTGTAAGGCCTTGTTCACACCAAATGTAGAGCAGATCCGCTCAGGTTTCTGCACACGCAGTGCAGTGGGTTATGCCGCGGTTTTGCAGCGTTTTTGATGCGTTCCGGGCCGTTTTTGGTAAATCATTTTTTTTTTTTTAGTTTAACATGGGCTTTCAGTGCGTTCCAGGCATTTGCATGCATTTTTGATGCGTTTTTGATGCATTTGCAGATCCAGAGCAGGTAAAATAGGGCCTGCTGCAGTTTTTTCACCTGCTCTGGAACTGCTCTGGAACTGCTCTGGAACTGCACGCTGCGATGTGAACTGGAGCAAAAAATACCATTGGAATACATTGGACGCAGTTTTGATCCGGTCTGCAACTGCTCTGCTCTGCACCTGCTCCGCGCTTGGTGTTAACAAGGCCTAAGGAGCACACGGAGCTCCCGGGATTTGTACATCTCTGTTTTAATGTATGATTTTGTTTTTATAAATATACACTGAGTGGCCAGATTATTATGACCACCTGACCTTTGTAGGCTAATTAGCTATAATTTGGCGCTTGAAGTTGCTAGAGGGCCAGACCATTATAAATAGGGAAGCAGGTTGTTTACCACGACAGTAGAAGTGATTTGTTTCTGAAGATACGGGTAAGCAAAGCGATTTAAAGGAGAACTATGGGGGTTAAGTCTTTTCCCCATAGTTCTCCTTAGGGTAACACGAGTACACAAACTAGCGTCCTCCCGTCACCCTAAGAGATTACTAGCACACACAAGAGTGGCCCCATAGGACCCTGCAAGGGAAAGGAGCCACACCAAGATTACTAGCACACAAGAGTGGCCCCATAGGACCCTGCAAGGGAATGGAGCAACACATAGATTACTAGCACACAAGAGTGGCCCCATAGGACCCTACAAGGGAAAGGAGCCACACACAGATTACTAGCACACATAGGGGTGGCCCCATAGGACCCTGCAAGGGAAAGGAGCCACACATAGATTACTAGCACACAAGAGTGGCCCCATAGGACCCTGCAAGGGAACGGAGCAACACATAGATTAATAGCACACATAGGGGAGGCCCCATAGGACCCTGCAAGGGAAAGGAGCCACATACAGCTTACTAGTACACAAGGATGGCCCCATAGGACCCTACAAGGGAAAGGAGCCACACACAGATTACCAGCACACACAAGGGTGGCCCCATAGGACCCTGCAAGGGAAAGGAGACACCCTAAACCAGGATATCAGGGCCAGTGCTCAGGGGACCGGCTGATTCTGCAGGAAGGAGCCTCCATTGCAGGAGATTTAATCAGCATGTGAACTCGTATTTTGACTTTAATATCCCTTTAAGAATTGTTTGTTGCTCACGTCTACCAATCAGATTTCGGCTGTCACTCAAACTCCCGGCTTAGAAGAGCAAGAGGGAATCTTATTGGCCGGTTGTAGCAATCGGGGGGCCCTCCCTCCCTCCGGCTCCTCTGGTGTCTGCAAAGCATCTTTTTAAAGTAGTTGATGTTTAACCCGCAGCGCGTGTGCGTGATGCGGAGCGCGCCTTTCCCCCGGCTGGGAATACAACGAACCTAAATAAAGCCTCGTCTGCAAATATGTTATCGACCGATCTCCCAACACCCGCGCTCCACCGCGACACGAGCCGCGGCGACGCACGCGCAGGAGGCAGCAGGCGCGCTGATCGCATGTTTGCTTAGTGGGAGTCATAGGAGGCTGAGTTGTGACAAGCGACGGAGGACATTGAAGCAGGACTACAGATCCCATCAATCCATGATCATACAGCAATTATAAGGGCTGAATTTGGGTCTCACCAGGGCCCTGCAGGTGGGTGCTGGGCAGAATGGGTGAGATGCGGGCTTGCGCCGGCCCCTGGGGCTATACAGGCGGGTGTGGATCTGTCCTGTGCTGGCGCCGGGAAGGAGGAGGAGTCAATGTATGGCCGGGCCG
>NW_017306274.1:1873392-1875248 GCF_000935625.1 Nanorana parkeri
TGTGCTGCCGCCGGGAAGTAGGAGGAGTCAATTGATGGCCGGACCGGCACTGTCAAACACGGCTACCCGAGGTCCCCAGCAAGCGTGGGGCCCCGAGCAGCCAAACTTGTTTAAAATTTAAAGGGCCGGTATTGTCCTTTAGAATCGGGGCATTTACTAGTACTAGTACCTGTATCGGCCTGCCTAGGAACCGCCCACTCCTCCAGACTGACACCCACCCATCGAGGCATTCTGATATTTGCATAACTCCTCCCAAGAGCCCGCCCACTTGCTTGCATCAGGGCTAAGGGTTCCTCAGAGGAGTACCGAGGCAGGGTGCCGTGATGTTTCCAGGAAGCTATGCAAGTCTGGCAAGTTGCCATGAGTGTCCCAAGGGGGGAAACTTTATATAAGTCAGCCACATCCAAAATGTGTAATGGACCCGGTGAATCTTGGGGGGCTATTCACAAAGCTAGCAGAAGGATCACCGTAGCTACGACTGATCCTTCGGCCGCCTGAGCCCTTTGGTTCAGTAGAGCCAAAGGGCTGCTGTACGGGCTATTCACTATAGAGTGTACAGCTCCCGAAGTTGGCCAAACGGTTCGGTCATATGCTTCCGCTCGACAGAGCCGAGGTGAAAGCCGAAGCGGGCCGAACTGGGGCTGGCTCCGGCCACTTGCAATGACAGATTAGCGTCCCCCGGTTACCAGGTAACCAGGGGACGCTGATCTGTCATTACGATGAGCCGGCTCTTTCGCTCCCTCAGGGAATAGTTGTCGGCGGCAGTGGCGTCACAAGGGGGGTGGGGGCCGCACAGTCATTTTCGTGTCACCCCCCTCTGAAAAGTCGGACGCTCGGTCATGGACCGAACGCCCGACAGTATCAGGAGAGAGGAGGGGGCCCGGCGGCATACCTTATCCCGCCGGGTGACTGTCCCCTCCTCTCTCTGCCGGCGTCCATCACCAAGATGGCCACCAGCAGGTATCAGAATACTGCCGCGCGAGCGCGATGACGTCATCGCGAGCGCGCATGGTGACGTCACGCGCAGTGACGTCTCGGCGGGGTGACACTCGGTTACCGCCCAGCTCTCATGACAGTTCAGCGTCCCCTGGTAACCAGGGACGCTGATCTGTCATTACCACAAGAGCTCAGCGGAGCCGGCTTTCATATCACCGCCGGCTCCGCCAAACTCTCATTGTAATGACAGCTCGTCCCGGCCAATAGAAAACAGTTAGGCGGAGCTAGCCGTCACTGCCTACTCCGCCCTATCGGTTTCTACTTTTTTTTAACTGTTTTTCTATTCTGCTCGGTACCACGGAGGTACCACTGAGCATGTTTGGCCGACCCGAAGCCAGCCGATGTACGGCTGAAACCGACTGTACAAGCCTGAAGTGAATAGCCGAACAGCGCTCGGCTCACTTCACTTCGGGTCGGTTATTCATGCGGCAGCTTTGTGACCTCTAAGTGTCTCTCCTGTTTTTTTTTAGTTGTGAAGTTGCGTTGCTGTGTGGCCGTCATAGAAGCGCGCGTCGCTTACCACCACCATTTTTATGAACGCACCAATCATGCTCTTGATGTTTCCCTCAGCCATGGCCAAAAAAACTTTTTGGTGGGACCGGGCAGCATTTTTTTAACGTACTTAAAATTCAACCTCCATCTCCTCTATTATCCCAAATCAAAAAAAAAAAAAGTTTCCTTTAAGCCCACCGTTCCCCAAAAAATCATTCCCATAGAGATAGCAATATTATTGATGCCGTTGTTATGCTAATTTCTTTTTTTTTTCCAAGGAATAAAAAAATTGAAAAATGTGGAATTTTCATACACATCAAACCTGGTCAAAAAAGAAAACGCTCAAACTTTTTTTTTTAATTCTCTAT
>NW_017306274.1:1875714-1876649 GCF_000935625.1 Nanorana parkeri
CTTCATTACATCCGCCACAAGGTTACAGTGCCTATCAGCGGCATTTCATGGCTGGTGACTTGTGGGAAAGCTGGGAGCCGCTCGCTACATGTCTTTTAAGGAGTTTGTTCAACCCCCCCCCCTCCCAAAAAAAAAAGAAGAGTTTCCAGGAACAGGTAAGAGGGGCATCTATGCCCCATCCCCCCTTTTATCTAGCATGCACTCTTCTTTTTTTTATGCGTGTGCCAGTCATAGCATCGCGAATGCAGATGTGGGTCTAGAAGTCAAGGTCAAGGCTCGGGAGTTTCTGCGCTTCTTGCCCAGTGCGGGTTAACGGGTCGGGGGCGTCTGGGTCGCAGGTTGCCAGCCGCGGTTGAGCCTTTTTTGGCTCAAATGCTGCAAGAAGAGCTGTGAATTATGCCAAGACGACAATGGGAGAGGGAGACAGAGAGAGGGAGAGTGAGAGTGTGTGTGCTTCTATTTTTTTTTTTTTTATGGTACAATACATTTCACCTACCAGATAGGGGGAGTGCTAGGAATGGGAATGATCCTCTGATCTATATCAATGAAGCGCTCTCATTTTTTTTGCCAAAGCACAGAGTTGCATGAGCGAGCAGCACCCGGTGCCCAGGAAGGCTGCTCCAGGGGGAGGGGGGGCACTTAGGAGCAAGTGGCACCCCCTTTGCCACCTACCCCAGAGGGCAGAAGCACTTTCTCTTCTCTTGTCTTCAGCACTCCTCCTTCCTTTGCTCTCTCTCCTCCCCAAAAGCGAAACATAACATAATCTAGTCAATCATATAATGGACAGGCTCATTATTCATTGAGCACCAGCTATTTTTTCTTTTCTTTGCTTGCTCCTGCTGCCTCTTCACCACTTTACTGCAAGGATTTGCTGCCTGAACCTTGCAGGGTAAGCCCGCTGTGATGTTTGCATCCTCTGCTGTCCAGTTTGATGT
>NW_017306274.1:1876952-1878135 GCF_000935625.1 Nanorana parkeri
AATATATATATGTAAAATGACTTTGTGAATTTGCTGTAGAAATAGGCAGGGACTTAGACAGTAGTGTAAAATCATTTTGAAGTAGTTTTTTTTGTTTCTGTCTTGGTGGGCATGGGGTATAGTAGAGCCTTGGCTTAGCCTACCAGAGTAAAATAGATTTGGGAGCAGGTCCCAGTCACTTGCTGCTGATAGCAGTCATTAGACGCATCTGATATGGAAGGCACCTATGTCCTCTTAGCTCTGCATTGTTTTTTCCCCGGGCAGGAAATACATATTTAGTACAGTAGACAAAAATAAAATAAAAAGAGACAGAAATCCCAGCCCCAGCGCCCGGCAGGACAGATCTCCGGTTGCCTCCAGCGCTGACACAACGTCTGAACTTTTATCAGTCATTCTAAAGGATTACAGAATTTAGTAACCTCCGGAGGTATTAATGTTCAGGCACCTGGAAGTTAATGTAGTAGTGACATCTTTCCACCACGACGCTCTCTTTTTATCCTGTTACCACTGAAAAGGTTATCGTGAGTTTTCCATCTATTATTTAATCCTATTATAGCTCGGAGGATCGAAAAAAGAAAAGAAAAGAAGATACAATGTAACAAAATAGAGATATTAAAGTTACTTTTTACGATTCATAATATAAAACTGGAACCTTGTGCGTTGCTGTATTAAGAAGACAAATACGATCATATTTTAAATGTTGGTCAACCCAAAGGACCCTCGCTAAATCAGGGTTCTTCTAAAGTTCCGGTTGGCAGACAGGCCAAGACGGGACGGCAGTGACCCGCGGGTCTTCTTAGCCGGCGTCGGACCGTACCTTCGGCAGCAAATCGTGCGTGGAAATTTTTGTAGCACGTCCGCAGCAACGCCAAGGCGCTATAGTTTTGAATGCGCTGCTTATTTATTTTTGCTCCCAGCTGAGAGTTGTGCAAGGTTTGGTCGATGGCAGAATCACGAGAGGGTTAAAGATGACAGATACGTCTGGTGAGAGGGTGGGGGCGTGTAGTCACGCCGTGGGGTCCCTCAGTCACAGAAGGACGAGGTGGTGGCTGAAGGAGGAGTGGAAGGCGGGATAAGTCTGTCTGTCCGTCTGCTTGGTTTTTTTTTTGGAAGCCTGTCTGCACTTTCCCTGCTCTGCTCTGCTGCAGTGTACATGCAGATCCATGAGGGGCAGTGCCTGCCC
>NW_017306274.1:1878178-1893983 GCF_000935625.1 Nanorana parkeri
AAAAATACAGCTTTACAAAACAGAGAGCCAACACCATGCGAGCATCCGAAAAAAAAAAGTTTTATTGCAAATATTCCAAGAATGTTCCACTAGGAGCTCTCCGTGATGTGGCAAGGAACAAAAAATAAGATAACTGCAATTAATTAACAAAATAAATAAATAATTATTCCGTCCTCTTCCTAAAAATCACCGCGAAGGATTATTCTCCAATATTGGCTGTTTTTGTTCCGCGCCTCTATATGGATTATGACAGCGGTAAAGGACCGGCCTTAATGCGGTTCTGTCGCACTGGGCTATTCCAAATATTTTTATTAGACCTACCCATGAAATTTGGAAAGAGCTTCGAGACTTCTTTCATAAACCCTGCGGAATTAACCATTTGCATGCTTGTCACAGCTGTCAGCGAGAGGCAGAGACGACAGAACAATTGGTTCATAGCCAGTTTCGGTTACTGGTTTTTAGAGTTCATCCAAGGGGTGACCCAGAGGTTAAGGCGATGGGTTTATCCCCCAGACCTGTGTGTGTGTGTGTGTACTTACCTAAGGGGCCTGTGTCCTAACCTGTCCCAGCTGCGTTCTTCTTAAACACCTAATCATGTTAAGGGAAACTTGCAAAAGTGTTTCCATGCATCTCATTGGATGTCTGATGCAAATACCAGATCTCTGGGTCAGCCATAAAAATAACTATGTTATTAAACTTTCCACCTCTGTGTTTATTTCTGAAATGTTGTTATATATCACCTACTGACACTCTGTGATGAGATAATCAGGATGTTTGTTTGCTTTTGTGTGTTTATATTTATATATTCAGTGTCTCTTATGCTGTTGTTTGCTTTTTGTGTTATGATAATATGATATTTTGCCCCTATTATGCCCCCGAATATCTTGCTACCTATTACAGCCCCACGAAAGGCGTAAGAGTCACGTTACTCAATCATATAATGAATTGCTAAATTGTTCACAAACTATCTATCTATCTATCTATCTATCTATCTATCTATCTGTCTGTCTATCTATCTATCTATCTATCTATCTATCTATCTATCTATCTATCTATCTATTATCTATCTATCTATCTATCTGTCTATCTATCTCTATATACAGTATTTACAGGCACACACACACACATGTATTTATAAAAAGTATCTCTCTCCCTCCTTCTCTCTCTCTCTCCATATATATTAGATTCCTCTCTCTATCTCTAGAATAGATTCTTCCTCTCTCTTTCTCCCTCCCCCCTCTTGAATAGACTCTCTCTCTCTTTCTCAATTAGATTCTCTCTCTCTCTCTCTCTCTCTCTCTCTTACCCCTCTCTCTCTCTCCCCCTCTCTCTCTCCTCCTCTCTCTCTCCTCCTCTCTCTCTCTTCCTCTCTCTTTCTCCCTCTCTATCTTATCTATCAAGATGATAAAAGTTTAGTCACCCCCGTGTTCCCTAAGCTCCGAGGCTTTCCTCCATATTTTATTAAAAACACGTCGCCGTAAATCAAAACATTTTGTCCCCGGGACGCTGCCTTGCCAGGGACACCAGGCCATCCCTCTAGAAAGTGCTTTAATGGCTTTCATCATTTGCCTTCTTAGCACCGAAGTTGCTCACTTCAGGACGTCCCTCCGCGATCCCGGTAGACCTGCCTCGCTCACAAACATTTGATTTTGGGCGTTCGTAGGTTTTTCGATGCGTCAACTAAGTCAGAAGCCTCAGATGCTGCTTTTGGCGCTGACCAAACCTTTTTCTTTTTTGACATTTGTAGTTCCCTTCCCGATAGTAATCAGCATTTTCCCCAAATCAGCGAACGTTCCCCTAAGTCTTCATCTCACGTTAAACCCCACCTGGGTTCCCTGGCAGCCCAGAAAAGCATCTCCCGGAAAAGACAAGTTGTAGGTATTTTTTTTGCTCTGTTTTCTTCCCGGCGACAGATTTCTGCTTGCCGTTTAATCTTTTAATAACCTTCGCTATCCATTGATTTAGCAACTGCAATTGCAGCAGTAGTCAATTATTTAATTATTTTGGTTTTAATGCAGCACAGCAAGAAAATGTCATATTTCCACTTGCCATTAATTTTCTGCATTAAGAGAGAGACGTATTAAACTGTCGTCCGCCGAACTGTAACTTAAGCGCGGTAACTGCTTCCGACAAACAGTTTTATTCCTTTTTTTTTTTTAAATGCCCGTTTTTTATACCCGCACGTCAGGGCACGATTACACTAATGGTCAAAGCGATCATTTAATAGACGGAGTAGGGTTTGCCGCGGTCACTTTTTCCGATGCCGAGGGGTAGCTCTTCTTCGGATAAGTCATCGGTGTTGGATATCCGCTGACTCTGGTCAGGGAAGGTGACGTGAGAATTAAGAAGGAGGAAGGTTCAAGTGGACTTTTGAAACTTCAAACTCCTCATCGAGAGCTAACAGCTGTAGGCCTGCGGGTGGTCCTCATAGGGTTAAGGTACAAAGTGGCATGTACGTAGCAGTGACATCATCCACGCCGTTCGTCCGGGGCAGAGAAAGACACCGAGCACATCTCCCATCTGCGAGCTTGACACTAGTGGAGTTGCTTAATATTGATCTACTTTTTTTTAAAGGAACTTGAAATTGGGCGTTCTTTATGGGAGCCAGCAATGTAAGTACATGAATTAAAAGAGGCTGCGACCGGCTTGTGGAGATGTTTTAAGCATAACCTCCAAAGTATTTTTTTAATCTAACTATAACCAAGGCACATCCAGAGATTTAATGAGTAGATTTCCTTTCCTTCCGCCTGATTATGGATGGAGTTGCTTAGAATCGTTTTCCCTAGCATTGTCGTGATAACATTTGATGTTTCTATTTGATGGTTATAACTGTGTGCCAATATGACTGAGGATTTTTATAATAGGAAGTGATAGACATGTGCAGTGTTTTTGTATTCAGGGAGGTGAGGATGGATTTGGAGATGGTGTAGACAAACATCAAGTTATATGAATATACTTTGTGTTATTATATGTTGTTATAATGCTTGTATGTGTTATGGATAAAACATGTATAGGCTGTAGATAGTTAGTAGTCTAGGCTGATGTAGTATAGCTAGAACTCAATGGACTTGTGTCTTTTTTCAGCCTGACTAACTATGTATGTAGGATAGAGTATAGATACATACTTACAGTAGATGAAAGATAGATACTGTAGGAGATAGAAAGAAAGAAAGAAAAAAGAAAAAGAAAGAAAGAAAGAAACATTAGTTGAAAGATAGATACTGTAGGAGATAGATAGATAGATAGATAGATAGATAGATAGATAGATAGATAGATAGATAGATAGATAGACACTGTAGATGAAAGATAGATACTGTTGGAGATAGATAGATAAAAAAAGATAGATAGATAAAAAGAAAGATAGATAATAGATAGATAGATAGCTAGATTAGATAGGTAGATAGATAGATAGATAGATAGATAGATAGATAGATAGATAGATAGATAGATAGATAGATGAAAGATAGATACTGTAGGAGATAGATAGATAGATAGATAGATAGATAGATAGATAGATGAAAGATAGATACTGTAGGAGATAGATAGATAAAAGATAGATACCGTAGGAGATAGATAGATAGATAATAGATAGATAAATAATAAATAGATAGATAGATTGATAGATGAAAGATAGATACTGTAGGAGATAGATAGATAGATAGATAGATAGATAGATAGATAGATAGATAGATGAAAGATAGATAGATAGATAGATAGATAGATAGATAGATAGATAGATAGAGAACTGCATGTGGGATATGTAAACATTTGATTCCTGTCTGTGAATATAAATGTAACAGATTTCCTCCCTTTGTATCTGTACGTTATAACGATTATAGATTTGTTATAGAATATAATTCGATGTATGTGGTTGGATATGTTACAATAAAATTACACAAGGAAACCCTATTGCCAGCAGGACAGAGCACGGAATATTCTATCCCCAGTATAGAAATGTAAACCACGCTGTTATAACGTTCACATTTTGCCCTCTGTTACCTGTCTGGATATTCTGTTATTTATCAAAACCGTTTCTGAGTTCTAAGTTTGTTTTTTGTCTGTTACATTCATCATCATCAAAAAAAAAGAGTGTTTTTCCACCTGCTTTGCTTCCCCGTCTAATAATATTCACATGAATTCTAAACGTATATTTTGGGTACAGCTGGATTTGTGCGATTGTCTGTTTGGCAGGAAATGTTCCTTATTTTGTTTCTTTTTTTATAATCAGAAGATTAGATGAGAACAGAGGCGTTTGGTATAGAGCATCAGAACGAGTACAAAATGTGTTGACCCGCTGAACGTTTGGTGTTTGTTTAAAGGATCCTTCCTGTTCTGATATTTTCGGTTTAGTTTTATTGTTGGCATGTTGAATCGCAAAGTGGCGTCAGGCGGGTTTATTTTTGGGGGGGGGTTCAGGTGCTGAGACCGCTTCTGCGGATCCCAAGTTCTGCACCCAGGCTGTGGGCTGTCTTCTTCTTGCTTCAAGTAGTTTAATTTTCCTGCTGCCGTCTCTTATAAGGTGAATGATAAATACAAGGAGATCAAGAATGGCCACAGCTGGTGGGTGGAGCTGGGAACTCTATACTGGACTTTCTTGGGGATATATAGGAAGCTAATGGAGTCTTAAAGGAGAACTATGAGGTGAGTGATTTCACTCAGCCTCATAATCTGAGCCGACCTGTGACAATGAAACCGTCACACGTCGGCTCAGTAGATCGGGAAGTGAGCCGAACGCATACCGTCTCCTGCTCACTTCTCGATCCTGTGCCGGCAGAGAGCCGTGACTGGGGAGGAATCTGATTCCCCCCTCCCCGCTCCGATCCTCCAGCACTGACTGGCGGAACGGACGGGGGAGGGGGCGGGTACAGCTGGCTCTGCCTCTAGATAGGCAGAGCCATCTGTCAGTCACGCAGCTGGGTGGATCCAGACATAATTGTCGCGATCCGTTCCGGCTGCGGCGTCTCAGTATACCGCGAGCTGTAGCTTGCGGTATACTGAGCTTTGGCTGATGGGAGGACGCTAGTTTGTGTCCTCCCTTTACCCTTAGGAGAACTATGGGGAAAAGCCCTAACCCCAGTTCTCCTTTAAGATGAAATTATTATTACTGCCTGGACTGTCCCTTTAAATAAAATCCCCTGGACTGGTATCGGTTTAGTAATCAGATAATGTGGAATATGTTTTTGCACCCGGATCGATGTTACATTGTTATAATGAATTGAGTGCAGCCATGTTGAATAATTATCGGTGGTGTCCAGCCAGGGGTATAGCGGTGTGTTCTCTGCAGCTAGTTGGTGTCTGCAAAAGAATATTTCAATCAAATTCATTGATTTTCTTGCTGATTTTGAACTGCTGATCACTCCGTAGCGGCGTCGTGGAATGTGGACCGATGTGGCTCAACCTGCTCTGGCGTTCTGTCATCTTTTCTCACGTGTGACAGGTTCACTTTCAATGGATATCCTGCAAAATTCTTTAGCCCGTAGCAAAGATCTGTCCTCTTTTTTTTGGCTTCCCCTAATCAGTAAAAGTTTAGATATGATTGGCCGTCAGAGTAACAAGTTCATGGTCAAGGCTGTTTTGTGCCTTCGTGACCAGGCTGATGGCTTCCTAGGTACATTGTGCCAGTCTCCCTGTTCTCTTGCCAGGGAGGGCAAACGTATGTTGCCATTTAAGATGCATTTGCCGCACATTTACAACAGTTTGCATAGGCAAAAAAAACTCAAAAAACTCAAAATTCTTCTAAAATTCACATGTATATTAAGCACTATTATTATACAGGATTTATATAGCAATATATTTATATAACAGTTTGCGCAGCGCTGTACAATATAAGGAAGACATTACAATCATAATACAATTCAAGACAAGATGGTAAGGAGGGCCCTGCCCCTGAGGGCTTACAATCTAAAAGGGAGGGAGCATTATCCTGGCCATACACAAGGCAATGTGAAGCTCTTCCAACCAGCTTTTGCTAATACTATCTATAGAACGAAAGCAACTATTATACAGGCAACCAACCAACAAAACTTTTGACAGGTTTTATAGACTGAAATAGATTAAATAGATTGAATGAATAAACTGTGATCATATAGAGCTCAATCTAAAACAGGAACCCAATTGAGCAACCTGATAGAAAGCAATTGAATATTAAGCCACATTAGATCAGGGTTTTGTTGCACTGGATGGTCCCATGGATAATTCAAAAAGAGAGAATTGTTCCGTTGACTCTTTTTCAATTTCAGGGGAAATCAAAAATGGTATTTATCAAGTTTCTCAGGTGTGACCAGTTTTAGGAACACTGTAGAGCCTACTTTCTGGCATGTTGCCCCACCAGGTCAAAACATCTCCTTGGGCCTTAGAGAGACCCTGTCGGTAAGTGGAGCAAATTAAACTAAGCCCAGCCTGTAAAAGAAGAGGTTGGCATTGGCATTCTCGACCAATCGTTCATGGAAGCATAAGGTTCCTCCAGGGGTTGCTGGGGGTCCCTTGAGCTGTGACCTCCCATTTGATGGTACCTACATAACCATGTTTGTGATCTTCCTCAGCTTGCTGTTAATTGACATTTCCAGGTTGGTTTAATATCTGATCTCCCGGCTTCTACATCACCACAGGATGCTGGAGCTGATGGGAGAAACCAAAGAGTGCAACAGAGAGAGCAGATATTCAACACACTGGGAAGTGTCAGATACCTGCAGCAGCTCGATCGGCAGTTAGATCGGCCAAACTGCGTTTTTAAGACAAGGGCTGCCAGGACTCTACCTTCTTGGTAACACCAAAAATGCCGGCGCATGGGAGTAAGTTCTTGCAAATGTTTTATGATCATACAGTTCTAGACAATCATTCTGATATGTTTAAGCCTAAAAAGGCCTTTGTCTTTATCAGCCAAGGCCTTTGAGGCTGAAACGCATCAGCATGATTGCCAGTGATTGCCCAGAGCTGTATGTTCATTGATTAATACATTTTTGCAAGGACTGGCATTTTTTGTATTACCTTGGGGGTCTATAATCAGACAGGAACCATGGGCAAGCACCAGTGTTTTTGAGCAACCTGAGTGGGGCAAGGAGGTAGATTTACCTTGTTTAACCTAATATCTACTGTCTTCTTTTAAAGGGTAGGCTTAGTTTAATTTCTCCATGTACCAAGAGGGTCACTTTAACAATAGCCTAACCACAGCAGACGTACAGTTCACGATAAAGTATCCACATCTCTGTGGTTGTGCGCTTACATGAGTGCACCTATATGTACATAGGCTCATGTGTACAGTAAACAGCAAGGAATGGCCAGATGTGATTGACCTCCTAAGTCATCCAATGGACCTGTCAAAATTGGGATAGGGAGCTGGTTCTGCTCTGTTGTTTTTAAAGCTGCAATGTCTTCAGGGTACCTGATAAGTGTTGACTTGTTCCAGGTCAGTGACTCAGTATGTAGTAAATGATGGATGGGAATTGCACTGGAGACTTCTACACCTTGGCAATGGAAGCTTCTATATTTCTTGCTTTTGGGCCCACTTCACCAGGACACAGATCTGCTGTCAGTGGACATTAATTAGTGATTGATGGGGCACCCTGAGGCTACTACCAACGGCCACCTTTCTGCTGTCTAAGTAGGATATGTCACGCCAAAGAAAGCAAAGAAGGTCTACGATAGGTTGTAGCTTCGGAACTGCCACAGCATCTGATTGGTGGAAGCTCCAGGTGGAAGGATCTCAGCTGATATGAATAGAGTTTCCTCTTTTACCCTGAAGGCAAAACATTTTTTGTTAAAGTTGAATTCTAGGTAGTTGCAATACTTACTGTATATGTCAACTGTGTTATCTGCCAACGGGGTCAGTTTCCTAATCCTGTAGACACCGCAACTTGCCTCTACTAGAATCATATGTTTCCTTATTCTGGTTTAGAATACTGTCACAGTTAAAAAAATCTAATATGAGTTAATATGAGATGAATATATTTCTTCTTAAAAATAAGAGTATGGCCAAACTGTACAAGATAAAACCACTCTTTTGCCTCTGCTTCTTCTGCCTGTTAACTAGGTCAGTGACCTCTCTTTTTTTCTTCTGCAGTTATGCAATACAGTTTGGTCAGGGACCCAACCATTGTCATACTGGACAAATAAAGGGCATCACCATACTTATGGGGCCACCCTGTGCTCTCTCTCCTACTGTCAAGCGAACTTCTAATTTTAGATCAACAGCATTGTGCAATGTACTATATCCTGATTGGCTCGTACTGCTTAATTCTCCTCCACTAGGCAAATCCCTTCTAGGAAGGATATCAAAGGAAGCTAAAATAAAGAGATATTTGGGTACTTATACCAGCTGTGCTTAAGAATACATGTGATGGCTGACTGTGATTAAATAGTGAAGTGCATCAGGTAGAAAACAGTCCCCGTTCAGAGAACAGATCGGTGACAGATTGTAGCCCTGGGTTGCCGTTCTTTGGACACAGCTCACTAATATTACTAAATAAGTATATATATATATGTAAAATTAAAATAATTGTGAGGTGTCATAAATGTTGCACCTGCGTGTGAAAAATGCATCCCGGTTACCAAAGTCCAGAATGTCACATGTCACATGAAAATGCACATGAGCCTTTTTTTTTTAGGTTTGTGGCCCCATAGACTCTAATGGGAGCACCTAAAATGTATGACTCAAGTGTGTTAGTGAGTTTTCAACATTTTCTGAATGGATCTCCTCTTAACAACCTCAGGCCTATAAGCAAAATAGAAGATTCAGGAGTGCCCATGCCGATAGTGGAGATTTTCATGCGCCCGGTGAGGGCCCACAAAAGCATCTACGACCCCAGTGATGCCCATTATAGGACCCATGGCAAGCCACAGAGGGCCTGGGAAGAAATTTAGCGTGAGGTTTTGCCGGGCTGGGAGCTCTGATAGCACAAGACACCGCACCACCGCACAGAAAAACCAGGACGCAGATACAAGGATGATGACATATGACATCACAAGTTATACGTCTTTCCATTGGCCAAAACAAAAATGCTTGAAGCTTTAAAATACATTTTAAAAAAACGCATGAAAAAATGCGCAAAAAAGACCTACAAAATGACCCCAGGGTTATTGTTACAGGTGGTGTAGGAATAGGGCTAAGGTAAATTCCGATTGGCCACTCTGGTATACCACGCTTTGAATAGGCCTGAATGGAGACCCGAATAACGTCACTCGCCTCTCTCTCGAGTCCCAGCCAAGCTGCGTCTGGTGCTCACAGCGTTAATCATTTGAAACAACTCGTATTACTTCAGCGTCACTAAGCGAGAGATCATTTCTCCGTCTCCGATGAGATCTCCCCCGTCGAGCGATAATCTTGCACTACCTGCTCATGTCCCCTCTTCCCCGTCTCCTCCTGGAGCAGGGGCAACTGTAATATTTGTATTTCCTCCGCCGTGCATCATTTATGATGCGGTATATACAAAATCAATGCTGATTGCTTCGAGCTATAATTTGCTTCTGTGCTAATCGCGTTGTATTTTTTTTCTTCATAACCTGGCTTTGGTGCACCGGTGCTGTGGAAGTGGGGATGATAATCTTTATTTAGATACGCAGGTAGTTAGGGCATATCTGCAGCGGGGGGGGGGCCATGGCTCCTGGACCGGCGGGGGTCACAGGGCCCAACCGTGACCATTTGACTAATTTACCATCCACTGTGTTCTCATTACATTCTGTAAAGAATTAAAGAGCGTTTCTTCCCTCACATCCTTTTTTTTATTTTGGCTCTGCTATCTGTCTGAACCTCCCGAAAGCTTATTAGGCTTATTCAAATAGCTGAAATTTTAAAGGATTCCATTAAAAATTTGCTCTTCAAGGGCTGCATGAAGGCTTAGGGGAGACCTGTGGTGACGGAGGCATAGAGGGCACCATTACATTGCTCTCTGAGACTCGGAGCAGGTGTAATCAGGACTCCAAATTTCAATACGTGTTGAGGGCCAATTGCTCAAAGGGTTGAAGTCTTTGGATAAGCAAGGCAGCCAAACATCTAGCTTTTTCAGAAAGGAAGGATGCAATGATAACCTACATCTTCTATTACTACAGGGCTCCTTTAAGGTAGAATGGGGGTACTAGGTTTAAGTTTACATTGGGTCTCGTGGGTTTTACTCATAACTTTGATGGTTGGCCTTAGACTGGCCAAACACAGCATGTTCTTTTTGAGTCAACCAGTTTGGATCTAATCAATTTCTCATCGATATAAGACCCAAAAGTATACAAAAACTAAAAATATAGCATCTACATAATAATGTACCTGACCATTAATCATAGACCCCTGTCAAGGGGAAACCTATAATCAACTGTAAATTGGGGGTTAACCTAACCGTCAACCTTGCTTAACGCTTATTTGGCCCATACACATGTGGCTGGGTCACATGCTCCACATACTTGGAAGTACTAGATATTTTACTTTGCTCAGAGCCGTCAAACAGAGCTTTGGGGAAGAGAATTATTGTCTCGGAGCATGCAGGTTGACTGTAACCTCAAACTAGCGCTAATATTGATCATGGTCACTTGTCTTGAGATGTTAGAACGGTGAACAGTGCTGTGGTTGAACTGCCGAAGAGCTGTGCCTGCCTACACATTGCAACTTGCTCTTTGCCCCAAACAGAATCGGTCAATAAAGGAAGAGCACTTAGACATTAAACGGTGCACTTTAGATAAAGTCCCACATTTGCATGGGTCACTGCGTTGATGTTATAAGCAGTGCATAATCCAGAGCTATAGGTGACTCATGTTATATGGAAACCTTAACTTCTTCTGTAAAGCTCATCATGGGCCCCGGCTCCACCGTTTCACCTCTTGAGCCTCTCTGTTGGTAAGTGAAGCAACCTATCATATGAAGAGACCAGTACGGAGGCTTGGCCATTTACTCTCTCTGCTGCCCCAAGGCCAGGTTCCAAATGCCCCATATCAGCCAACCCCCCCCCCCCCCTCCCCCCATAGAGAATAGCAGACCTGCAGGCTGCATACAAGTGATCTCAGCGACATTTCCAAGTACACTTGTACAAAACAAGCGGTGGCTTCCCCGCTGTACATTTAGCTCTGCCTTCCCAAAGCAGGGCTAAATGTAGAAAACAACTACCCGCCCGGCGCCCGGTACTGCATGGGAGATAGGAATTCCACACCCCTGCTGCCCCTCTACTCTCTGTTGCCCCCTTGTGGGAAATCCGGCCCTGGATTCACGGTTAAGCATCTTCTTAAACTTTGAGGTTTGCTCAAAGCTTCAGCTACCTATATCTAATGATCTTTTTGACGTGTGGCTTTTACCACAAGTCGCCTCTGCTTATGTAATTGTTCATCATATGCTCAGTTTAAATTGCTTGTTAGTGACAGGTTCACTTTAAAGCCATAATTGGTCCATTTTTATTTCAGTTTGCCTGACCAAATTGAAACTATCCAGCATATAATGGCATAATATCGTTTTTATTTACATGGTATCTTTGCTATTGTTCCTTATAATATATTCACCTATTTTAATAAATATCTGTTGTTATGTATTTATTTATCATATAGATATCATTAGGTGACAGATGACTGTACCTGGTTGGGTTTTCCAATGTTCTGCTTTTCAGTTTTCTCCATTGTAGTCTTGCTTCAGGGTGGCTGTAAATCAGCTAGAATTAAGGCACTGTGCGGTTTATTGTTTCAGTAAGATTTTCGGTATCGACCGAGGAAAAAAGGATTCAGTTCATAAGCACGATGTGGACACCTGCAGTGTTAAAAAATAGAACATTTAGACATTCCTTCTTCCTACTAAGCAGATGGAAACAAAAGCTCATCCATAAAAGCAGGAAAGTGAGAACTTTGTCTGCAGAGCTTGTGCTGTGTGTAAGTACAAAGGTGAAATGGTACGGTCCAAGTCAAGGGTACCACTACGAAGGCTGTTATCATAGCTTTAGGAAGGTTCCTTATTACTTCTTAGTAGGGCTGCAGAAAATAACGATTAATTCCTCGATTAATCGTTAACATTTTTGATCGATTACAATGCTTTTGATCGCTAATGAAAACACTCACCTCTCCGCAGGCTTCCGGGAGTCCCGTCGGAGATCCGGTGACGTCACGGACATCGACGTCACCGGACTCCCCAAGTGGCACCGTCGGCTAACGAAGGGAAGGGGGAGGAGTCCGGTGACGTTGATGTTCGTGACGGCTAACGTAGGGAAGGGGGGAGGAGTCCGGTGACGTTGATGTTCGTGACGGCTAACGTAGGGAAGGGGGGAGGAGTCCGGTCACGTCGATGTCCGTGACGTCACCGGACTACACCCCCTTCCCTTCGTTAGCCGACGGAGCCACTTGGGCCGGTGAGTTTGCCCAAGAAATATGTTCTGCCCTATCAATTTTTACATAGGTTATACTTACATGTAAAGGGAACATCACTGTGCAGCCTGTCAATTGACATCGAACCTTTCTTCTACAATCTTCCCAGCTGGTCAGTGTGCCCACAAGTGTGGACCAAACTCCAAGGCATTGGCCGATACACATACAGCACAGCAATGAAGTAATAAAATGAACTAGGATCACACTAATCCAGCACGTTATTATTCTGAGTTGCCGCACTCAAGCGGCGGCCATATTGAGTGGGGCACGTGAGATTAATAACGTGCTGGATTAGTGTGATTTTAGTTCATTTTATTACTTCATTGCCGTGCTGTATGTGTATAGGCCAATGTAGTTGGAACTGTATGTGCATTATAATTAATCAAAATTAATCGATTAAAGCAAAATGCGAATAATCGAACACGAAAATTTTAATCAGTACCAGCCCTACTTGTTAGACACAGTCAGGTAGTTTTTTTTTTGCTGTGTATCTATAGACCTTTCAGCACTTCACCAAGAATTCTGCTGGTAGTGAGGGAAGTTCTTTAAGGACTAGCTTAAGATGCTGTAATAGCAATGTGGCCTTGCAGCGTTGGTGCCTACAGTGACCAGGGATCTATATGGATTTTTTAATGCTTTGCCTGTGTTCATGTTTTGTGGGCTTCCTCCTTCAGCCCAAACCGTATAATCACTTCTGACTAAGATTGGTGTCAAATAGGTGTCAAATTTGGTAGGAACATTCGATCGTAAAGTGTTTCTGTACTATATAAGGCTGTATCAAGAAATCACCTGCACTCCATACAGCATGTAGACCTTCAAATATAGAAGTTTGGTGCTCGAAGTGACAACACGGATGGCACTGTGTAAGATACAATCAGTAAAAGAAGTCTCCAGCACTCGATATTATGTGCGCTTTTATTGAACTGTCACATGCATCATTAAGCCACTGTTTCTGGGCCACACAGGGTCCCTTCTTCAGGGCGACATAGTGACCGGACCAGCCTTTCTTAACCAGGTTCCTTGGAATCCTAGTGATCCTTAAAAGAATTCTAGGGGTTCTTTGAGCAGCGAGCAGTTTCTGCCTCTCCAATTAGTAGTCGCTGACACTATTGATCTTTTTAGCTATCTGTCAGGAGGATATTCTTTCCATTTCCATCTATCTAAAAAAGATCTTTCTCCAATGACCATCTATATACTATACCTATATAAGAAGGCCCTTCTACACTGACCACCTGTATGAGAAGGACCTACTCCAAAGACCTCCTATACACATGTATAAAAACACACTTCACAACTGCCCACATTTACACCCATATAAGACAGTCCTATTCCAAGGATCACCTATACAAGAAGTCCCTTCTCCACAAGCCACCTATACACATATATAAGAAGACCTTTCTTCACTGCCCACGTTTACACCCATATAAGAAGGTCCTACTCCGCAGACTACCTATATAAGAAGTCCCTTTTCCACAAACCACCTATATACATATATGAGAAGATACTTCTTCACATCCCACTTTTACACCCGTATAAGAAGTTCCTACTCCACAAACCAACTATACGCATATATAAGGAGACCGTTCTTTGCTTCCCACTTTTACACCCGTATAAGAAGTCCCTTCTCCACAAACCACTTATATACATATATAAGAAGACCCTTCTTCACTGCCCACTTTTACACCCATATAAGAAGGTCCTATTCCACAGACCACCTATACAAGAACTCCCTTCTCCATAAACCATCTATATACAGAGAAGACCCCTTCACTGACCACCTATACACCTATATAAGAAGTACCTTCTCCACAGACCACCATTATAATTGTTAATTTTATTTCCTTATTATTACTGAAAATAATGTTATGGTTTAGAACAGATCCGGGTATCAAATATGGTAAATTCTTACATTCTTGTATCTACAGCTCACTTTTTACAATAACGTCCCATGAACTGTAGAAACCAGGGGTTCCCCGAGACTTGAAATTAATTCCAAGGGTTCCTCCATGTTAAAAAGATTCAGAAAGGCTGATATAAGATATATAAGGAGCCCAGAAACCCTGGTGTTGTATTATGCAAATACAGACTTCATCTCTGAAGTTAATTAATTTACATTGTCCTTTTCTTCCTTACAAATTTGGTTGAGCAATAGCAGGTTGTAAATGGAAGGAGGAGTTAGTTCCAACGGCTGTGAGATGAAGTTGGTATTTTGGGGCTCCCAGAAGGCGTCTGTAGGTGTCTGCATTTAAAGTCTGGGACAGCTCAATTTTATTTTAATGCAGATAACCTTTAAGCTCCTCTGGGACTGGGACTGTTATGTATAGTTATATGTACATTCTAAAAATATTACAGTAAGTCAGCATGCCTCTCGGAGCAGTGAAAAATGGAATGGAGTAAAAGAACAAAACCCCAACTATGGTGTTCTTTAAAAAATCTAAAATGTAATAATTAGATAGGATAGAGGCTATTCTTTTATATTCAATGCCCATTTTAATTAAAATCTGCTCTCAGTAGTGTTTGTCATAGCCTGCAACATCTGCTTAGTTCCACCCTTTAGTTAATCCTGGAAAACACTTCACGTCTGCAGTAACTCATTACAATTAAGACCACTCTATGGTTTCGTTTGTAGGATTCGATTAGAAATCTCACTTAACATGAAACTTGTTGCAAAAACAACCAACTTCTCCTGGACAGTTATATATATTGCAAGACTTTTAGCATTTACCGATTCTTGCCTGCTTTGGTTCCGTGTAGACCACTTCCAGACTAACTTCCGCAAAATCACCACTAAGTGGGGGGGTCTACCTGCTAATCACATGATCGTTTCCAGTGTTGTAATTACAAAAACATTGCATCCTTGAATCACATGCAGACTCCTCTGTTGGGCACTCCAAGGCGTCAACACCAGACACTCCAGTTCCACCCATCCAACATGGCCATCATATTACCAAATTATGTTTTCATGCTTCTTCGGTGTGGAATTAACAAATAATATTGGGGATTAGTTGCATGGGGGTGACAACATTGTTATGACATGTTTAAAAAGATGGAGCCACATCTACTAGGTCTCACTTCCACCCAACTGCTAATTCTCAGTTCCACCCAACTTTCATGGCCAACACAATTGTCCAATGATGGTATCATCTCCACCCAATCCACCATGGCCACCACATGGCTATGGCCAGGTGGAGCCACAATTACTAGCTCTCACTCGCACCCAACTGATAATTCTCAGTTCCACCCAACTGCCATGGCCAACACAATGCCTAATGATGGTATCATCCACCCCCAATCCACCATGGCCATCACAATGCCAAATGTGGGCGTCACACTTCTCCAGTGGGGGAAAAACAAATGCTACAGGAAATCAGTTGCAGGAGAGTGACAACATTTGCATGGTGTGAGGAAAAAAGACAGGGCCACTAACATATAATTCTGTTTTTTTCAACTTCCATGGCCAACACAATGCCTAATGATGGTGGCGTAC
>NW_017306274.1:1894231-1894848 GCF_000935625.1 Nanorana parkeri
CCCACCTCAATCAGCCATGGTCAACACAATACCATATGATGTCATCAAGCTTCTCCAGTAGGGAATTGACAAACAGTACGGGGGAATCAGTTGCATGGGAGTGACAACAATGTGATGACTTGTGGAAAAAAGACAGAGCCACGAACTACCAGTTCTCAGTTCTGCACAATTGCCATGGCCGGCACAATGCCAAATGATGGTGTCATACTCCCCCCAACCCACCATGGCCGTCAAAATACCAAATGATGGAGCCAAGCTTTTCCAGCGTGGAATCAACAAATGCTACGGGTGGGGTGGGGTGTCAGTTGCATGGGAGTGATAACATCGTTAAGGCTTGCCACAAACTACTTATTCTCAGTCCTACTCAACTGCCATTGCCAAAGCAATACCAAATGATGGAATCATACTCCCCCAATGTGGAATAAACCAATTGGAAGGGAGTGCAACCATTGTATAGGTGTATAGGAAAGAGCAGAGACACAAACTACTAACTCTTAATAGTGGGGTCTCCAACAAATATTATGTAATATGTATTTTGTATTTTTTTTTATATATCCTACCTCAGAGAGGACAAAAGGGAAGAAAAAAAGTGGCGGGGGGGTGTGGAAGAGATGAGA
>NW_017306274.1:1894892-1895207 GCF_000935625.1 Nanorana parkeri
AATGGACAGATCAGAATTTCACGTCCACCCTAATTTGCCATAATGAGTTTTGAATGTACACACACACCACTGCCAACTCTCCCCCACCACCACATCCGCCACGACCATCCCCCCTAGCCAGCCACTTTGCATCTACTCTGGCAAATATTGCACCACTCTCTCTTTCATAGAAAAAGTTAATTATCAAGCCAGTCAATATTTTTTCATAGAGGCATATTCTTTGAATGTAAGTGTTTGCCTGGGCAACGGCATATTAATCAAAGTGTTTTAGGCTAATTGTTTTGCAGGTGTTTTAAACAAGAAATAAATGCATGG
>NW_017306274.1:1895256-1895826 GCF_000935625.1 Nanorana parkeri
GATCTGGTGTTTTTGCTACAAAGGCAACAGCTGCACTCCGATTTTTTTATTTTTTTATTTTTTTCATGCTGTCTTAATAATATTGCACATGTGAAAAAAAAAAGAATAATATTAATAAGAAACACTTGCGATCTTGTTCCCAGGCGTGATGGATGGACCTTTAAACTGGGTTGTGTTGTGTATTATCTGGAGTGCTCACACAACACGGGCACATTGTAATTCTGGTCTGGTGCAAAACATATCTCACCTATCAAAGGTTTCCATGACAATCAAGCTATTGCATACAGTAACATTTGTGATGCTGATGCTGAAATTATAATATTTTAGTATCAAGTAGCTTCATAATAGCTGCACCCATTGGATTTTGTTGAAGCGCCTTGTGAGCCATCAGCAGGAGACATTTAAAGGGAATCTTTCCATTGTTATATATATACAATAAAGATAAATGAAATAAATATAATCTTATCTATGCATGCTAAATATTATAATTGCTTCCTTAGTTAAGTTTATAAATATATAGCTGGTTCATAGAGTAAACAGTTTTTCTTTTTTTTTTTTTGACTGCAAAGG
>NW_017306274.1:1896892-1900387 GCF_000935625.1 Nanorana parkeri
TATTAATAAGAATAACAACAATAATAATAATAGTTATTATTATCATCATTTTTACTATATATTATTTTTATGTATACACATTAATGCAATCAACTTTATAAACAAGCTCCTATCTATGCATGGTAAATATTATAGTCTTTTTTAGTCTGAAGGTTTAAAAGTACATAACTGGTTCATAGAGCAAACTCAGTGAACAGGTTTTCATTTTTAGCTCAACACACAAAAAAAGAAAATGCCAGTTCTTTACTGGAAAAGTTTTAAAATAACTTTGGTAATTGACAAGGGAAGCCAAAATATAAGCAGCTTAAACTTCAGCTTTAAGTGCTTACAGGTTGCAGTAAGGGGAGGATCCCAATGTCTAGGGGGCTAAACAAGAAAAAACAGCTCCTGTATGGTCAGCTTTATATTTCCACCGCCCATCCTTCCCGGCTGCAGGCTGGGTACATGGTACACCGACAACTCTCCTAACTTCTGCTGATTCATGTCATCTCTGCCATTATTTAAGATGTCTGTACAAATAACTGGAATCAGCACCGGTTGAGTCATGGCTGAATTATGAACGCCTCATGAACTCTGCGGTCAAGTGATCATAATTTGAGAAAATAGTCTTTAAAGGGCAGATCTACGTCCTAGAAAAACACCTACACTGGTACACTGTGTAGAAAACATGTTCAGGGGTTGCTTTACCTGCTATAAGCCCATAGAGCTCATTATATGCATTGGGTAAAGAGCAGAACATCAGCGTGCAGCTAAAATTCCACAGGCCTGTTTATGAACACAGCCAAGAACTGCACAGGCACCAGGTTTTGCAAGACTATGTAATCTCTGACCTGCCATTTCAATCCAGGAAGTAGATGGTGACCCTGGATGATGCCTGAAAAAAGATAATGCCCAACTTCTGGAAAGAAAAGTAGAAGAGTATCGGGGGTCACCATCCAACATCTCAACTTCTGGAGCGAAAAGTAGAGGAGAACTGGGGTCACCTTTCACCTTCCAGCATCTCAACTTCTGGAGAGAAAAGTAGAAGAGTACTGGGGTCACCATCGGCTTTGTGGACTGAGATGTTGGCTCAGAGATGACACAGCCATGTTAAGCCTGGTACCTGAGCAGTTCTTGGTTGTATTTAAGATTTTCATGATTGTGTCATCTCTGAACCGACATCTCAGTCTAGGAAGCAGAAGGTGACCTAGATGATGCCTGAACAAAGTTTAATGACAACTTCTGGAGAGAAAAGTAGAGGAGTACTGGGGGTCACCATCCAGCATCTCAATTTCTGGAGAGAAAAGTAGAAGAAGGCATTGTCAGAGGGAAGAGTATCGGGATCACCATCCACGTCCTGGACTGAGATGATGGTTCAGAGATTAAACAATGATGAAACCTTACATACAGCCAAGAACTGCACCAGGACTTACATGATTGTATCATCTCTAAGCCAGCATCTAAGTCCAGGATGTGGATGGTGATCCCAGAAGATTACTGGGCATGGTTACCCCAGCACTCTTCTAATTTTCTCTTGGGCACCATCTTCCTTCAGACATCATCCGGGGTCAGCATCTACTTCATGGATTGAGATGCCGGCTCACAGGTTAGTGTAAATCACGGTGCCTTTGCAATTCTCATCTATATTTAAGATTTACATGATTGTGTCATCTCTGAGCCGACACCTCAGTCCTGCAAGTAAATTGTGACCCTGGATGATGCTTGAAGAAAGATGGTGTCCAACTTTTTGGAGAGAAAAGTAGAAGAAGACAATGAAAGGAGGATAACTGGAGTCACGTTCTACTTCCTGGACTGAGATGATGGCTCAGAGATGACATAACCATGACAGTCTTAAATAAAACGAAGAACTGCAAAGGTACCAGGATTTACATGATTGTGCAACCGGTGAGTCGGTATCTCAAACCAGGAAGTAGATAGTGACCCTGGATTATGTCTAGACAAAGATGGTGCCCATCTTCTGGAGACCAAACCAGAAGAAGGCATTGTCGGGGAGGAGTAGCGGGGTTACCATCTACTTCCTGGACTGAGATGGCGGCTTGGAGTTGACACAGGGTAACCATCTACTACCTAGACTAAGATGGTGGCTCAGAGATGACATAGGGTCACCATCTGCTTCCTGTAAATCATAAATATAGCTGAGAACTGCACAGGCACCAGGATTTAAATGGTTGTGTCACATCTAAGCCGCCATCATAGCCCAGGAAGTAGATGGTGACCTCGGTGCTCCCTCTCACATTGCCTTCTACTTCTCTCTCCAGAAGCTGGGCACCATATTTCTTCAGGCAACTTCCAGGGTCACTATCAACTTCCTGGACTCAGATGTTGGCTCAGAGGCGACACACTCATTTAAATCCTTGTGCTTGTGAAGCTTTTCACTATATTTAAGATCTTTACGATTGTGTCGTCTCTGAGCCAGCATCTCAGCCTAGACGGTAGACGGTGACCTTGGATGATGCCTGAACAAAGATGGCTCCATCCCTCTTGAGAGAAAAGTAGAGAAGTACTGGGGTCACCATCCAGCATCTCAGCCTCTGGAGGGAAAAGTAGTGGAGTACTGGGGTCACCATCCAGTATCTCAGCCTCTGGAGGGAAAAGTAGTGGAGTACTGGGGTCACCATCCATGTCCTGGACTAAGATGACTGAACAAAGATGGCTCCATTCTTCTGGAGAGAAAAGCAGATGAAGACATTGTCAGGGGAGTCATGTGATCTCTGTGAGAGGTAATAAATACCTGGAAGTGTTACATTGTTACATTACTTCCCGCACATGTACATAACATGATGACATATATCTGACGCTCAGTCCGCTTTACCCGCCGCGGATGACTGCGCCGGCTACAACGTAACAATCCGCCTCTTCATCTCTCTCTCTCGGCTTTGCAGATAGAAGTTAAGCATCCTGGTCATTTGAAATCACAAGAGACCCAGACTAAGTATACGACTTGTCAGCCTGATTGCAATGTTTTATATCTTGTCTATGACAGAAAATGGCTCTCAATCCCTTCAGCGATGTTTTATTTTTAGAGCGGTTAAAAAAAAAAATAAAACCGCATAATTTGGATCGCTTTTCTGACACTTATGTGAGAAGCTCTAAAAATGACTTTATTTAACATAAAAATATCCAATTAAGGCTTTATTCAGAGGAAAACGTTCTATTTTATTTCCCCCGCCGCGAAAAAAAAAAAAAGTTATTAAAAATGTGAGCTTTTTTTGTTTACTTTAAGTCTTTGTTAATTACAAGTATCCGCGCGCTTTATTGTCTGCGTGTTAAGCTACAATCTTAAAGCGACAGTTTCTTAATAGTCTGTGAAAAGTTGATTATCTCAAATTAACAAGGTTGAGGAGCCGCTCTGCGCGTCTTTACGAGGCTCTCTATCGTTTTTGCGTCGCTAACTAGAGGTTCGAGCGGCGGGAACGGTGAAGGGGAGCTGCGGGGCCTATTTACTAAGGAGCCATTTTCGCCTCGGTTTGAGTTCCTTTTAAATTCTTGATTGAA
>NW_017306274.1:1900613-1909592 GCF_000935625.1 Nanorana parkeri
TGGGGGGGGGGGTTGGGGTTTGAAGGACTTTCTTAGGGAGAGTGACGGAATTCTTCTTTAAGTACTATGTATTTATGTATTGCTTCTGAAGTGATATTGCAACTTGAGGAATCGGGACATAGGCAGTTGTGTTGACTGGCATCCCAACCTGAAAAAGTCACTTCAGGGAGGTGCCCTTCTCATTTCAGGGAGGTGCCCTTTGTCCCCCCCACCACCACCCCTAAAATGATGGCCGATAGTAAAGAAGCTATTGCTTCCCTTGCTATCTGCTGTTTTTTTTTTAGTATTCTGGCACCTGCTGCCGTGAGAATAAAAAACCCCCAAAAAACAAAATGGGAATGAATAGCTAGTCTTCTATTGGCTATTTCAATTTGCAATAGCCAATAGCTAGCTGGCTATTGCACCCGCCCTCTGCTGCTGTCAATCAGCAGAGGAGGACCTGATGGAGAAGTTCAGGTCCACCTCTGCTGATTGGCAACAGCAGGGGGCGGGTGCAATAGGTAGTCTGCTATTGGCTATTGCAAATTGAAATAGCCAATAGAAGCCTAGCTATTCATTCCCATGTTGTTGTTTTTTTCTTCTTCTCTGACTGAGAGCGGCCGGTGCACCCGATGTAATAATAATAATTAAAAAAAACAGATAGCAGGGAAAGGTTTACTCTGCTACATAGAGCAAAGTAAACCTTTCTGGGAGCAAATGTTTCTCTCCCGGGTGTCCGGGAGCCGCTATCTTGTAGCGGGAAACTCCCGGAACGTCCGGGAGAGTTGAGCTGTCTGTGTTCAATCAGTCAGAGCACACTTGCAGAGAGAGAGGAGCAGTTAGGAACAATCACTGCACAGCACAACTATGCAATAGGCATGGCCTGTCTAAAAGATGGCTGCCCCCATTTGTATATGTATTCACAAGATGTGCTTTTAAACCTTGAACAATGTATCATTGACAAACAGATGAACAGTCTTTGTCATCCCATGTATTTGGGTTTGTGTTGTTCTGGAGTTTTGCTTTAGATATTTGGGTCCCTCAAAGACATTCCACTAACAGTTGGCCTGCTCGTGCAGAAGAGGTCACATGTACCCCGTGTACGGCGCTCCTCCTCTGGGGTCTTGTATCTCTGCTTCGAGCAGATGGTCAGGGTCGCCGGCTCGTCGGCTCGGTCAGGCTACGGTGATGCGGAACCACCTAACTCACTGTCCATTGTGAATTGGCAGAGGTCTCTGTCCCCCGTCTGCAAACTCCACAATAAGTATTTTACTGGATACAGATTATTTCTGGTAGAGGGACACAGATTGAAAGGACTTGATTGCTGATCATGTGCTGCTAGTCGTTGAGTGCACGTTATACTGCATATTCCTGATTAATTAAGCTGCAAGAGCATGTAAGATACTATGAATGCTAAAGTGGTCTCTCAACCATTGCTATTGCATGTCATTTCAGCATGCCTTAGAGCCAAATTGAACCCTGTTAACTTATAACTGCAATGTGCTCAGGCTGCTCTGATACAACCCCGTCCTGAACGCTGCTCCAATCAATACCTCTACACAGTACTGTTGTTTAGAGCAGTGTTCAGAGGGCCAGGTCAGAACACTGGAGAGCCGGGCCATTGCTTGTGTGCGAGAGCGGAGGTCTGACTCTTCTAATGCTGCCAGATCAGGGTATTTTAACCATTAATGGAGCACATAGCAGATAAAAAGGAAAAAAAAGAGACATTTATTACTGTGTATACAGCCTGAGTGCATTACAATAATACATCAAGTTGTCTCAAGTGGTTTTTAAGCACCATTTAGCACTCCTTAAAGGATAAGTACACTTTAAGTCAACATGCACTTTTCCTTTTTGCCCCTTTGCCCTGACCTAACCTAACCCACCCTCCCTCTCCACGGATGCATACTTACCTTGCATTACAGCCCTTATAGACTTCTCCGCTGCCGGAGACCAAGGCGAGACAGCCCCCAAAGAAGTCTACAGGACTGTCATGTGCCGGTTGCAGCAGGAGAGTGTGACTTGCTGCACTGGATGTGAACAAAGCAAGAGAGCAGCTTGGCTGTGAGGTGCTAAAACAAATAGCAGTGTCACTGTGATATGTAAGATGTGTGAATCACAAGGCTAGCTACACAAAGCTGGTATGTTTTGATGTTCTTTATTAACTTTTTTTCTCTTTAGGGAGAGTCTGTCAGTCGCAAAAAATCCTATTTGAAGTTCCCCGATAGAAGAGTTATTGTAGTCACCACTTGGGTGGCCCATTTGTCCTACCTCCTCTCCAATCCAGCACTGCAACCTTATTCATACTCTTTTGGATTAGACACTACCGGCAGTGTTGGAGGCTTTTGTCCGTTACTGTGCTCCATGGGTACCTTCTCCTGTCCTCTACAGGACACAGTAGTGATGTAGAGGCCAGAGGCAGGAACTATGGTGTGCGGTGGAGGCCACAGGCACTCAACACTTCTGAAGACTAGGGATGAGCTTCAGGTTTGGGTAGATAATAAGTTTGACCCGGACCCAAGCTATTTGTGTTTTGCCGAAAGGACCAATTATTTGGCCAGTTTGTCCACTTGCCAAACCTCCACCTGTGCCCAAGCTGTCAATGTAAGGGCTAGAGTTTTATGATAACTGGAATTCATCCTCAGGACTACTATAGGGATGGATTGCCTGTGTCTCCCACCGTGCTCTATGGTTCCTTCTTCAGAGGACGTAACCATGGGGTACAACGGGAGACTCAAGAATCCAACACTTCCATAAGTGTCAAAAGTTGAAGTGTAGAGATGAGCTTTGGGTTCAGATAGACCATTAATTCAACCTAAACCCAAGCTGTTCGCAGTTCACCAAAAGGGAAAACTATCTGACCAGTTCGCCCACGTGCCAAACCTCCCCCTATGTCATATATATCAGTGATGCTGTGCGTCTCCCATAGTATTATTGGTTGACTGATGGCTGAGCCACACAACGTCATTGATTGACTGGTGGCTGAGCCGCACAGCGTTCTATGGTTGATTGTTGGCTGAGCTGCGCAGCGTCATTGGTTGATTGTTGGCTGAGCTGCGCAGCGTCATTGGTTGAGTGTTGGCTGGGCCGCACAGAATCATTGGTTGACTGGGAGCACAGCATAATTGGTTGACTGGTGGCTGAGCTGCACAGTGTTATTGTTTGGCTGGTGGGTGAGGTACACAGCATCATTGGTTGACTATTGGCTGAGCTGCGCAGTGTGGTTGGTTGACTGGTTGCTGAGCCGCACAGCATCATTGCTTGACTGGTGGCTGAGCGTCAGTGTCATTGGTTGACTATTGGCTGAGCTGCACAATGTGGCTGGTTGACTGGTTGCTGAGCCACACAGCGTCATTGGCTGACTGGTGGCTGAGCCACACAATGGCATTGGCTGCCAGAGTGCAGGCGGGTGCACCATAACATACCTATTACTCTATGGATGCTGCTCAGTGCAATGAATCATTGCTTGCTAGGGCTGAGGCGGTCCTGGGTTTGGTTTGCTTAGAGATTCGTCAAACCTGGATTTTTTGGTAAACGTCCAATCAAACTCAACCCAGGCCAGTTCACTCCTCACTGCTGGAGAGTCTGATGGAATATACAACACTGGAATGGAGGGGAGGTAGGACACATGGGCTACCTAGGAGGTATCGTTCCTCTTCTATTGCATGGACTTGCCAGGAAGTCTGTTTAAGTGACCTAGAGGGTCGCTCTAAAAAAATCACACACCCTTTATGCTACACGGAGCCCTCCTTTATAGTCTACACGTCTCATGCAAATACGCACCTCTATAAAACCGCGCACGAGCGTTCTCCTGCATGAACAGGGGTACTTTTTATCTTTGCCGACACGAAAAACATTCTTTGGCGTTAAATGTTTATACTCGACTGTCAAGCGAGCCACCGCATCAATCACATATGGCAGGCAAATGGAATCCCTCCCCAAAACTGCTATTTTGCTGCAGTCTAAATATTTATCAGCTCGGAGGAGATCTTGCTAAATATACTAACCGGTGGTTTGCGGCCTAGGCTGTCACAGGCCAATGTTTTATTTAGGTTTGTGTTGCTTCATGTGAGGCGTTCTCCTCCGAGGAAGTAAAAATAGTCAAAAAAGAACTGATGTGTGCGATAAACAGCATGAGGAGTAACAGCGGGGGGTATGGGCTCACAGTGGTGGCTTGTTTAGAGGTCGAGTTCACTTTAAATCTCTTAAAGGGCAAGCTCCCTGACAATGCCTTTGCTGCTTTTATGTAATTCCTCGTGATTGTGCAGTTCTTGGCTGTATTGAAGATTGTGTCATCTCTGAGCTGGCATCTCAGTCCAGGAAGTAGATGGTGATCCTGGATGATGTCTAAAGAAGGACGGTGCTCAACTTCTGGAGGTGAAAGGAGAAGAAGGCAATGTGAGGGGGAGTACAGGGGTCACCATCTACTTCCTGGATTGAGATGCCAGCTCGCAGGTGACACAGTCATCTAAATCCTGGTGTCTGGCACAGATCAGCCCCGGCTGCATCCTCTCACTTTTTGACGTGCTACAAAGTTACAATGGACAGCCGTCATTACTGGGCGAGGGGAGACTGCGGAAATGCTGCCTCCTGCCTGCAGCAGACTGATGACAACACCTAGGGTAAGTCACCGGACTGGAGGATAAGGAAGGCTTAATAAAAGGTGGAGCTTTTTGAAAAGTGACTCTGTTGCTGTACATTGTGACGTATCACAATGCATCCTCTCACCTCGTGACTTGTTGCAAAGTTACAATGCACAATCTGATCGTTGGGGGGAATTGAGACTAAGGGAACGCTTCCTCCTACCTGCAGCAGACTGATGACATCATCTCAGCCTAGGCAAAGTCATTGGACTGGAGCTCAAGGATGCTTTTTTTAAGCTGGAATTTTTTTTTTAAGGTGGAAATATTGCGGAAAATTCATACTGTTGCTATATATTGGGACACGTCAGGAGTGTGTTCACTCAGACTTGTAATGTGACCCTTTAAATAATAAATAAATAATAAATAAATAAAAAATAATAAACAAAAAGGAATATATATATAGATATATAGATATCTATATATCTATATATATATGAGAGAGAGTATATAAATGTATATATTCAGATGTTTTTTTTTCATGAATATGTCATGTGAATTGGGCCAATCCAGATCGGATCTTGCTTTTGTACTCACAGTTACTCATCATCAATGTTATTTTCCAGTTCTATACAGTTTACAATCTCTCTTTTTTTTTTTTTTTTTCCTTTCTTTAATAAATCAGGCCCCTGCAACGCTAACTGAATTGTAAGGCGCACCACAGCGCGTTTCCTCCCAGACCGCCGCGTATTAATGTAATGTCTTGGTCTAAATATTTCTTTGCCGCTTAGAGAATTTACTCTGCTTAATGTACTTCTTTTAAGGGTCCGTCTCCCGCCGTGCTCATTATGTACTATCAGGGACGGCTTTTTATATTTCAAGAGGGGAGGGTGATATATTTCCGTCGCGAAGGAGTCGCTTTAACAACAGTTCACTATCAATATGCATGATTTTTAAAATGACAATTAAATAGGCGAATTGTGCACAAGATAATTTTAAATAAGTAGTGCCCATTTGTAACTTGGCACGCCGAACGCAGGACTTATTGCTGGGCCTTTAGGGAAGCTAGTCCATTAATCAAATGTAATTTCCTCCCATTGTTAGTAAATAAATAACCCTGCTACTTTTTTTTTTCTTTACTTCTCCCCCTTCCCCCCCCTCTGTATATCCCTTAAAGGAGCATGCCCACCCGCCCCGCACGAATGGATCTTTTGACCGTTACGCTTAAGGCCTTTAATTTTTCTTGATTAAGCGCCTAATTGTAAAAACTTCATTTTTATATTTTACTGGTAAAAGAAAAAAAAAAAAGAGACGCGGGTTATTTTCAGGCCTAATTAAAACGGTTACCTTGGTGAATTCTGTGACATTGTGTTATTGAAGGGGCTTCTTATACTTTTTTTATGCATGGGATTTTAGATAAATAGGCAAAATGGGTTTCTTTGTGATAAAATGTTATATATTTTTTTTACTTCGTGTTAAAGGAAGGAATATGAGGTTGTGCTTACTGCAGTTCAAAGGGAAATGAAGGTGACAAGTGTTGTAGCCACTTACAGTCAGGCTTAGGCGGTTCACCTATTTTTTTGGTGGGAAGCAGCCAGGCTTCTTATTGGCTGCTTTGATTTTATATTCCTACTTAAAGGGATAGTCAAACCAAATCTGATAGTCTTTCTATCCCTGTGCTCCCCAGGCCCAATCACTTCTGTGTGTGAGCAAAGGGGTCCCCCCCCCCCGTTCCTCGAACATCCTTTTGCTCACCTCTGCTTTGAAAAATGAACTTGGGAGTGCTCAGCTCTGAGCACTTCCAAATTAAAAGCTGCCAATCCCCTCACAAAAGCTGACACCCCCCTCCCAGGCCATGTGTCCCAGGCTCATTTGTCCATTACAGGATGTAGAGCGATGGGAGATGAGCGAGCATCCATTCATTCATCTCTGCTGTGAAAAATTAACCCAGGAGTGCTCAATTCAGAGCACTTCCGGGTTCAAAGTTGTCAATCCACCCAGCACTTCCTGACAACCCCCTTTACCCACTATGTGTCGCAGGCTCAACTGGCCCTCCTGGGACCTCCAATACAGGATGTAGAGTGATGGGAAATGAGCGAGCATCAATTCGCTGATCTCTGCTGTGAAAAATGAACCCAGGAGTACTTAGTTCTGAGCGTTTCCAGGTTCAAAGCTGTCAATCCACCCATCACCTCCTAACACCCCCCTTTCCAGGCCATGTGTCCCAGGCTCATTAGTCCATTACAGGATGTAGAGCAATGGAAGATGAGCGAGCATCCATTCGCTGATCTCTGCTGTAAAAAATAACCCGGGGAGTATTCAGTTCTGTGCACTTCTGAGTTCAAAGTTGTGAATCCACCCAACACCTCCTGACACCACCTTTACCTACTATGTGTCCCAGGCTCACCTATCCCTCCTGGGACCTACACTACAGAATGGAGATGGACGGTAGATGAGCAAACAGCCTTTCGCTGTGAAAAATGGACCCGGGAGTGCTCAGCTCTGAGCACTTCTGGATTCAAAGTTGTCAATCCCCTGACTGCTCTGACTGGAGATGAAGCTAACTGAGCACAGTCTGTGCAGTGGCAACGCTCTGTTGAAACCAAACTTAAAGAGAAGCTGTCACCTGCTCTATGCTGTCAGGAATGACAGAGAGAAGCAGTGATGTGTAGCCTATAATACATATGTTTTAGAGTACGTACAGTACCTCTATCCCTGGTATTATCCATATTGCTGGCTTTTATTTGTGATTGATAGGCAATGCATTCTCCTGCACATTGTTGCCTTCCTGACTGGTCCTGACAACACTAACTGCTGCTGTGAATTAGAGCTGCAGCTAACGATTATTTTCAAAATCGATTAGTTAGCCGATTATTAAGTTCGATTAATCGGTTAATCGGATAAACAATCAAATACATTTTAAAAAATGGCTCCAGTGATGGACTACTAGTTTGTATTGAAAGGAGCAAGCTTGGAGCGGTGGAAGTAAAAAAGAAAAAAAAAGTGTGGTGTGCAATATAGTGAAATGGAAAGTGTATAGAGGACTAGATAGATAGAGGACTACAAATCCCAGCAATAGTACAATATACAGCGCAATGCAGAATATCACCAGCTATAGAGGAGCACAACAAATCCCAGCAATAGTACATTATAGCTGGTGGTATTCTGCATTGCGCTGTATAATGTACTGTTGCTGGGTTTTGTAGTCCTCTATAGCCAGTGGTATTCGGCAGTGCACCACTGTATAATGTATTATTGCTGGGATTTGTAGTGCTCCTCTATAGCTGGTGGAATTCCACATGGCGCTGTATAATGTATTATTGCTGGGATTTGTAGTCCTCTATACAGTGCAGTGCAGAATATCACCAACTATAGAGTACAACAAATCCCAGCAATAGTACATTATACATACGGTATATAATGTATTGCTGGGATTTGTATTCCCATGTAGAATATACAGCACAGTGTACCATCAGCTATAGAGGAATAAAAATCCCAGCAATACATTATAGAGCACCACGTGTGGGAAAGTGCAGGCTTATACCTGAGCAGTCTTCCAGCAACTTGCTTCTGAGATCGGGCCTGTCAATCTGCCGCTGTCATCCCCCCCACACCTGCTCCTCCTTACTACATCTCCCCGCGTCCCTGTGCCGATGGAGAATGTGGGCGGGCGGTGAGTGCGAGGCTGGAAGGAGGTGCGGCGTGTAAAGCGTGGATGCGGGTCTGTCAGCGTTGAGCGTGAGTTAGGGAGGAGGTGGGGCGCGCAGCGTGTGTGGAGCCGTGAACAGGGCCAACTGATCAGAAGACGATTAATCGATTATTGAAAAAGTTGACAACTTTTTCAATAATCGATTATAATCGATTATGTCGATTAGTTGTTGCAGCCCTACTGTGAATCACATGGAAGTGTTGTCAGCTTGCATCCTCTTTTCTGGATTGGAACCTATGCGATTTGGGAGTCCTGTTGTTAGCCTGTGACCTTCCGATACCCCCGTATCAGCAGAACTCGGTCTTGGGGAGGGCATGTTGGACCTCCGCAGAGAGACCACTGCTTCTACACAGAGAGCAAGAGTCCTTCTACAGCATGCTGGCAGGGAACAGGCTTTTCTGAGAGGCTATAGCTTCTTTCTATGGGAAATTAACTGTAGGACGTTGCACATCTTTTGCCTGGGCACACCTAGAATATATTTAGTTGTTTGAAACTGTAAGTTTTAAGGCTAAGCCCACCTTTCCGACCCGTGTTTCATGTGGTCGCAGCATTGCACCTGCGATCCACTGATCCACCTCAATGCTTTACTGGCTCCAATGCAAAAAAATACTAAATGCACATTTTTTTTCTTTTTCTTTTTTTTCTTTATTATTTTTATTTGAAAAAATAGAAATTTAATATTATTATTATTATCATCCTTTTTATTATTAT
>NW_017306274.1:1909890-1912987 GCF_000935625.1 Nanorana parkeri
ACCTACTGGGAGAAATAAAAATGAAGATTAGAACAGGAGCGTCTGGCCGCAGGCTGAGTATACAGCGCGTCCGCACTACGAATCTACGAATCCGATGATTGTATTTGAAATCATCCCGGCAGCTTGTTTCTTTGCTCCTCTCCGAAAACATTCATCTTCCTTCTTGTTGAATTAGCAGTTTATTTTCCATAGAATATCCATAATTTGTGCTGTTTGATTTTTGTCAATATGAAGATGAACTGTCTGCCATCTGTGACCTATCTGTAATATCATGTGACCTTTATCCTCTCCTGTCTGTGAAAACGGATTTAACTCCCTCAACGCAAAGAGAGGCAGATGAGCGCCTGTGTGCGTCTATTGAAGTGCAACCTGAGACTCGGGGATGGAATGACTGGGGAAGATCTCTGCTAAGTAACAAAGAACCGCTCATTCTTCTATAGTACATAGTGCTACATTCAAACTGGTCACATGACCAGGACCGTGCCTATAAGGAGGCAGCATGTTGCCTCAGGGGGCGTGTCTTTGGGTCATGTAGGGGGCATCAGGCCTGAGCACTCTGCTGCAAAATGTTTGCAGTATGCCTGCCGTTTCCTTTCCTAAGGCTAAGAATGGCGCAGTGCTGCAAAGCCAGCCAAGTCCCGGTAAAGTATCCGCTTTGTAGGCCTTGAGCTCCAGTCCAGTGACTTTGCCTAGGTCGAGATGATGTCATCAATATGCTGCAGGCAGGAGGGCGCATTTCCTCAATCTCCCCTCCCCCTGTGATCAGACTGTACATTGCAACTTTGTAGCAATTTGTAAGTTGAGAGGCTGCAGCCGGGGCAGATCTTTGTCAAACACAGCCAAGAACTGCACAGTCAGCAGGATTTACATAATTGTGTAACCTCTGAGTCGTCATCTCAGGCCAGGAAGTAGATGATGACCCTGTACAAAGATGGCGGCGTCCTTCTGGAGAGAAAAGCCGATTGCCAGGGGGAGTACAGTTATTTTTGTTTGATCAATAGATACCTGGAAGGGTTACACACTATTTAGCATACATGATGCTTGGTGAACTTTAAAGCTGAACTCCAGGATAAGCAAATATTATCTAAGTACAAGAGCCATGTGTATTCTTTATTGAGTCTTGGTGAGCTTCTAGAATTGTGCAGTAATCCAGTGTGACACTTGTAGCTTCCTGTAATAAAGACTGGTCACTGCTGCTCTCTCTCCTTGTGCAGGGTGACTGGTCTTGTCTCCTCCCTCTCCTGTAATAAAGACTTTTCACTGCTGCTCTCTCTGCTTGTGCAGGATGACTGGTCTTGTCTCTCCCCCCCCTCCTCTATTGAAGACCGCTCACTGCTGCTCTCTCTCCTTGTACAGGGTGACTGGTCTTGTCAAACGTCGGACACCCCAGTCCGCATTCCTAGAAGCTGCACACCTAGCGCAAAAAACCCATACCCAATCACCCTCACCCTCGTGGTAGCGCTGTATCAGGGGACTGCAATCCCAATTTTTCATTGACTGGTCTTGTCGCCACCCTCTCCTGAAGTTTCTTGCAGGCAGACTGCAGTGGGTGTGGCCTTCTGGCCCCTCCCACATCTTTGCACAGGCCACATACATCACAGTGACGGCATCCCTGCTACTTTATATTGTAATAACTGTATTTGCAAGGCATTTGGTGCACACAAAGTGGATTTATCTCTTTTTCGGCTATTGAGGAATATATTTGAATGAATGTTTTTCGTGTCCGGAGTTCGCCTTTAAGAATTTAGGTGTCATTTTAAAAGAGACGGGGCAGGTAAAAGCCCAAATTGAATTCTGAATTAAACACCGTGGAGCCGTGCATACGTTTTGACATCTTACGGCACTTTATTCCAGATTCACTTCCTTGGAGAAGGACCATTTTTATTTGATCACCCAAAACATTTCTCAATTCCAAACTATGCGACAATCTTGAAATCCTGGGAGCGGCGTTATGATTATGTTCTGAAGATCAGCGTGGCGTTTCTGGAATAAAAAAAAAAGGATGTCAAATAAGAAAAAAACCCCTCTTTAGCGAGATAAAAGGCGACGTTATGATACCAAAATATCTAAGGTCATACGTGACACATAATCTATCCAGACATCATTGACATAAATCAAGCGGCTGCTTATTGGTTTTCTGTGGAAGAAAAAAAAGCCAATTTGTCAGAATCTATCTCTATACCGTTCAACCAATGAACACGGGAGGTTTGTCTTATAGAAATTGACACATTTTAAGTTCCCGTCTTCCTTATCCAAATCATCAAGACAAAAAAAAAAAAGAATAAAAAAAATATTTAAAAAAAAACAGTAAAAAGTCTCCCTCAAAAGTCACGCCAGGAAACAGAATTGTTTTTTGTTTGTTTCCATATCCGCATCGCTAATTACGGAAAGTGTTTGAAAATGAAGTTCTTTTTTTTTATTTCTCTCTGTTTGTTTGGTCCGCCGCGTATCCTATAATTTTCAACGTTTTCTCCAAAAGTCCAGATGTCCAGAAGCATCTTTGATAATGTATTAATCCAATTTTCATGCGATTACTCTATATCATTATCGACTAAATTCTAATTTATGCAGAGCAGCCGTGGGTATGACTCTGCTTTGAAAGACTAATGACGTTTTCATTAAAATGGGGCATTGTTTTTAGCGAGCAGATGCACACAAGCAGTATGAACAATCTGTGACCTGTAGTCTCTCATAAAGACATGTTTTAGATAGATGTTTAAAAGGGCAAGCGCGTTTCCAGTCCTCTGCGCTCCCTTTCACTCAGGATTTTATTCTCTCTTTATCTGTCCCTGGGCTGTCTGTTACAGAATCTTATTCTTTATCTTTTCATCTTCCTCAGTTCTTCTTTCCCTATCTTCCACCCTGTCTCTCTCTCCCTCACTCTTTCTCTCCCTCCTTTTCTCTCTTTATGTTTCTTGCCCTCTGCCTCTCATTTTCTCACCATCTGTCTCTTTTTTACTGAGTCCCCCCACTTCTATCTCTATCTCTTTTTATTTCATTCTCCCTTTCCTTTTCATTCACCCCTCTCTCATTCTCTCTCTTTTTCTGTTTCTTGAGATCTTTATATTTTATTCTCTCCTCTCTCTCTTTTTGTATG
>NW_017306274.1:1913315-1919577 GCF_000935625.1 Nanorana parkeri
TTTTCTGTGCTTCTTTCTTTTCTCCCCCCCCCCCCCCCCTTTTCTTTCTCTCTGTCTATTCAGTTATCTCTCTTTTTTCAGTCTATTTACTCTCTCTGTAGTTCACTCTCTTTTGTTCTCTCTCTTTCTCTCTCTCTCTTCAGTTCTCCCTCTCTCTCTCTTCAGTCCTCTCCCTATTTAAATGTCACTCTCTCGCTCTTTCTTTGTTCATCTCTCTCTCATAATGTTCTCTCCCTCTCTTTATTCATTTATTCTCTCTCCCTCCTTATTCATCTCTCTCTCTCTTTTTTCAGTTCTCTCTCTCTCTCTCTCTCTCTCTCTCTCTCTCTCTCTTCAACCATTCTCTCTTTTTATTCAGTTATCTCCCTATTCAGTATTCTGTCTATCCCTCACTTTATTTAGTTTCTCTCTCTTTCTCTATCCTGTTCTCTGTCTTCCTCTTTGTTCAGTCCTCTCTCTCTCTCTCTTCTCCCCCTATTCAGATTCTTCTCTCTTTCTTGCTCAGCTTCTTTATTCAGTTTTCTCTCTATCTATTCAGTTTTATCTCTCCTCTTTAATTGCTTTATCCAACTATCTCCCCATTCAGTCCCCTCTCTCTATATACTGTATCTTTATGCAGTGTTTTCCTCTTTTTATTCAGCTCTTTCTCTCTCTCTCTCTCTCTCTCTCTCTCTCTCTCTAAAAACCTCCCTCCCTCTCTCTCTCTCTCTCTCTCTCACACACACACACACAGTTTTATTAATTTCTCTATTAATTTCTCTCTCTCCCTCTTTTTCAGTACTCTTTCACTGTCTGTATTCAGTTTTCTCTCTTTTTATCCACCACCCTCTCTGTTTCTCTCTCCAGTTCTCTCTCCATTCATTAATTCCGTTTTTGTCTCTTGATTCAGTTCTCTCTATGTACTTCTGTCTCTGCATCAATTTCCCCCCATCCATGTGTCCCTTTATATTTAATATTTTCCCCTTTCTGTATCTCCCTTGCACTCTTTCTCTCGGATCATCTCACTCTCTCCATCTCGATTTCTCGATTTCTCTCCATATCTGTCTTTCTGGTACACACACACACACACTCTCTCCTCTAGTCTACCTCTCTTAAAGGAGAATTGATACATAATTTATATCTAGATAATTCACAAGGCAGTTTTAACAACACATGACTTTTAAAATACCTGCTGCTATTTCTCCTTTTCTGATTGATTCTCAAGGTTAGAAGCAGAACGCAAAGCTTTTAAGAGCATATTCTACTGACCAGCCCCATAACTAAAAATACCTGTGGTTTATTTGATTTTTGTATGGTACTTATGTTTTAATCACTGGTTGGAGAGTGAGCTTTGAAAAAACCTAATAAGTACAGCCAGCTCAAAATCTTTTAAAGGGATAGACTGGCAAATAGATACAAATAGATGGATGCACATAGATAGATAGATAGATAGATAGATAGATAGATAGATAGATAGATAATGGATAGATAGATAGATACATACATACATACATACATACTTACATACAGAGCCTTGATGTATATTTAGTATATATATGTTTGTCCATAGTCATCTAGCCCTGACCCCTGGGGCCCTAAGTGTGAGTTCCACCAAGGATAGTGTATTTGTGGAGTGTGTACATCTGTCCGTGTTAACCTGCTTTCCTCTCACTGTTCAGAAACATGCTGATTGGCGACCATCCAAATTGACCATACCGGCCATGTGAGTTCATAGAAGATTAATGGCAGCCATCAGTGTATACAGGTCAATGTAAAGTGCTACGAAAGAAGCATCAGGGTTATTAAAATAAATAAGTAGCTTTTAGCTGTATAATTGACAAGACCATTGACCCAATTGTACCCTTACTAAACCCTGCCACTGCCATAAGGTCAAGTACCGCAAGGTGAATCAAGGGCTTTGGGCCAAAGACTAGACATAGACTATATGGCCAAACTTTCTGGACAGAAGACCAGCACACCCATATGAGACATCCCAATCCAAAACCTATGGAGTTGCCCATCCACCCTTGTGTCTTTAACAATGGGACCATTGACCCAATTGCACCCTTAGTAAACCCTGCCACTGCCATAAGGTCAAGTACCGCAAGGTGAATCAAGGGCTTTGTGCCCCAGGACTAGACAGACTATATGGCCAAACTTTCTGGACACAAGACCAGCACACCAATATGTGACATCCCAATCCAAAACCTATGGAGTTGCCCATCCACCCTTGTGTCTTTAACAGCCTCCACTCTTCTAGGAAGGCTATCCGTAAGATTTTGGAGTGTGTCTTTGGGAATTTTGGCCACTTGTGGAGACTTGCGAGGTCAGATACTGATGTTGGGATAGAAGACTGGCTCACAATTGGCTTTCCTATTCATCCAAGAGGTGTTCAGTAGGGTTGAGGTCATGGCTCTGTGCAGGACACTTGAGTTCCACCACACCATACTCATCAAACCATGTCTTTATGGAACTGGCTTTGTACACGGGGGCACCGTCATGCCGGAACAGAAAAAAGCCTTCACCAAACTGTTACCACAAGCTTGGAAGAGCACAATTGTCTAAAATGTCTTTGTATTCTGTAGCATTAATAGCACACTACATTGGGAAACACCAAAACTCAATCATTTGGCTTTTATAGTACGGTTCCCAAAGAGTCTATAATATCCACACCTTAACAAGTCACATAGTGACTATATCTCCGGCTATGCACATGCCTATGAGACAGGTCACAAACACCATCATTGAAGGTGATGGTTTTACCCTCCCCCCCTTCACTGAAGACTCATGTGAATGCTAGTTGAGATCACAAACACTCAAGCATAATAATCCATATATAATTTATACAACCAGCATGTTCAAAAATAATGAAAAGCTATTTTTTTCTCGCTTTTAATGACAGTTGAGCGTAATTCATTGCTTTGTGTTCTTTTGCGCTTTGTGCCTGGAACAGCTTTGTCTTTAAAGAAACAATTGACCTTAATTAGATATTTCTCGGTAACAAATTGTGCGGTTTTTTTTTGAACAGTAGCCGATGTAGCAGCCAAGGCCTCTCCCACCACCCGGCATCAGATTAGGCAGGAGATTAGCCCGAGAAAGGAAGAATGTATAAATACTTTGTAGCAACATTTAGGACAAAACATTTTTTTTTACTTTTTATGGTGCGGAGAACGCAAGGCCCGTCAGCGTCGCCATCCATCAGGATTTTCGGAGGTTTAATAACTCGCTCGCGTTGTCCATATATGTTGGCTTCTAAACATGAAAATAATTAAATTTTTTGTTCTTACCGAGTAAACGAGACAAGATCGAGTTTGAAGTGATCTCACTGTTGATATAAGAGCCGCTAGTTACGTAGTCGTTTGAGCATTGGGCGGCAAGTGTCATCTATTGAAGATTCCAAATCTTTCATTTTTTTTTTTTTTTTTAGGGTCAAATTATATTTTTGGGCTACTGGGCTCCTTTTCCATGTGTGACGCTACCTGTTTTGCAAACTGGAAACTATTCTCAGCCATTCATTTAAAGCAGAATGTCAGGCAAAAAATAAGATAAAAATGGACAGGCTATAACAAAAAACAGAAAACAATAACAACAAAAAACTTAAGTTCAGAGATTTCCCCATGCAGTACTTTTTTCTGCCCCTAGATGTCCCCAGTCCATTGGGCAGCATCATCCAACCCACTTCTTCTGACCCCAAGTCATCCTGGGCCTGCGGCCCCAGCCTGTGGTTGGGTAGTGAAAAGAGGAGCAGTACAGTGTTCAGCTCATCTCTCTGTCACTCTGCTCTCTCCTTCTTGTCAGCACATGGTTGGCTCCTTGTGCTGCTTCTTCCTCTCACACTATAGCCCCTTGGTGCAGGGGTTGATACCAGCTCAGATTTAGGGACTTACACTGGTTGTACTTTAAAAAAAATTTTTTTATGAGGTATTAATGATTACAGAACTGCATTTATTTCTGTCTTTTAATGTTCAGCTTTAGGATATTTTTAGGTCTATTTGTTGTGCAAGTGAATTATTTAAAAGTGTATCTAAAGCCAATACGGTTACTGGATTTGAGTAGGGAAGGGTTAGGACTAGAGATCACTTGTGGATCAGCCAAACTTTTTAAACGTTCACAAGCCTCGAAAATTCAGAATTTTGGGACTTGGAATCCAAACCAGACTCCAAAAAAGTGCTTATTACAGAGCAGCAAATGATGGAAAATTGTGCAGAATGGTTGGGAAAGCGGACGGAAGCCTGGCCTGATGGGGCTAAAAGATGGCCTGGGCTACTTTCTTTAAAAATTCTACTATATGTACTAAGATATGGGGAGCAATGGACTGTCAATCTAAGGGTTCTTAAGCAACATTAGAAGACATTGGTCCTTTTCTTCCAAGATTATTTTGAAAATCCCAATCACCAAAAATAACACTGACATTTGTATTGTTCTGACTACTACAACAACGTAATCAGTCCCAGTGTTGTAGCATTGAACCAAGCTGGTGACCATCTCTGATTCTCAACAGGGTCAGTTGAAATTTCAATACACTTCAAAAATGTGGGTACTTGAGGTCTAATAATATGCTTTGCTAGACAGTCGATGGCCAGTCCAGATGGGTCATTTACCACATTACTGTGCTATGTGGCTGCATAGGATAAGAGGGAAGAACACTCTACAGTACTTGATGTTCTACAGACTGTGTGTCACTGCCCCACCTACTTTAAAAGCTAAGCTACACTAGTGGCCATCAGCAAACTGGCGACATTAACCCAAATCCATTCTAAGAACCTCCTCTACCCCCCATAAGCTTACAAAGTAACCACACCCACTGCAAGTTTGATGACAACTTTGATCTCTAAACCGTAGTTCAAATCTTAAAGGGGATACAGTGTCACTGCCCCATCTCCTGAACCAGCTGGGCTACTAGTAACCATCACCATACTGGTGACATTCACCCAGATCCAATCTAAGAACCTCCCCTACCCCGCATAAGCTTACAAAGCAACCACACCTACTGCAAGTTTGATGTGCACTAGACCATAGTTCAACTCTTAAAGGGATACAGTGTCACTGACCCCTCTCCTTTACCAGCTTGGCTACAGTGACCATCACCAAACTGGTAACAGATCCAATCTAAGAACCTATTCTACCCTCCATAAGCTTACAAATCAGCCACACCCACTGCAAGTTTGATGTCAACTTTTGACCATAGTTTAACTCTTAAAGGGGATACAGTGTGACTGCCCTATCTTCTTTACCAGCTGGGCTACTAGTAACCATCACGGAACTGGTGACATTCACCCAGATCCATTCTAAGAACCTCCTCTGCTCCCCATAAGCTTACAACGCCACCACTTCCACTGCAGTTGTGATGTCAACTAGACCATAGGTTATCTCTTAAAGGGCATACAGTGTCACTGCCCTATCTTCTTTAGCAGCTGGGCTACTAGTAACCATCACCAAACTGGTGGTATTCATCTAGAGGTCTCTACCACTTCTAAGCCCAGTTAAGCACCTCCCCTAGCTCCCTTTACCTTACAAAGCAGCCACATCCACTGCAAGTTTGATGTCAACTTTAGTCGCTTGGCCACTGAATTTCTAGGCAGATTTAAAGCAATTTTACTGGTCAAATAATAAAAAAAATAATCACAGACTTCTAAATGATCTGAAGGGTGCTTTTTAAAAATTTGCTTGGAGTGACTGTGTATCCCCTTTAAAAGTTGAACTATGGCAATATTATCTGATCGGAGTCTCTATGAAAGGGCTCAATGGAACCTTCTGTTGTTTCAGTCGTAACAGTTGCGTGATACATCTCAATAGAGCAGTGCAGGCAGGATGCAGCCATGTCATTTGCATATCATTACCCAGAGTCCTCAGCTGCAGCAGAGCGCTGGCAGCCGCGCTGAATGGGGCCTGGTCATGAGGAATGTGTGGAGGAGGCCTTGCTGATACATAAATTCTCTCTTCTATTAAAGCTAATTGAAGGATAAAGGTCCCTTACCGGGGAACAATGACTGGAATTGTGGCTATAACTTTGTCTTTTGAATCATATGAAAGGAATTGTTTGCCAATCTTTGTGGGAAAGTTATGGAGTTGCTTTTCACAAAGGAATCGCTGTGCGGGACTTTTCCCCTCGTCGAACGCTGAGAGATACACTTTGGTATAGGACGCAAAGTTTAGTGTTTTTATTTGAACTTGTGTCCTCCAGAATATTAAAGAAAAAGGGGTATATACATTTATAGGGAAAGTAATAAAGAAATAATTGTATTATTATTTTACATTATTCTGTTTAAATGTTTATTTTGCT
>NW_017306274.1:1919609-1932077 GCF_000935625.1 Nanorana parkeri
AACTTGTTTATTTATTTTTTTACTTTTTTTTTGTACTGGTGATCAGGGATGACCTCAGGTTCTGACTGAACCTGGTCCAAACATTAGCTCATCTGAATCCGGTCTGAACCTGAGCTCATCTGAACACTTAAGTGCCACAGGCCACCTGCCTAATCAGCTGCAGAGTGGCGAATGCTCTGGCCCGCAACTGTACTTAAACAAAGGGACGGGATGTTTGTTTGGTGGTCATTGGCTTAATATGGCCACTTGGCCTTATTAGGTCAATGCCATTAGCCATATATAAAGCCATGTGGCTATATAAGGTCAATTACATCATTGCATCTCACCCCTTTGCTTACGTGCAGCTGCGGGCAAGGGATAGCCTGGCCGAAGCTGATTGGGCAGCAGTGGAAGGAATATAATTGGACAAATATAGCCATATGGTCATATAAGGTCAATAACATCACTACATCTCACTCTTTTGCTTATGTGCAGCTGCGGGCAAGGGATAGCCTGGTCGTAGCTGATTGGGCAGAAGTGGAAGGAATATAATTGGACAAATATAGCCATATGGTCATATAAGGTCAATAACATCACTACATCTCACTCTTTTGCTTATGTGCAGCTGCGGGCAAGGGATAGCCTGGTCGTAGCTGATTGGGCAGAAGTGGAAGGAATATAATTGGACAAATATAGCCATATGGTCATATAAGGTCAATAACATCACTACATCTCACTCCTTTACTTATGTGCAGCTGCGGGCAGGGAATATCCCAGCCATAGCTGATTATGGATTATGTGGCAGTGGAAGAAGTGTCCTACCTCTTCAGAAGAGCTCTTTCCATGTTCGGAGGAGCTCAGGTTCAGACCTAACCTGTGCTTATTCCTACTGGGGACCCTGACAATAACTCTCCCAGGGTGACAACACTCACTCGCTGTACAATGTCTACAAAGGTGAAAAGAGGATTCTCAGAAAAAAACATGGAAATTGATTATGATAGACGGCACTTTAGCAGACTAGGGTCAAGGTTTAGATCTGCCATAAGCAATGTCTTCCTACTGTGGGCTCTCCAGCTCCACACTGTTTGATTCTAAAAGGGAATGGGCCTGGTAAGTGGAATGTGGGATCATGGGAGATTCACACGTCCAGTTCCCACGCTTTCCCAGTTAAACTGTTAATTCAGCCGGAACCTTTGTGGCTATTAGTGGTGTGGTCTCTGCTGATACAGAGGATTAGTGTTCAGGCACAGCTGTCGGCTGAATGTCGGTCCCCCAAGATCCTCTGACGGGGAGCACGCAACCAATGCCTCGTCACTGCTCACATGACCAGGAAATGGAAGGAAGGATTTTCTGCATACCAGCAAAAGATAAACTTTCCATAATGCATAATATTTAGGTTTCAAAAGCCTAGATCACCCATCACGCCTGTAGAATTAATGCCTTTGGCTATCGAAATCTTGCAATGCCTCTTGGGATTTGCAGTTTCACCGCAGCTAGAGTGCTGAGGTTGTCTACCCCTGGGTTAGAATCTCCATTGTGTCTGTTTGTGACGTTGGGGTCGGCAGAGTGTCTCAGGGACAGGAAATCAAAGGAAATTTCTCCAGGGGGGACACAAAGCAGTAAAAACACAAAGTTTCTAATGTAAGGATTTGGGCATTTCAACAGATCGCTGAATTTACATATTTATTTATTTTTCCCTCCTGTCAGCATCCGCCTCTAGATAGGGCACGGCAGCGTTTAGTAAATGGCGGATTATGGGAAGGTAATCGCATTATTATTTTTTTATCCCCATTTCTGTTCCTAAGATTTGCTTTTTGAATTGATGTACATCTTCACGAACAGAGACTTGGCGTGATTAGTAAGTAATGCAGTGACCCCGGGGACATCGATCACTTCCTCCCCATCTCAATTACACCGTGAAAACTTCATTTTTCATATTATAATTCTGGAGAGACGTGGAATAGTTCGAGTCTAATGTGAGTTTGATGATTTTTTCAAGAGCGGTACGATGTGAATATCTCTAGTGGTGTTTAGATGGGGCAAAGGGTAAAGTGTATGGAAACCCTAACAATGAACTTCTCTCGTTTGCTCCCTTTTGGTCTGCTAATATATTATTGAAAGTGTTTTGTTATATCTGTTCAATAAGTGTAAAAGATACCTGCTGATCCTGCCAGAAATTTTGGGAGCTGATCATTTCATCTGCTCTCTGCCTGTGCTGCACCCTTATCAGTTACATTGTTCCCAGCTATTACTGAGGACAACAGAACACCTCCTACTATGTTATGGAGAAGAGGAAGGGGGTGGATGATCTTTAGACCTGCCCTAGGTTGACTGTGCTGTTCCTCCATAGATACAGTATGGTAAGTGAGTGTTGTCACCCTAGGACAGGAAGTCTACCATAGCTTTAAAAGTGGAATCTGTAATTGCTAAGCTCTCCTTCTTTAAAGCCTAGTTGCCTGGCTGGCAAGCCATTCTTTTGACTTTAATACATTGAGTCAATGACTTGGAGTAAGGAAACAGATAAGACTCCTGGTGTTTGACTTATAAGGGGACTGGTGCAACTGCTTCATGCCTGGCCAGAAAAATGTCACCACCAGGATTTAGTTTTGTTATGATCTGCGGTTGCCTCAATTGGTCAGGTCTATGGTCCCGAAAAATGAGGTCAGAAGCCCACCTGAATATACTGAATGACCAGGATTTTCCATGAATGGATGGCATGGACATATTCCAAGATGACAATGCCAGGATTCATGGGGCTCAGATTGGGAAAGAGGGGTTCAGGCAGCATGAGACATTATTGTCACACATGGATTGGCCACCACAGAGTCCAGACCTTAACCCCATTGAGAATCTTTGACATGTTCTGGAGAAGACTTTACACAGTGGTCCGACTCTCCCATCATCTCTACAAAATCTTGGTGATAAAGTAATGCAACTCTGGATGGAAAGAAATGTTGTGACATTGTATAAGCTGATCGTAACGATGCCACGGCGAATGTGTGCCGCAATCAAAGCTAAAGGTGGTCAAATTAAATATTTGAGTGTGTGACTTTATTTTTTTGGCCCGGCAGTGTATAAAACATTAACCGGCATGATACGTTATTTTGGAATTGCCAGCTAGGTAAATTCTATCAGATATATGACTATGGAATCCATATTATATAAATAAATCTATCCTGGTAGGAGGAATTCATCAAGTTATTGTGGAAATGTACGCGCTTCCCGCGCATCTTACCCATTAGGTTTAAAATACAACCTTTATTCTGTCAAGTTTAAAACTTTTTTCCTAAATTAATTTTATTATCCTTGTTTCCACCCCCCAACTCTGTATGATTTTTAACCATTAGTGATGGTTGCGCAGAACAGCAACCAAGTGTTCCCTAAAATAATGATGTTCTCTTAATAACATGACTCAGAAATTGTATCCAGGATATCAGGGCTCAAAATTTCAAGTCCTGAGCTACTAGCCAGGCCTTAAGAGTTACTCGCCACCAGTTGCCCCACCTGACCCCTACCGTGCCCCGCACTTAGGTTTCGTGCTGCCCTAGGCCAGACGAAACTTGGCACCACCCCCCCCAATCTAAATTTGTTCCACCTCTTCCTGTTCAAGACATTTTGCATAACCTGTCAAGTCACTGGATACAGCTTCTGACAGATTGTGCTATTAGGAGTGCAATTTTCACTCGCCAATTGCGAGTGGGCGAGTGGAAATTTTGAGCCCTGCAGGATATCATATATATTCTCTTTTTATTCTTAACGTTTAAATTCTTAATATTCTTTCTATTGAATACCTTTTTTTCTTTCTCCTAATTCCCTGTCAACCTTTATATATTGTATATCTATACTCACTATCCTTATGTTTTGGTAGATTAGGGAATGGCTAAGACCTTTTTTTTTTTTGTCCCATTTGGGAAATTTCACATCACTTTCTGTCTTAGAAACCCAACCAGAAGTAAAAGGAAATCTCTCCAGTGTGGGAGGAATTACCCTTGTCATTTGAAACTAGAGCAATTGTCTCATTGAAAGATCCCCCGGGGTGCAAGGCTACTGACACGGGCAAGGCACTATAGTTCACCTAGTGGTTAAGCCAAGCAGACCTCGATTCTTTGGAACCAACCAAAGCCGGTCCACCACCAAGTACTAGGTAGGGGCTCTCCCGAAGAGAATACCCCTGAGTAGGGGAAGAAAAGAGACCCGTTAAGGCCACAGATCCTCCCCCCGACATCAAGGCAGGTCCCCGAAAGACTTACACCCTCACCTGTGGAATGAAAAGTGTTTGTGTAAAAAAAAAAAGTGCTATAAATAGAGTGCCATGTGCAAGACATGGCATGCCTTGCGGCCGGGATAAAAAATCCTTCAGTCTAGCCAGGAGGCCTGCCTAAGAGGCATGTGCAAGAAAAGCAATATGGTGATGTGACCTAGTGCCAGGTGCCACACTGTGGGATCCTGTACCCATTATGTTTCTTTAGAATGCCAACCCCAAAGGGTATGTCACTGGGAGCTCCTTGCTCTTCCAGCCCCTAGCCAGACAAGGGAATCCCCAATACTCCATAAGGCATGAGCACAAAAGGAGCTCCTGCCTACAACTGGGGAGAAGTCCGGTGCACCGGGGCAGTAGTAACACGGGAGGAAAGGAAACCCCCCAGCACCCACCTATAACTCCAAGGAGTACTAGACTGCCATCTCTCGGTCCGAAGATTTCACTGTTCTTCTCTGAAAACTGATAAGAACAGATACTACACTTCATCTTAGCCAAAAAGGCAGAGAAGAGATCAGGGAGCAACTTCTGAGGTTTCATCTCGTTGATATCAATGGAGCTGGCTCCTCGTTCGGTCGGACTGGCTCTTGAATTCCATATTAATTTGTCCACCCCGGAGATACACTTTTACATTTCAGAACAGGCCCTCTTTAAAAAGAGTCATTCCGGCTCCGACAGAAAACTTGCTCCTCACAGAATGTTAAATACGCTGTGAAAGGAGAGATTATGTCTATGTAGTAACGCCGTTCCTTGATATATGCACCATGTCAGAGTGTCATTGTCTCCTGGGTACAGACGGAGAGTTCAAATACCCAGTATCTCTCCCCTGGTGCAGCAAACGCTCCTCTTTGAAGTTTTTATAATCCATCTGTCATCTGGTAGCAAGGAGGGCACATGTTTTGTACCACTCAATTACAGAATTCTCTTTTCCCCGGAACAATGAGACAGGAAGGAACGGCGGGGTTAGGCGACAGAAGCTGTCACATACACTAAATACCTAGGACGTTGGGACTGTGCTGCAACACAGCTAGCCTTATTGTTCAGGAGTATTAACGATGCCTGGGATTAGACTATTGATGTTCTATCTGATTACTTTGTATGTTCCGTACCAGAATTCCTTTTTTTTTCTTCTATACCCAAAGTCGGTATTATCTGGGCTCGCGGAAAGTCGGAGACTTAAACCGGTGCTGGGAAGGTGTTTGATCCGGCAGGAAATGGACAGCGATGTGTTTTTGGGTTGTTTAGTTTTAGATGTACACGTGAAAGCGATCGGTTTGTAAATACTTTTATCAAATGCAAAATGTCCAGAGAAAATTTGTAACATAACAAGATTGAAAGGTACGCTGCTTCTGCTGCATATAGCATCAGTCTTCCAGCCACTCTCACGCATGAGCAATGCTCTCCAGGTTAGCTCCTAACACTGGTTGTGCACATGTATATGGCAGCATGGCAGTGGGCCTTATGCTGTGCTGGCACATAGATGCATATGGCTTGACTGTTCTATGCTCGGGGAGCACTGTGCCCCCCATGACCGGGCTGTCAACGTCAGCTCCCAGCTACTTAGAAATAATAAGGAGCTGGTAAGGCCGATGATGTGGTCACATTGACCACATGTTCGGGAAGCCCGGGGAATGCCTATGGCATTGCAATCCATTTAAAGGGCTGAGGGCATGGAACAAAGGGGTTAAATATATGTCTCAAATCATGGAGAGTTGAAAGTTGGCAGTCACTTGACTAAGGGTTTGCATTCAAGGGAACTGCTTTCTCTCCATATAAGTCAATTATAATGCAAATGCAGGTTAAAAGGAGGTCAACTGCAGGTCAGGAGAAGGTTAGGTCAGAGAAGAGATCAGGGAGCAACTTCTGAGGTTTCATCTAGGTGATATCAATGGAGCTGGGTCAGATGAACCTGTGAAGGCACTTAGGTGAAGCACCTGAAACTGACCTCCAACGTAAGTTGAATGCATCTAAAAGTAATTGGGGGGGTCCTTGGGTAAACTGCAAGCCCCTAATTTTGTACTCCGCGACGGAGGGGCATGTGCGAACTGAGCTGGGGTGGGATTTAGAGAGTTGAGACCCTCATGGGCTGGTCTCCAGGACCAGGATGAGGGTAGAAGGCACAGATGACCGAGTGGAGAATGCAAGTAGACTACAAAATTGCCTGAAATTTGGTCAGTGTCACATGATATGCTATAAAACAAAGATATATCAGTTCTGTTTTAAAGGGTCAGGCCACTCTTTTTAGCTCCAGGTGGACTGAGTTAGTTCCAGGCCTGTTATATGTATGGGGTACTTCGAAATTTAAGATCTTGCTGCCAAAATTGCTAACTCTGATCCTGTCCACCTAAAGGAATTATGGCTCATCTCACTTTTTGAATATCAAAGGCGTGTTAGAAGCCAGGTACTGATTCCAGCCCACCAGCTTCCGCCTGTAATAAAAATTATAGTTCTGGTGGACTGGCCCTTTTACAGGTTCCCAGGCTGACCGCCAGCACATATGGATGTAGACCTATTCCACCATTATACAAGAAGACAGTGGGAGTTGCTGAGCCCTTTAGCAAAAGGCAATGGGCAGGGCTGACACCACTCAGCCCACTGTGTGTGGTCAGCCCACAGTAGGAGATGAAAAGCTGAGCGCATATCTGCCAGATCAACAGGTACATTTGTGTACTTGCGGATCTTTAAAGGGATACAACATGGGGGAAATGTGTTTGTATTGGAGAGATGTACTGCATATTTTATGTCTTGACTTAACGATTTACGTATACATTGGTTCTAATATGCGGCTGGACTCTATATCCCCAGTAGCAATTGTGGTGTTTAGTCGAAACTTTGTTGCCATTATTTCTTTGCACGTCAACTTGTAATATATGTTTTACGGACCCTTAAAAGCAGAATTCCACCCAAAAGTAACAATATGAAAAAAAAAGGAAACCAGCCATTGCTGCAATATTCCCCTTCAATCCACATTTTCCCTCAGTCGTTTTTTTCTTCTTCTAACGCTCAGTCTGTTGGCCAGCATCATCACTCAAGCCGCTTCCTTTAATCCCAGGCCATCCCGGACTAGCCCCCACCTTGTGACTGGACACTGAAAGGAGAAGCAGCACAGCGATGAGCTCATCTCTCTGCTCTTTCCATGTGCTGCTTCCTCCTTTCACACTCCAGCCCTGCAAGAGGTTGATACCATGTCACATTCAGGTACTGACACCGCTCGCAATTAAAACAAAAACAAATAAAATACATGTAATGATGTCATAATGATCACAGAGCTGCATTAATTTCGTGTCTTTTATATCTGCTCGGGGGTTCAGCTATAAAGAAAGTCCTCGTGACTGATGCACAGTCTGCTAATGTCTAATATGTGTCTACAATCAATATTATTTACTTGTATTCTGTATGTTCATTGTAACAATACAATGCTGTGATTTTAATGAGGGTTTCCATGGTAACATATTGTGCTCCAGAAATGATCACAACTAATCCTTTATTGACTTCTATAATGGAATTCCTTCTCTTATGTGGTCCGTTGGCGCTGAATTTTTGGCATTGTTGTCAGATGTGTGGAGCGAGCATCTGCTGCTGGCTTAATTTAAAGCGTAACCCCGCCTCTCCGGCAAATTTGATGTCGTATGGCAGGGCAGAAAATTGACTGGTTTGGTAAATGGCATATCCTATCTATCTATCTATCTATCTATCTATCTATCTATCTATCTACCTATCTACCTATCTATTGATATATGCATATGCCATTTACTATATACACCGAGTAGCCAGATTATTATGACCACCCCAGCAGTACTTTGTTGGGCCAACTGATGGAGAACCAGGGCGGGCTGAGGGGTCTTAAGAGGAGTACTGAGGCAGGGGCTGTGATGTTTTCAGTAATCCATGTACCGCACCCTGCCGGGCCCTCCCACCAGCCTGCATTTCAATAGAGAAGCACAAAGACCCAGTGATGATGATATCACTGGAACTAAAATAAGGTATGCATGGAAAATGGAAAGGCTTTAGATTAAAAGGTTCTATTTTAGAATTTCATTAGTACGTTGCTGGGGTTTGTCGCAGGGAAGGTATAGTCAGATTAAACTCATGTGCGTCAATGACGCGTTTCTCTTCTCCCGGGTTCACACCGGGCCTTTTGCAGTCTTTATTTCTGACAAGAAAAAATAAAAATAAACATAAAAAACATTCCACCATCCGTTGCAGTCACTCGTAGCAAAAAAAAAAAAAGTTTTCCCTTTCTGTCATGCGTTGTTGGAAGGGTTCACTCGTGGAAGGAGCGTTACAATTAGCTTTCAAACATTTGCCATTATCACATAATTGTTTCACGCCGTTATACTTCCTAATTTTCCGGCGCGCGCGCCGCGGATCTCTCCTATACAAAAAGCGGCACCCATCTGCTGCGTCAGTGTCTCCTGGCCTCCATTCATCGCTGGAATAATACGCGTCCTGATGATTTCCCCCCCAGAAGCTGAAATCTCCCTTTCGCGACGGGTTTTGGCAGATTGTTTGCAGGTACTTCACTTGCATCTGTTTGCAATTTTGCAAAGGCGGAGGCTGTCGTGTCAAGCTCCGCGAGGAAGGGCTATTTTAGTCTTCCCGTAAGGCTGATGGCTATTGAACGGAGTTTATCCGCCGCGATGATGCGTTGGTCGCGCACTCGGTAGGGCGGCCTAGGTGCCACCTGTCTGGGACGGTGTGGACACAAACGTGAAGTTGAATGATGGAGGAAGCATGGGCAGGCGTTTGTCTCGGATCATATAAGGTTTGCTGTGTTCCCGTGGGCATGACGTTGCTTGAGAGATAATTGCCTAATGTGGTCTTCCTCAACTTTTCTAACATGGAGGAACCCTTGAAAAAAATGTTCAGGTCTCAGAGAACTCCTGCTGACAATTCCTATATGTACACCTCACGGTACATTCACGGGAACAGGAATATAAGAATTGATAGAAGAATAGGGAACGTGGTGTGCTTAGTGTACTTGACAACAACTCTGTATGACAAAATGATCCAAAGAAACAATCAAAAGAAACAGACAGTTATTTGGCCAGAAATTAATTTTGGAAAATTGTGCTGTTTACCTAGTGGCCAGTGGAACAGTGTCTCTTACATTGGTGGTCAGTGATGTCTCCCATTACATTGGTGGTCAGGGATGTCTCCCATTACATTGGTGGTCAGTGATGTCTCCCATTACATTGGTGGTCAGTGATGTTTCCCATTACATTGGTTGTCAGTGAAGTGTCCTCTTACATTGGTGGTCGGTAAAGTGTCCTCTTACGTTGGTGGTCAGTGATGTCTCCCCTTACATTGGTGGCCAGTGAAAAAGTGCCTCTTACAGTGGTGGACAGTGAAGTGTCCAATACATTGGTGGTCAGTGAAGTGTCCTTTTACACTGATGGTCGGTAAAGTGTCCTCTTACATTGGTGGTCGGCAAAGTGTCCTCTTACATTGGTTGTCAGTGAAGTGTCCCAATAGATTGGTGGTCAGTAAAGTGTCCTCTTACGTTGGTGGCCAGTGAAAAAGTGCCTCTTACATTGGTTGTCAGTGAAGTGTCCTCTTACGTTGGTGATCAGTGATGTTTCCATTACATTGGTGGTCAGTGATGTTTCTATTACATTGGTGGTCAGTGATGTTTCCATTAAATTAGTGGTCAGTGATGTTTCCATTACATTGGTGGTCAGTGAAATGTCCTCTTACATTGGTTGTCATTGATGTTTCCATTACATTGGTGGTCAGTAAAGTGTCCTCTTACATTGGTAGTCTGTGGGTGGAATACTCCTTACATTGGTGGCCAGTGGAAGGCAAGCACACAATGTGCGTTAGAAGCTAGCAAGTCAGATAGAGCCAGCCTCATTTCCTGGCTGGAGGACGTCCCACATTATCTAACCCCCCCCCCAGTCTGACTGTCTCTGGCCCACCCCTTTCATTCATTGAGCTATAAAGGTTCCACATCACATGTCTGCGTAACCTAGGGTGGTCTGCATGCAAATACAGCCTGCCTAGGAACGCTCACACCTCCAGACTGACATCCACCCATCAAAGCATTTTAATATTTGCATAACTCCTCCCAAGAGCCAGCCCACTGAGGCAGGGCACTGTGATGTTTTCAGGAATCTATATAGAGTGCCTTGCCAGCAAAGTTTAGCTTTAACTCTTCCAGACTCTCTTTTGGCTTCAAGTTTAGCTTTTTCCTCTTTTGCCTCGGATGCCTTTTGCTGCCGGTCGTCCTCTAAACTAAAAGAGCAAAAAAAAAAGATCAACAGTACCGAAAATCAGAAATAATTGAGACTTCCCCTTTTTTTCGGCGGCCATGTGGCGAGCAGCTGACTGGGTTAAGCCGTTTTTATTTACTCTGAGCAAAATCTGAGCCGTATTGTACCAGAGAAGAAGAAAAAAGAAAGTTGCTTTCACCTCGTCGTTAGCAAACGGAAACAATTCAGGCGAAAGGTGAACGTTCTGCCGCCGAAAACAGAAAAATAAGACAAAAATTACAAAAATCGCAGCGCGATTTCCACTGCCAGGATCAAAGAGGACCTGTGCCAGGTGGACCGCCATTGTGAGGATCCTCATACCGTAGCCGTCACCCCATTCTTCCCATTATAGGATCTTTATTGTGCGTGATACAAAGTATCCAATAACTGCAAAAAACTCTAATAGGGATCAATATTGATAACTTATACAGCCATCCCTATAGATTTTTGTCAGCTGAACTCCAGACAAGCAGAGCTGAAAAACATTTATATAAACTCTTCTATCTGATGAAGGATTTGTACGTTTGCTTAGCTAGTCACAGGCACCCCTATCAGACAGTCCCAGCCAGGTTGGTGAACGTACCTTTTTTTTTTTTCACTGCAGTTAAGCAATATAGCTTGGTCACCGACCACCCCCAACCTGTTGATTGTGCAAGTGAAAGAGCATTACCACACTTATGTGGTGATGACTCCCGCCTCATGTCTGCAGGGTCCCAATGTTAGATTGACAGCACCGTGCGGTGTAATTGAGTCTGGTTGGGCTGTCAGATGCTGATTTGTCAAAAGCCGCCTATTGCATTCCAATGCAGCTCCCTTTAAACAGAAAAAGTGCAGCCAACAGCTGCAGTTGACCTGTCATGCTTGCAATGCAGACGTGTCCCCATAGGGCCACTTTGTCTGAAGAAGGGACCCATATGGTTCCGAATAGGGATGCACTGATACCTATACTAGTATCGGTGCCGAGTATTTTGGGTGAGTACCCATACTTGCCCAAATGCTCCGATGCCTTACCCGATACCTGAGCTTCCGGTATCAGGTGATTGTATTGTGAATACACGAGGGGATTTAATGGTAGTTTAACATATTTAAGTTTAAATTATTATTATTATTCAGGATTTATATAGCACTTAACAGTTTGCTCAGCACTTTACAATATAAGGAAGACATTACAGTTACAATACAATTCAAGACAAGATGGTACAGAGGGCCCTGCCCAAGGGGGGGTATAAAAATAAATACATAAATAAATAAAAATAAAGAAAGCATCAAAGATGGTTCACACGTTCCGGGGTTGCGGGGGTTAAAAGAGACAGATGGTGTTTGTAGAACCTGTTTCACAGAGATGTATACAATATTACGATTTATGGTTGTTAATTTGAGGCAGGCATTTCTACAGTAAAAAAAAAAAAGCAACCTTTAAATTACTGTTATTAAGCATGGACGGGAAGAGATACAAGGGCAGTAAAAGATTGGTGGGCGAGCCATTCGCCGCTTATTCGCTTCCAAATGACTATTGGATCTTGGTTAGAGGGATATCTGGAAAAGATAAGTCAAGGCAACTGGACTTGCTGTATTTTTCTTGAATGCGTCCAGTTGTCTTGACTTATTTTTTTACAGATATACCATGACCTGGATGAATGAGAACCTTCACAGACTTGGTTCGAGGGAATTACTGTTATCAAACATGAATCAACAAAGATACAGGGGCAATAAAAGATCGGTTGGCAACCATTCATCGCTTATTCGCGACCCAATGCCCATTGGATCATGGTTGAAGGGTTGGCTGGCCAGATCAGATCACGTTCTTGGTATGGTGTTCCATGGAAAAATCCAGTTGTGGTAATCTTTACCTAGATCTTATGATTATTATTATTATTTATTTTAGTAATGAATTAATTTTTTACATTCACCGCCATCAATGATTCACCATTTGAATTTTATAAAGCAATACTGCATGTACTTGTCCTGCAAATGTGGATG
>NW_017306274.1:1932197-1941149 GCF_000935625.1 Nanorana parkeri
AGGACGTGACAGACACCATAAACACATCTATATAACTATAAATACACACCGGAATGTATGCGCATATGTATACGGTTTTCAATATGTCCATAAACTGCGTGCATGTATAAATCTATCCGTGAGGCGCATTGAAACAAAAAAAAAAAGAAATATTTCTGGTTTAATAATCAACTTTTGTCTGACAACGGAATCGGTTTTAGAGGTGCAAAAATGCAGAAAGCTATTTGGAAATGCATTGGCGTACTTGTCAGATTTTATTATGCGGGAAGGTGTCATGTTTGTTGCGACGCTGAGTGCAGATGGCAGAGTGGAAGGGATGGATCACTAATTTTAACAATGATTAATGAACAGAGATAGAAAATGAATTACATTGGACTATCGAAGGAAAGATTTTTTTTTTTCTTTTTGGGGGGCGAATTTTTTTTTTTTCGACTCGTCTGCCGCGCCATTCTCTGTAAATTATTTTTTTCTGGGATTCTATATGTCGTCAACAGCTGAATGCTTTTTCCATTATATTCTTTTTTTTTTTCTTTCCCTTTTTTTTTATAGTCTAGTTTTCGGTATTTCTGTGTTATTAAAGGAATGTAATTTCAAAATACAAATATATTGTGAATGCCGGGAACGAGACATATGTAACGGCGCATAGGACAATAATGGGACTAAACAATAGCGGTCTGGTGCTTTATCAGTGTATAATAATATGCGCCGGAATATTCTGGCATGTTTCCGGATTAAAGCTGTTTTGCAGCGTTTTGGGAGTTTGACGGACAGATGATATATTTTGGTTAAAGTAATGGGAGTTCTCTCAACAGAACAGGTGCAACGCATGCCGAAATAAACCGTTATTGGCACGATTCAGTCGAACCTGAAATAAGGCCTGAGCCCACTGACCATCATTGTAAGGAACATTCTCTCCATTGACCACCATTGTTAGGAGCATTCTTCCCACGAACTACCAATGTAAGGATCATTCTTTCCACTGACCACCAATGTGAGGATCATTCTTTCCAATGATCACCAATGTAAGGATCATTCTTTCCAATGACCACCAATGTAAGGGGCATTCTTCTCACTGATCACCAATTTAAGAGGCATTCTTCTCACTGATCACCAATTTAAGAGGCATGCATACAGAAGCTTACATTTAATGTCTTTTTTATCTAGGTCACCTCACTATTTGTCCAATGTGGTGATCTGTGGACCCTTTTTTTTAAAAGTAGAACTATGGGGTTAGGGATTGAACACAAACTAGTGTCCTCCCCGTCACCCTAAGCTCAGTATACCGCGAGCTACAGCTCGCGGTATACTGAGACGCGGCAGCTGAAGCGGATCCCGACAATTATGTCTGGATCCGCCCAGCTGCGTGAGTGACAGCTGGCTCTGCCTATCTAGAGGCAGAGCCAGCTGTACCCGCCCCCTCCCCCGTCCGTTCCGCCAGTCAGGGCTGGAGGATCGGAGCGGGGAGGGGGGAATCCAGTCCCTCCCCTGTCACGGCAGAGAGCTGTGACAGGATGGAGAGGTGATCGAATGCCGGTATGTATTCGCTCACCTCCCGATCTACTGAGCCGGCCTGTGACAGTCTCATTGTCACAGGTCGGCTAGAACTATGAGGTGAGTGAAACGCACTCCCCTCATAGTTCTCCTTTAACGTTTTCCTTAAGGGCTCGTTCACGCCATCTTCAGTGCGTTGTGGCCTGATTCTGGCCGGAACGTCCTGGATCGCATTGTGGCCGTCTCACTTTGTTGTGGGTCACGGTAGCCAGCCCCTCCGGCCGCAATGTGATCGGCCGCACGGGTCCAGTCAGAAAAAATGCTACAAGCACTCATTTTTCTGACTGGGCCGGACCGCAACGTAGATGATGTGCCACGCGTTCTCCTGCGGCCGATCACGTTGAGGCCGGAGGGCGTGGCTGCGGTGCCGTTCACTTCAATGCACCGCCACACCGCCACTGGTAGAATTTTTTGAAGGAAGTGGCTCAGGCTTGGTGTTTTTGGTGTTATCATCTCATCAGACTGCACAATAAAGAGAACCCGTTGCCTCCAAATGCGATCACAAAGGGGCTTGTTAGCTCCTGTGTGATAGCAATAAAGTTAAGTGAAAAAATTAAAATTTTAATAAATTAAAATTGACCAAAGGTACAAAATAATAAAATAATAAAACATTTTTTTAAAATAATTAAAAATAATAAGACATGATAATAAAAAAACGTGATAAAAAAGTAAACAAAAATAAAGAAAAAATTTAAAAAAATTAAAATCAACCCTGCCTCCTCCACCATCTGGTTGCCATTCTCCATTGGGGGTGGGAGTTGGGGGGGAGAGGGTGCATATTGAGGAACTTGGCCTTGGGGCAGCAGAGAGAGTAAATCCGGCCCTGGGCGTGGGTCTTCTTATGTCTTTCCATTCACATTAGTTTGTGTCTTTTATATCTGCCTATAGCTTAGCTTTAAGCAACCAACAATACTTTGTGTATTCAGCTACCTTGACTCAAGCGGACTTTCCTACTGTTTGGTCCTCTACCCATTAAGAAGTTTATGACTAACACAATGTTTTCAAGTATATTATCTCCTAGAGACTGTGCCAGCTCACACTTGGCATCTAAACTAAATCTTAAGTAATGTCTTTCAAAATCCAAAATTGATTCTGTAAGCATTTACAGATAACCATTGAAGTCAGATTTTCATGAACTCACGTTGTCCATCGGGGATTGGGAATTTGTTACTGAAATCATGGTGTAGATATGTTTGTCTGCCCGAGTATGTATGATTATGAGCGAAGGAGGCAACCTTTAATTTCATGACAATAGTTGTTTCTTCAAAAACAAATTCATCCTTATCGATCAGTTGATTGGCGTAGACCACCTGCTATGACATAACCAACTAATCGTAAACCAAACCGTTGTCACCTTTGGGCCAGTACTCATTATTAGTGGAACACCTCAGACTATCTTGAAACCTGAATCCTAAACCTAATCTATAAGGGCCATTCTCTTCTTTTTGTTTTGGGAGTGCTATGTACCATGGAGATGCAACCTTTACAAAGCAGTTTCTGCCCAAGTTGTGGTCTTCTCCTATTCAATCTAGTGATGTTCCAGAAAAATTGTTGTCGGGCAGATACAGAGATGATGTGAATGGCAATCACATGATTTAAGCAGCCACCGCCTGTCTTGGAGGCACATCTGGAAGTAAGAGGAAATCCTACAAAAATGAGGGGCACACTGTGATAACACAATGGCATCCAGAGAGGCCCTACCCTGACACAGAATCAGTTTGCCCAAGGCACCATTTACAGCCCTGATGTCCCGCAGTCCATAACACACATCTTCCACCCATCTCCACCTTCATCTAACTCAAGGTTTGGGTTTAGATTTTATGTTTAGGGGTAAACATAATGCATAATGGAATGAAAGTACAGTGGTTGGGCCTAAACGTGGCTAAGTCAACGTAGATCCAATTTTTTTAATGTTAGGTTTGGATAAATTAGGGAAAGGGCTTTTAATGTCTATCCCTTTGGGAAGTTTCCACCTTCTATCTTGGAGACACATCTGGAAGTAAGAGGAAATCCTACCAAAAATGAGGGGAACACAGAGAGAACACAATGGCATCCAGAGAGGACCTAACATGAGACAGACTCAGTTTGCACAAGGCACCATTTACAGCCCTGATGTCCCACAGCCCATAACACACATCTCCCACCCATCTCCACCTTCATGTAACTCAAGGATTGGGTTTAGATTTTATGTTTAGGGATAAACATATTGGGTAATGGCATGAAAGTACAGTGGTTGGGCCTAAACGTGGCTAAGTCAAAGTAGATCCACATTTTTAATGTTAGATTTGGATAAATTAGGGAAAGGGTTTTTAATGTCTATCCCTTTGGGAAGTTTCCACCGCCTGTCTCTGAGGCACATCTGGAAGTAAGAGGAAATCCTAACAAAAATGAGGGGGACCCCTTGAGAACACAGTGGCATCCAGAGAGGACCTACCCTGACACAGACTCAGTTGGCCCAAGGCACCATTTACAGCCCTGTTGTCCCGCAGTCCAAAACACACCTCCACACTAATCTAAGTCAAGGATTGGGTTTAGATTTTATGTTTAGGGATAAACATAATGGGTAATGGCATAAAAGTACAGTGGTTAGGCCTAAAGGTGGCTAAGTCAAAGTAGATCCATATTTTTAATGTTAGATTTGGATAAATTAAGGAAAGGGTTTTTAATGTCTATCCCATTGGGAAGTTTCCACCGCCTGTCTTAGAGGCACATCTAGAAGTAAGAGGAAATCCTTCCAAAAATGAGGGGAAGACAGAGAGAACACAATGGCATCCAGAGAGGACCTACCCTGACACAGACTCAGTTGGCCCAAGGCACCATTTACAGCCCTGTTGTCCTGCCGTCAATAACACACACCTCCACCCTAATCTAAATCAGACACCCCGTCCACCACACTCGGCAGTGACTAGTGCCATCTGGATCTCATCACGGAAAGGTTTTGGTGGTAATATCCCCTTATAACAGGCTATTACCATAATCAAAATAGCATGGGCTTTGTAATAGCGCTCTGCACAAAGTAACAATTTCTTTTCACACCTAATTTAATTCCATTTGAAATAAATAATCTCTCTCGGTTGAGGGAAAAAAAAATAGTTTGCCGGGACCGTTGACTTTTTCCAGCGCAACATATAGAAAAGACGGCAGAGAATGAGAGAAAAAAGCAGCGGATATCCGTCCATTGCTTGAAATAATTCTAAAGAGCACCTGTCATATAGTATCAAACACCATGGTGTCAAAGCAGGGGGAGACAACCTCGGAGCATACTCCCAGCATGCCTCTGCTCTGGGAGTCATGACATTGATTGTCAGAGTCTTGCAATTCCTTATGGCACTTGTAGTTCCACAACAGCTGGAGTGCCGAGGTTACCTACCCCCTGCCTTTAAGTATATAAACCCCTACAATGAAGTTTTCCTATTTGCTCCCTTTTTGGTCTGTTAAATATGCCAATGAAAGTGTTTTGTTATATACCTAAAAAATATGTGTTGATCCGGCCAGAAATCCTGCTGATAACTTCCTGTGCTGCACTGTTACATTGCATTCAGCCTTCCTTCTATCTTATGGGGAGGAGGTGTTCTGTAGTCTCGACTCACTCCTATTGTAGAGTGACAACTCAGATGCAGTGAACATTAGTAGCACACACCAGGGGTGGCTCCATAGGACCCTTCAAGGAAAAGGAGGCACACCCAGATTACTAGCACACAGAAGAGTGGCTCCATAGGACCATCCAAGGGAAAAGAGCCACACCCAGGTTATTAGAACACACAAGGGTGGCTCCACAGCAGGGGTGTCCCGAGGCAGGGTGTCACCCAGAGCGCGTACTGGGTGACACCCCGCCGTTACGTCATGGCGCATGCACTTGATGACGTCATGCACTGTTACCTGCCGGCGGCCATCTTGGTGACGGACGCCGGCAGAGAGAGGAGGGGAAGTTCACCCAGCGGGATAAGGTATGCCGCTGGGTCACCTCCTCTCTCCTGCAACTGTCAGGCTCACAGTCCATGACTGAGTGCCCGACTTTTCAGAGGGGGTGACACCAAAATGACTGTCAGCCATTTTGGTGTCACCCATCCAATGGTGTCGCCCCGGGGCCGGCTGCACCCCCCGCTTCCCCCTAGTGACATCACTGCTCCATAGGACCAAGGAAAAGGAGCCCCACACAGCTTACTAGCACACGCAAGGGTAGCTTCATTGGACCCTGCAAGGGAAAGGATCCACACCCAGATTATTGGCTCACACAAGGGTGGCTCCATAGGAAACTGCAAGGGAAAGGAGGGAACAAGACCTACAAATGTTACTTAACTGCAGCAGAGCAATATCAGGTCTGCCAGACAGGACCTTACTGCTCGGCAGAGCTGTGCAAATCTCAGGACTGGGTGGACAGAAATACAAACCATGTTTGCCTGGAGCTCAGCTTCAACTCGACAAAAACAACGTCAAAGAAACTTCCTGGTCACGTCGGTTCACTTTGCATATCACTCGCAGACGTAACCGACAATAAAGAAAACAGCAAGGTAGGGGGATACTCGGGGGAACCAATTTAAAACGTGACTTCGAGTAGTTCCTCAACAGCTGGTGGGGCCGGAGTTGCCACCCCTGTTCTAGAGGCTGTGGAGCCAGTATGGGCTCACATGCTGAGATTTAAAGCAGTTGTAAAGTCCCGGCATCTCCTCTCCTGTTATGACATCTGCATTGTAATAGGAATACATAGTAGAGTTGTTTCTGATAATGCAATCAAATCCCTTTCATGTAGTGAGCGCGGCCTTCCATCTGCCCATCACTTCCAACAACTTCCTGGTTTCCCAGTGTGCTTTGCATCTCTTTCTCTGGTGTTCCCTGACCTCTTTTTCTGGTGTCACCATTCTCACAGAGCCTGCTTTCTGAACAACAACTGTCTGTGTAAAGTAACATCATCATTGCTTGCTGGAGGCAATGCATGATGGGATATGTAGTCTTGAGAAATGGAGATTGCATCACATCAAGCAGCAGGGAAAGAGACGCAAAGCACACTGGGAGTCCAGGAAGTTGTTGGAAGTGATGGGCAGACGCAGGGGCGTAACTAGAAATCACAGGGCCATATAGCACTGTCCGCTGTCCACCTCCGTGGTCGCCGGGCCCCGCCTCCTATTCCATCGTCGGGCCCTGTCTCCTCTTCTATCGATGGGCCCGCCTCCTCTTACATCACTGGCCCCTCCTGCTCTTAGGTCGGCGGGGCAGGGCCCCGCCTCCTCCTTCACTGCAGCAGCTGCTGGCTGTCACTGACACAGCTCAGCAGCGGCTTAGAGGAAAGTTCATTTTATTACTTCATTGCTGTGCTGTATGTGTATAGGCCAATGTAGTTGGATCTGTATGTGCGTTATAATGAATCGAAATTAATCGATTAAAAAATGTTTTGATTAATCGAACACGAAACCTTTAATCATTACCAGCCCTACATAAAAGGGATTTTTCCAGTAAGCTTTGATTGTATCATCAGAAACATCTCTACAATGTATTCCTATTACAATGCTGATGTCATAACAGGAGAGGATAGGCCGGGACTTTACAACTCCATTAATGTGGTCCAGTCAGCTGATGAAGACTCTAATTTTGTAACTTTCCCCCCCCCCCGAGATATAGTGGAAATAAACTTCAATCTACTAACATTTGTTCAACTTCACTACAAAGTTTTCTTGGCTCCGTCGCAGGTCTGGAAGTTGGAAGCGAGCGTTCGTCATTTCTGCGCTCCACACCCTGGATGATGCACGGTAGAGCTACAGTGAGACATTTTACAGTTGCCGTGTAGTCACAACACCTTTTATCAAATTCCTCTCCGGCAGGAACACATGCGACTGCTCTTTTGGATTTTTTTTTTTGGGATGCTTGATGAGCCAAAACTCCCCCCAGTAACATCTGCAGCTTAATAATATTCAAAAACTCTCAGCGAGGATGACACACAACACATTTTAATGCACGCCGAAGGAGTTCTGGATGAACAAAACCTGGATTATCTGAAAGTGCAATTCAATTATCCAGAGGGGGATTTAAATCCATAGAACTGCAGGGGATGGAGAGGTTAAAGGTTGGGTAATGAATAATAACAAATAAATACCGGCTTGGACATCCAAGGTTGGTTCTTAAAGCTGAGGTGCGGCCAAAGCTTAAATCGTGAGAATATGCTTCAGGGAGATAAATAGGGAAGGGGGGTATGCCAAGCTTCTTGTGCCAAGGCGTTGACTCAATGATGGTCAGTGGTGGGTTTGTAGGTGACCATAGATCAGAACCAAGTAGCCAGTATGAACATTGGACTTAAAGACAGCATGGACCTGAAGCCTTTCCTTCAGTCTTGCACAGTTGTACCGGCTCCTTTCCTGGACTGAAATGGCTCACAATGTGCATTAGAATCTACAGCAAATCAGATAGAGCCCGCCACATTTCCTGGCTGGAGGACATCCAGCATCATCTAGTTAGTCGTTTTCACCCCAGCCTGACTGTCCCTGGCCCCACCCCTTTCATTCATTGGATTTGAGGTCTTTCAATCTTGGAGGCTGAGCATCACATGTAGGCATTAACTAGGGTGGCCTGCATGCAAATACCTAGCTACCTAGGAACGCCCACACCTCCAGACTCCGCCAGGGCATTACCTAGGGTGGTCTGCATGCAAATACCTAGCTACCCAGGAATGCCCATTCCTAAAGACTCCTCCAGGGCGTTACCTAGGGTGGTCTGCCTTCAAATACCTAGCTACCTAGGAACGCCCACTCCTCCAGACTCCTCTAGTGCATTACGTAGGGTGGTCAACATGCAAATACCTAGCTATCTAGGAACGCCCACTCCTCCAGACTCCTCCAGGGCATTTCCCAGGGTGGTCAACATGCAAATACCTAGCTATCTAGACCCACCCACTCCTCCAGACTGACACCCACCCATTAAGGCATTTTTACATTTGCATAACTCCTCCCAACATCCACCCCACTGCTTGTATTAGCACTGAGGGTTCTTGAAAGGAGTTCTGAGCCAGGGTGTTGTGATGTTTTTAGGAAGCTATGTATGGCACCCTGCCAGCTCCTCCCACCAGCTGTGATCGTCCTGCATTGCATATGACCCAGCGATGACATCACTGGGACTAAAATAAGACATGTAACAAAAATGGAAAAGATTTATGAAATAATTTCATTTGAATATTGATAAGGGGGTAAAGGAAGAACCAGGGAATGCAAGCTATAGGTAGGTTAAAGTCCAACTTTAAAGCTGAGCTATGGCCCCCTAAAAAAAGGTAGTCTGGCAGGCAGGGCTGACAACGCTGGTTGGGATTGCTGTTAGGGATTGCTGGTTGTGATTTTAAATGCAGGACAAGCAGTGTTGTCAGCCTAAACAGGAAGTTAGGAGCACACTGGATTTCTATTGGATTCAGGTGTTTTACTG
>NW_017306274.1:1941344-1962043 GCF_000935625.1 Nanorana parkeri
ATATATATATATATGTATGTAGATATAATTTTGTATATTTTTTTTTGCCCAGACATACATTTTAAAGTGGCCCTGTCTGCTCTCCTCAGCAACAATAAAACCTGAACGGGCATCCTCGCTGTCCGCTGACTAGCCTGAGCCGCCATCCCTCCCCATCGCCTATAATGACACTAATATGATCATGCAGCTCTTTTCACCAACCTGACGGATTGAGCATCATCTATATTACAGTCATCTTCTGTTCTCTGAAGATACTTGGCCCTGACAGCTTGCCACGCAGGGATAAAAACTGACCTTGACTCCCTTTATATTGTTTTGTTTTCTCAACAGAATTGTTGGAAAGCAAAAGAGATTATAGAGCTGTTATGTAACATTTCTTTACATGTGACATCCTGTTATCCTTTCTTTTTGTTCCGCTGTCATAGATTGGTTAGCAGTTTAACTAAACCTAAGAAGAGCGAGAGGGACGGGTGAATGTTATTCACGGACATTTTCCTGTTTTAAGTTAAAAGTCAAAGTAGATATAAACCGTATATTATAGACATTTATTTTGCTAAAGCGTTTTGTATCATAACCAGTTTCCTTTTTGTTTCAGGAAATACTATTTTCACCTTTCTTTCGTACTTTGTGGCATCTCAGAGCTGTGTATCCCCTCTGGCTTCTTTTAGCTACTTCTTGTCTACATGCATGCTCTCCATTGTTGGCTGCACATCAATGCTTTCAGTGCTGTCCCTCAGGCGGCACCTCATTGGGGGGCAGTGGCAGGGGGTGGCCCACAGCGTCCCAGGTTGCTACAAGCTTTTAGCAACATGTGGCGCTCTTTGTGGCTTCTCACCTAGCTTAGTGATGTCAGCAGTTGCCAGGAGCTGAGCGGGATGATCTGGCTTGCGTCCTGCCAAGCTTTTGGCAACCAGTGATGTCAGTGAGTTGGGCGGGACGCCAGACAGCCGCATCCCTTTCCCACAGCAACAAATCAGCAGAACAACTTCTGCACACAAACCCTTCTCCCATTGACCATTCCCTGCCAGCACCTTCCCCCCAGTGACCATTCCCTGCCAGCACCATCCCTACACCCCCCCCCACCCCACGAGGGACAGCACATCCCCTCAGACAGTGAAAATGTTTTATTGGGAGAGCCAAAGGCTCTATGATGCTTATTTATCTCTACTGATAAAACATTTTGGCTCTTCCATGTTTGGTGGGCGCCTTCTTTCTTTGCTCCATTAGTAATGGTGGTGGCCTTTTTGTGCTCAGGTTCTCAGTTCCTAGCAGGGCCTTATCTACTTGGAGTTTTTATGTTCTCCCTGTGTTTGTGTGGGTTTCTTTGGGTTTAATCTGCAATCAAAATCCAACATGTAAGCCATTAGGTTTCTGCAACCTCAGATTTTGGCTTTTAAGCATCGTTAAGGAAGAAGGTTTTGAGATAGATCTTTTAGTCACAGTAGAAGCTCATCCACAGGGAATGTGAGCCACAGCATTGGGCACTGGTTATGGCACCTCCATTCTTATTGAACACCTTTAAGTATCAGTGTTGTTCTATGCTGCAATATTCCACGTTTAAACTGTGTCATCTAAGTTCTTTGGTTTGAAAAATCCATGCTTTGATCATGTAGGGTGTCAACCTTCAATCAGTTCAATAAACCTTGCTTGGGTATACACCCCCCTAACCATTACGGCTTTTAAAGAGGACCGGAACTGTAAAAGCTGTGCCCCAAAAAAGGCAAGCAGAGGGCAAAGGACTAGTCAAAAATATTGTCTGTGATCTCCATTCAGCTGATCTCTTCCCCATTACTGACTTACCATGCCTTGTTCTGCACAATGTGTCTGTGTGGAGGTGTCCATCTTGGTAGAGGAGCAGGGTTTTGCTTCCTCATGTCAGAGCTCCAGCCATGATGACAGGTGGGATATTGATCAAGAAGCAGCAGGACATGTGGGGGAAGCACAGATCTCCAGAATGGATTGAGAAGAAGCAGGGAGATTCTTAAACCGCAGCTCCTCAGCTAGAGCTTTGTTGGCAGCAAGGATAACAGTGAGCAGAACAGTGGTAACGTCACTAAATCTCACTTCAAATCATCTCAATGGTGAGACTATCAGTAGAGCCAACAGATGATCTCAAACTGCAGATCCAGCTATGAGGCTCAAACTACTGGGGTGCCTAGAAACAGGAAGTGCACTCCTTTGTTCAGGAAGACTTCAAGTCAAAAGGTAGACTTTTCAGAGTGCTACTTAGGAACACTTACATTTTCCAGATGTTCCTTAGATGTAGCAAAGACAATCCTCACTTTTTGACTTCAGGTCGCCTTTCATTGGCCCATCACTGTTATTCCACACTGGGCCTCTGTCCAAGAAGGCCAACACTTTTATTATTGTGAGCTTGCTATGAACTGCCTCATCAAGCATTTGTTGACAACAATAGGGTCCTCCAGCACAAACATGGCACCCCTGAAAAGATTCATCGCCTTGGTATGTTCTGATGGCAGGCAGATGGTAGCGTAAAATTGGATGCCTATCCCCTTCTTAGGGCAATAAACACTCCATACGGTTCTTCCCTTCATTTGACACCCTTTGGCAGCAGCAGAAGTGGCTGGCCAAACAAAAGGTCCATCATTGGCACCACCTCCGCCGCTTCTCCAACGGAAAACCAACACATCAAAACATCTCTGCCTACCAGCGAGGCGTCTCCGCTGACACAAATTTATTTGATCGTCATGGCGCTAATTTTGTTACGGCACCCGGGGCTCCCTGACAAATGATCCCCCTCTGAATCAGTCTGCCTTTAACATGCGCTCTACCTGTCATCTCTCTACCAGGTAAATAACTGATTGTTGACCTTCCCGGGGCACCGTCACTTTTCCTAATCAGATCCTGAAATCTGTGTAACAACACTCCATTTGTTTGATAGACAAAAGAACAATTGCTCTTGAAGTAATGTGATTTCTAAATAGACATTGCCTGTCAAAAAATAAATGCATTAGAAGTAAAATGTAGCTCAAGGAGACAATTAACAAACAGAGGTGACACTCATAACAGGTGCACCTATTATTCCCGAAGCTCGTGGCAATATATTCACATCTTTAGGCTGACGGTGGATCATGTGACAGTTGGGTGAATTATCTATCCCCGTCTTGTGACTGATGGAAGCTCCGGCTGCAGCCTCCGATCATCTCAAAATGCATCTCACAAATTATATAGTAGCTGTTAAAATGCAGATTTTTTTTTCCCCTCCTGGAAGAACAATAGTGTGCCAGCTTCCATAAAGTGCTATAGACCGTTTGAATACGCTATTTACAAGGGCTGTTAAAGCTGTGACAGTTCGGTGTGCGGCGTGATAATCTCTCCACTATCTAGTGTTTTGGCGTCTCGGATTGGTGACAAATGTCCTCTTTGTTTTCGCAGAGAGGTGACAGTTTAATGGCAGCGATACATAAGGCGATTATCACCAGCGACGTAGTGGTTTTGAGCTTGCGATGATCGTGTGAGCAGGGGTTAATGAACGTTTAAAGGAACACTCCAGTTCGACATATAAGAATGTACAAATATCAGAGGACGCCATGGCACTCTTAAAGGAGAACTATGGGGTTAGGGCTTTCCCCATAGTTCTCCTTAGGGTAACGGGAGGACACAAACTAGCGTCCTCCCATCACCCTAAGCTCAGTATACCGCGAGCTGTAGCTCACTATATACTGAGACGCCGCAGCTGAAGCGGATCCTGACAATTGTGCCGGGATCCGCCCAGCTCCGTGACTGACAGCTGGCTCTGCCTATCTAGAGGCAGAGCCAGCTTTACCCGCCCCCTCCCCCGTCCGTTCCGCCAGTCAGCGCGGAGGGGGGAATCCAGCCCCTCCCTCTGTCGTGACAGGATCGAGAGGTGAGCGAACGCCGGTATGTGTTCGCTCACTTCCAGATCTACTGAGCCGACCTGTGACAGTCTCATTGTCACAGGTCGGCTAGAACTATGAGGTGAGTGAAAAGCACTCACCTCATAGTTCTCCGTTAAATAAAGGACACCGCAGCTGAAGCGGATCCCGACAATTGTGCCGGGATCCGCCCAGCTGCGTGACTGACAGCTGGCTCTGCCTATCTAGAGGCAGAGCCAGCTTTACCCACCCCCTCCCCCGTCCGTTCCGCCAGTCAGCACTGGAGGATCGGAGCGTGGAGGGGAGAATCGAGCCACTACCCTGTCACTGCAGAGAGCTGTGACAGGATCGAGAAGTGAGCAAACGCCCGTATGTGTTCGCTCACTTCCCGATCTACTGAGCCGACCTGTGACAGTCTCATTGTCACAGGTCGGCTAGAACTATGAGGTGAGTGAAAAGCACACGCCTCATAGTTCTCCTTTAAGTAGTTTTTTTGCTTTCATTTTGGTGTTTTTCTTGTACATATACAGTCACTAGTATCTTGTTTTCTGAATGGCTCTGTAAATAAGTCAAACGTAGGCCAATGAAGGCCAACGTCAATGTAGGCCAATGTGTTCTTCGGTTCCAGGCAATGCCCTCTTTCATTATCAGAGGGGAAGGTTGCACAGCACGGAATCATGTGAAAATAAACTGCAGTTCAAAAAGCGCAGTATATGTAACATATTTGCTACTCATGGACTCGAGGAAATCTAAACCAACCTCTTTCACTCATTTACCAGTTTATTCTACTCTTTGTATTACGCTACTATGTATAGAATACAATGAGCCCCATTTTTCAGTGTGCCTGAACTAAAAACTGTCCATGTTTCTTCACGGGACCCAGCCAAATTCAGACTTACATTCTCCAAATGCCATTCTCCTCTCTAAGTCCCTAAGTTGGATTCAAACCCAACTTTGAAGTCCTTTCCTATTTCTCCCTACTTCTCCACTACATTGCTCAAACTTTCAAAAATGAGCCTAGCGATTCGAAAAAGAAAATTGGTAAGCACGGATTTTGTAGACACTGCTAAGAAAAACGCACAGCTCTACAACAACAGTAGTAAGCCGCAGCAAACTGCCAAGAATGTTTTCATATTCTGCCTGCGCAACCCTTGTAAGCCTTGCTGTTGCACTCTTATCATAGGTAAAGCGGCGTGTGGCTGTTGCGCGGTTACCAGCCCCGTCAGGCCTCCCTGATACAAATGAAAGTGACTGCATCATTAATTCCCCGCTATCCTTCTTCTGCTGATAGATATCATTGCTGAAATATGCCATTCATCCCAGGTCGAGGCTTAGTGATGCTGCTTAAACATTTAGTACATCTTAACTCCTGTTTGATTGGGCGCTGATAAGTGGCAAATTGCTCCGAGCAGGACTCGATGAAAACACATCCATTGTGTTCAGCCTATTTACCCCGGCGCTTTGTTATTTGCCTGAAATAATTATTTAGCTATTAGAGGCTTTTTAAAGGAAAATCACCGTTTTTTCCCCCTAAGTGTCGCCTTGCACACTAGCCATTCTCTGGCAGAGATGGATCGAGACGGCGCTAAGCTGTCTGCGAACTGCAAGGTGTTTGTCTGGAATGGAAGGAGAGTTTAGCAAGCACTGGCCCATGTAATAGAATGTTGCAGAGATGACCTTTTCAAGATATGTATTGAATAGAACAGAAACGGTGTGTCTTTGTGGGAGTCTACATCATCATCACTTTCATTCATCGCAACGTCTGTGGATGGTCTGGTGACTTAGCTGTTAGCAGCATGACCTTGCAGCGATGGGAACCTGAATGATATGCCCACCAGACATACTATCTACAAGGTTTAAAGAAGCATGTGAAGACTTGGTGGAGAGCATGAATGACATGGCGAGGAAGATTAGGCCAACAGAGATAAGGAAATATGAAAGGGAGAATGTAGGATGGTTCTTAGCTGATTGGCTTTCACAGGTCAAATGAGAAGCGTAGCTGTGGTAAAAGTTTGCAGGCCTGGCTGGGACTGGCCAACCAGGAGGGTGGTAGACTTGATAAGTTGTCCCATCTTCTTATTTTTGTTAGCAGAGGGGGAACATTTTTTATGGCAGCTTTATGGATTGTCTTACATGAAAGAAGAGTTTAGTAAGCACTGGTCCATGTAATAGAGAAACCTTTTCAAGATATGTATTGAGTAAAACGCAATGGTGTGTCTTTGTTTGGGTCTATATCATCATCACTTTCATTCTTCGCAATGCAGTACCTGTAGATGGCCTGATGGCATAGTGGTTAGCGGTATGACCTTGCAGTGGTGGGATCCTGGATGATACGCCCACCAGGCATACTGTCTCCAAGGTTTGAAGAACCTTGTGATGAATGATTTGAGGGCATGAATGGCATGGTGAGGAAGATTAGGCCAGAAAGGGATAATAAAACATGAAAAGGAGAACATAGGATGGGTCTTACCTGATCGGCTGTCACAGGTCAAGTGGGAAGTGTAGCTGTAGTGAATGTTTGCAGGCCTGGCTGGTACTGGTCAACCAGGAGTGTGATAGACCTGAGAAGTTGTCCCATCTTCCCATTGTTGTTAGCAGAGGAGGGAACATTTTTATGATAGCTATATGGATTGTCTAGAATGAAAGAAAAGTTTAGTAAGCACTGGTCCATGTCATAGAGAAGACTCTTTTAAGATATTTATTGAGTAAAATGCAATGGTGTGTTTGAGTCTATATCATCATCACTTCTGTGCATTGCAGTACCTGTTAATAGCCTGATGGCTTGGTGGTTAGCGTTATAACCTTGCAGTGTCGGGATCCTGGATGATACGTCCACCAGGCATACTATCTCCAAGGTTTGCAGGACCTGATTGGAGGACATGCATGACAGAATGGGGACAAGATGAGGCTTAAAAAAGGGAAAAGGAAAGTTGGGCAGGGAGAATGTAGGAGGGTTCATACCTGAATTACTGTTGCAGGTTAAGTGGAACGTGTAGCTGTAGGGAACATTTGCAGGCCTGGTTGGGACTGGTCAACCAGGAGGGTGGTAGACTTGAGAAGTTGTCCTGTCTTCCCATTTTTTGTTAGCTGAGGGGGGAACATTTCTTGTGGCAGCTCTATGGATTGTTTGGAATGGAAGGAGAATTTAATAAGAACTGGCCCATATAAAAGGATGTTGAGACCTTTTCAAGATATGTACTGTATATAATGTAATTATGTGTCTTTGCTGCAGTCTACATCATCATTCTCGGTGTCTGTGGATGGCCTGATGGCTTAGCGAGTAGAAATATGACCTTGCAGTGGTGGGATCCTACATGATATGCCCACCAGGCATACTATCTGCAAGGTTTGAAGAACCTTATGATGAATGGTTGGAGGACATGAATTACAGAGTGAGGAAGATGATATCTAAAAAGGTATAAGGAAAGTAGGGCATGGAGAATGTAGGATGGATCTTACCTGAATTATTGTTGCGGGCCAAATGGGAAGTGTGGCTGTAGGCAAAGTTTGCAGGCGTGGCTGGTACTGGTTACTCAGAGGTTGTCCCATCTCCCCACTTTTTTGGCAGAGGGGGGAATATGTTTCATGGCAGCTTTGCTAGGGGAAGATGTGTTCGGTGAGTTCAGAATTAGGGTCTATCTGGTAATAGGATGACTCCCACCCTGATGTGAAAATGGAAGGACAATTCTTCTTTTGGAACAAATCTGTCTTCCACCTTAAATATGAAGGAAAGGTATTGGTGGATAAAGCACTTGGATTTGGAGTGGTGAGAGGTTAGGCCATCTGTCAGGTTTTTATTGCTATCTGTGTCTTCCTTAGGGACATTCACACTTTAACTGTCTTGCTGACCATTCTTACTGGGACAGAAAGTGAGGGTACATCCAAAATTTTGTGTCATGCCAGAGCAAGAATAAAAGGGCAGTGATGACACTTGTTCGTTACACTCTAAGATATATCCCTTTACAATGTGCGGGATATCCCTCACATTGGAAAGATCTTCTCACTTCTTCAAGTCTACAGGACAGGTAGTGAAGGGAAATCTCTTGCGAAGCATAAAAAGCCCAAAAAACTGAAAAACTGACAGCAGCTTAAACTTTCCGCTACACTATCCAAAATGGAAAAAAAAAAGTTTTGGCTTTGGAATGGATATACTTTAACCTGCAATCTCCCTTTGAATGAGAGCACGGCTTTGGTCTATCACATGGCTGGTATCTCCTAACAAAGCAGATCTGTGGTCTGGGAAACGCGTTAATAACTATCCCCATCCCACTGCAAGAATCAGCTTCAAGTGAATGGAAAGAACTTTTATGTTCAGGATTGTAAAGAAATGTTTTGCTGATCAGTGGGTGGCTGCGGGTATACATCTGGGGGTATTTATGAACAGCTTCAATATTTATTGTCGTAAACCTTCTAAAAGCTATTTTATTTGGTTTTAAATGAATGTAAAACGATTATTTTGCAATTTCTTCATATGATTTCTATTTCTCAATGTGGCACCTGATACGTCCCAGATATACACAACAATATATACATTTTTAGATTATATTGCGCTTTATTGATGGACAGTTTACCAATGCAACACACTTACTACTTTATTACATACTTTGTTCTACAAGGTTCCCCTTCTCATCTCAGAATGTTGGGAGGAATGGAAAAGTTATGATGTGTGATGGCATTGTTAATCCTTTACTGAGCAGAACTCAAAATGTAACCACGCTCAACCTTAAGTGCTGTTACATGGTAGCAAGTTATTGGTCATATATTGCAGAGAAGAAATGGTCTTAGTAGATTGCTTTTCCATTGACAATACACAATTCATACAAGGTTAACACATTCAAAAATGTATATTTAATTTCGGATAGAGCCAGGAGGGGATCAGAACCATTGTTTGTGTTAAATGCTGCTTGAGTCCTCTTTTGGGGAGCTTTGTCCTTACTTCCTGCCCTAGTGACACCTGAGCATTGTTATCAACTAAACTTCCTGTTTCCTGTTTCCACTCTCATTCTCTCTATTTATACATACATAGTATATATACATATATGATGTAAAAATAAAACGAAGTATTGCAGTATGCAACGATACCTTTCTTATTGGACTAACATAATATTTAAAAGACAAGCTTTTGAGAAAGCTTTTAACCTCTCTTCTTCAGGTCAGAGGCAACACCTATATATATATAATCTTCTCATTATATATACTGAGCAATATATGGAGAATGTATGTCAAATAGGAATCTGGAAAGTCAACTCCTAGGAGTGCCTTAGTTGTCTCCTGGTCAGGAAGTGAGCAGAAATCTTGCTAACAGAGACACAGAACAACAAAAACTTGCAGAGGGTTTAACCCTACCTTACTTTATACACACCTGATACACTCAATACATTTTGGATAGCGTTTCACTTAAAACCTAGCCATTTCCCCACTTCATCCAAAAACTGAAAACAAAGTTTGGGATGGAGTTCCACTTTCAGACCAGCTGTATTTTTTTATACTCATTGGCATCTTAAAGCTGAACCCCTCGATAAGCAAATATAGGCCTCATACAAGAGTTATGTGTATTCTTCTTTGAATTGTGGTGAGGTTTGTGTATTTGTTCCAGATCTGTGAAGTAATCCAGTGTGACACTTCCGGTAATAAAGACCGGTCACTGCTGCTCTCTCTTCGTGTGCAGGGTGACTGGTCTTGTCTTCGCCCCCTCCTGTAATAAAGACCGGTCACTGCTGCTCTCCCTGCATGTACTGGGTGACTGGTCTTGTTTCCACCCCCTCCTGTAGTTTTCTGCAGACAGCCTGTAGTAGGTGGAGCTTCCTGTAATAAAGTCTTGTCACTGCTGCTTTCTCTCCTTGTGAAGGGTGGCTGGTCTGGTCTCCGCCCTCTCCTGTAGTTTTCTGCAGGCAGCCTGTAGTGGGTGGGGCCTGTTAGGTCCCTCCTACAGCTCTACTCTCTGCTCATGCTATGTGTAGAATAAATATGATGTCACTGCTACTTTAACAAAGAAATAACTATGTTTGCAAAGGCATTTGGTTCACACACAGTTGATTTATATCCTCTGTGGCTATTGAGGAATATATTAAGATTCAAGTTTTTGTGCCTCCAGCTCCAGGTTTTCTTACAGCTGCTTTTTTGTGTGCAAATCCCTCACCAAGCATGTACCTGGTGCATCAAATGCATAGCACTAAGTCCCTTATGTTTATGCTTCTTTAGTCCATCAAGCTGCTGTATTTACTCAATTGACCGGAGAATATATACGTTGTTTATGCTTCTTTAGTCCCTCAAGCTGCTGCGTATGCTTAGTTGAAAGGAGAATACATACAGCATTTATGCTTCTTTAGTCCCTCAAGCTGCTGCATATCCTCAGGTAACAGGAGCATACGTACAGTCACTCACAGACTGCAGAACAGGTAACATTAAAGGTGCTCACCCTTTAAGCGCATCTAAAAGCCTTTTATTATTTTAACACAGTTTTTGACCCCCATGGGCATTTTCTGGTCATCTTTAACCTACCTGAATTTCTCTCCAACCTGCCCCGTTGAGCAAAGACGTCCATGTTTCCTCCACCCTGGCTACAAATGACTGTTTTCCTTCCAGCCGGAATTGTAAAGCACGCCCATGGTTAATCCAATCTGCGTCTTTTTAAAAGCGAATCTATAGCTGCACGCGTCGGCCCCTTAATTACCTCGCTACGTATGCACGGCATGAGTATAGGGTGTACTGTAAAATGTAAAATAATTACAGCTGATTTGAGTCTAGCGAAATGTGATTGAAATTAAGATGAGTAAATGAAGTCACAGGCGCTCTCTTTTCATTTGCATGTCGGAAGAGGGGGGAATGTAAACTTAACTTGATCACTTAAGGACCTGATTACCCGGCAAGCCCTATTAATGCACGCTTTGATATATATCACTTTGGTGCTGGAACGAGCAAACTTCTCAGATCTGAAAACCCTGCAAGTGGGACTTCGGCTCCTAGAGCACCGCTTTTTTAAATGAAGGACTAAAAACTGGTTGAGGAGACCTTTTTGAGTGCCCGGGTGGGATTTAAAGTGGAACTCCAGCTAAATAAATACCGTTGAAATACAAGAACATGCATCGTCTTGCTTGTATCTTGGTGTCCCTTGTGTACTGCTTCCAGATCTGTGCAAAAGGTTAGACGGAATGTGTATTAGTAGAGCGCCGGTATATTATATGACGGACTAAAAACTGGCTGAGAAGACCTTCTTTGCACAGGTGGGGTTTAAAGCTGAAGTCCAGGTTAAATAAATACAGTTGAAATACAAGACGATGCATCTTCTTGCTTGTATCTTGGTGTCCCTTGTGTACTGCTCAGGTCTGTGCAAAAGGTTAGACAGTAAGTGTATTAGTAGAGCGTTGGTATTATAGATGAAGGACTAAAAACTGGCTGAGAAGACCTTCATTGCCCAGGCGGGATTCAAAGCTGAAGTCCAGGCTAAATAAATACCATTGAAACACAAGAGCATCCATCTTCTTGCTTCTATCTTGGTGTCCCTTGTGTATTTCTTCCAGATTTGTGAAGAAGGTTAGACGGAAGGTGTATTAGTAGAGCGCCGGTATATTAGATGAAGGACTAAAAACTGTCTGAGAAGACCTTCATTGCCCAGGTGGGATTTAAAGCTGAGCTCCAGGCCAAATAAAAGCCATTGAAATACATATGCATACTCTTGCTTGTATCTTGGTGTCCCTTGTGTATTTCTTCCAGATCTGTTGCAGTAGGTTAGATGGAATGTGTATTAGTAGAGCGTTGGTAGGTATAGGGGTTGAGGTTTAAACTTATGAAGCAACTTTCAGTCACCTGGGGTGTCTACAAGGGTCCCCAGAGTTAGTCAGAGTGATGTAGAAAAGACAAAAGGCGCCACACACATTTATATGAGTCTAGTTGATTTTATTAAACAGGAAAAGAAAGGAAGCTGATGGGTTTCAAGGGCTCAAAACTCCCCCTTCATCGGGGCTTAAAATATGGATACAACTGGACAAGAATATTGGGACTAGACTATTGGACAAGAATATTGGGTCAACCCCAACCATTGAAATGCAAGGAATTGCTTGTATCTTAGTGTCACTTGCATATTTTTTCCAGATCTGTGCAAAAGGTTACAGGGAAAGCGTATTAGTAGAGTGCTGGTAGGGGTAGGTGGTTGAGGTTTAAACTCATAAGACAGCTTTCTGTCTCCTGGGGTGTCCTTAAGGGTCCCCAGAGCTTGCTGAGCGATGTAGAAAAGCTGAAGTATTTCAGGGGCTTAAAAGCCCCCTTGCATCAGGGCTTAGAATATGGATGAAATTGGACAAGAATATTGGGACTAGACTATTGGACAAGAATATTGGGACTAGAATGTTGGACAAGAATATTGGGTCAACCCCAACCATTGAAATGAAAGAATATGCATCTTCTTGCTTGGATCTTAGTGTCCCTTATGTATTTGTTCTAGATCTGTGCAAAAGCTTACACAACAGGTGTATTAGTAGAGTGCTGGTAGGGGTAGGGGCAGGGGTTGAGGTTTAAACTCATAAGGCAGCAGCTCTCTGTCTCCTCGGGTGTCCTCAAGGGTCCCCAGAACTTGCTAAATGATGTAGAAAAGCTGATGTGTTGCAGGGGTTTAGAAGTCCACCTTCATCAGGGCTTAGAATATGGATGAAACTGCATAATATTGGGACTGGAATATTGGTTCAACCCTATAGACTTCTACGGGGCTGTGTCTCAAGGCCGGAGGCGTTCGAAGACGGTCTTATAAAAATCTATGGGGCTGTAATGCACAATGGATATAAATATACACCGGAGGCTGCACCCGTCTGATTGTGGTAGGTACGCATTTGTGGTAGGGTTGATTAGGGTACGTCAGGGCAAAGGGGCAAAAAGACTGAGTGCATTTTGCTGTAAAGGACACTTATCCTTCAATGCCCTGGTACCACCATTTACCAAACACCTGACCAGTGCCCATCAGATCCCTTCCTACCGCCACTCTTGCCACGCAATTTTTTTGCAGGGACATGCTCCTGTCTCAACCCTTGCTCACGGAGTTCACCAAGTTGACAAAGGCAGCTTGTCTCTCACTTGTCTCCCTTTAATCCTTTATTTTTTTTTGTTCTGAGCGCACGGTTGTGAAATACGCCAGGTGTCTCTAATAGTGACTCTGATTAGTCAATTATTGCTCCTGTTGTTTATCACGGTCTCGCTGCAGGATGGAAAGGTCTGCATGGCATAAGAATAGGATACGGAACACTGGCGTGATGCTCTGCAGGCTGGAAGTGTGCTCTGCTTGACAGCTAAACTGGTGCACCTGGTCTGCTCCGGAATTAACCCTTAAAAGGCAGAATCCTAGTTTACTGCAAGTTGTTTATCAAAGTGACATTAAACCCTCAGATTTTTTAACATACACCAATACTGTAATGTGTGCCTTACTGTAATCCATGGTAGTTGCCCTTCTCTTTGCTGCTCTTCCTTTTAAATCTGTATCTCTTCTCATGCTAGGGGAGAACTTCCCTTTTCAGCTGAGTGCCTCTTCCTGAAGTGCTGGCTCAGGTTGTGAACCTTCACACAGACACCATGTATCCATTTCAGAGACAAGGCAGTCTGCTGCAAAACAGAAGTTCTGCCCAGCATGAGGAGAGATACAGATTTAAAAGGAAGAGCAGCAAAGAGAAGGGAAACTACCATGGATTACAGTAAGGCACACATTACAGTATTGTTTTATGTTAGAAAAACTGAGGGTTTAATGTCACTTTAAGCATAGCTATGTGTGAATATTAAGTTCTAAGGTTCATTTGGTATTGTTATATTCAGCCTTGTGGTCATTTCCGGCTCCTCCTTCCACATCTGCCCCACTTCGCCTCTTATGTCCTGTAGCATTAAGTAAGCTCCACATTACAATCATTATGATGAAAAAGATCTTACCTTACCTTACGATTTGCTAAAAGATTATTTTGCTACAAAAATCATTGTTTCAGTGGAAATGGAACCATCCAAATGGGTGAAAGATTCAGTCGAATTTCAACATATCTGTCTTGTCAAACGAGTTTCTGAAAATGAAGGAACTTCTTGAATGACCAAATCTGTAATCATCCATTTACTTTCACATGTATGTGTTATGTTATGCATGTGTTAGCATTGGTGTGAGTGATAACATGTGAATCTGGGCCTTGTGGGAATCATAACCCTTGTATTTTTAAGGCCAACTCTACACAAAACCTTATGACGGACCAATTTCTTAAGTCTACGGGAGATGCAATGGATGGGTTTTGTTGGGATACCCCTTTGTAGAAAGGCGGCCCTTTCTTTGGACAAAAAATATGTTGGCGTGTAAGCTGGGGGTGGGTGGGGGTTTGGTAGATTTTCATTCTCGAAGATTACGCACCAGAAGGACAGCTCCATAAGTTGGTATAACATAACATTTATACGTTTTTGGATTTTGGAATCCCCCCTCCATTCTTCAGGGTTAATAGGTAAAACAGGAAAATATTGTACTTATGGGGTTTGGTTTTAACATTTCTTGACTAGCACAACTTAAAATGCAAAACAACTACCGTATATACTCGAGTATAAGCCGAGATTTTCAGCCCATTTTTTTGGCTGAAAAGTGTCCCCCTTGGAAGATTTACAGTGAGATCACAGTTGGTGCTGTTTGAAAGCAGAGTGAAAAAGCTGCTGGGTCTGGATGGAAGCGGTTATACAAAATTTACATTAAAGTAATAACTACATTTTTTTAAATTGAAAATAGGGAAAACAGACCTTTCCTGGTGACCTTTCCTAGTAATCTTTCACGGTCATCTTTCCTGTGTACCACTCCTGGTCACCTATACTGATCACCTTTGCTGTTTACCAACACTGACTTAGGTCTAGACTGCAGAGCGAGCATTGTCTTGGGTCTAGACTGCAGAGGAAGTATTGTCATAGATCTAGACTGCAGAGGGAGCACAATCTTGGGTCTAGATTGCAGAGTGAACATTGTCTTAGGTCTAGACTGCAGAGGGAGCATTGTCTTGGGTCTAGACTGCAGAGGGAGCACTATCTTGGGTCTAGACTGCAGAGGGAGCATTGTCTTAGGTCTAGATTGCAGAGGGAACACTGTCTTTGATCTAGATTGCAGAGGAAGCATTGTCATAGAGCTAGACTGCAGAGGGAGCATTGTCTTGGGTCTAGACTCCAGAGGGAGCACTGTCTTTGGTCTAGATTGCAGAGGAAGCATTGTCATAGATCTAGACTGCAGATGGATCATTGTCTTGGGTATAGATTGCAGAGGAAGCACTGACTTCGGTCTAGACTGCAGAGGGAGCACTCTCTTAGATCTAGACTGCAGAAGGGGGCATTGTCTTACTCTACACTGCAGAAGAAGCACTTTCTTAGGTCTAGACTGCAGAGGGAACACTCTTAGGTTTGGGCTGCAGAGGGAGTATTGTCTTCGTCCTAGAGTCGGGCTGGCTGGACTGCTGACTTCCAATCTGGGAACTAGGGTTTCTCAGAACTATAACTAGGAAATGTTATATACCACAGTGTCCTGAGCACTCAAATCAATGGCAGGAAGAAAAAAAAAAACAGCCTTTGTCCCCCTATAAACTTTCGTTCTGAATCTCCAGCCTGCCCGAAAGCGTAACGTTATTTAGCTTTGAAGACGAGTCTGAGAGTTTTGACAGTATGCTGATGTTCCCTCTTAGTTCCTGTGTGTGTATATATAACAATATAAATAACAGAGCCCCATAGTGGTGTGCACTCTCACGAGGGGCAGGACAGTGTTACTTGGGGTTGTTAAGCACACTATAGAATTGGGTTACATACTTACCAACATTTCCCCAGGACATAGTTAACTCCACACACAGTCCACCTTAGTCCCTCCAAGTGATCAGGCAATCCCACCCAGACCCCTCCTACTTACAGTACCAAGGTGGCCCACCCAAACCTCACCTCTAATTATGCAGTGACCTCCCACTTCCGTCTCCTGATCACCATTATGAATGATTGTACAAACGCAACAACTGCAATAAGGGTGACTGTATTACTCTGGCACATTGCCTGGGACACAGTATCATCGGGACTGTGGTCCTGGATGCAGGATTATCTCAGCAATTCCAGGCAGTTGACATCTGTGATGCTATCAACCTATGGTCAGGCACTTGAGAGAGCAGCAACTGTTCAAGGGCCTCCCAACTGCATGGTAATCCTCAAATACGAGGACCAGTACAATTCCTGCACAATTCCAGTTATTGAAGAATAAATATCCAAGCTCATGCATAGTCCCATTCATGACTTGTTAACTTGTCAGCTAGACGTAAAGGCAGTGAGTGAAAATTTAACTGGAAATTCATTTCACCGCTTGTTGTCAGATCGGCTCTGACAGACGCAAGTTATGAAAACAAGTGTTATAAGGGCATTGCCTCTACCTGACGTGGCAGCACAATGTAGCGGTGTATCAATTACCCAGCACGCCATCATGGGGTTTGGAATGCTGTGCATGTAGAGAATGTCAATACTGAGGTTGCACATATGTCTGGTCCCCAGGCCAGGGTTCCCAGACCAAACGGTGACATTGATTAAGAAACCTGGCCCATAAAAGCCACTTCGTGAACATCCATTCTCATGATGGACACCTTGTTTCTGAATGAGCTTGGGGTGGATGGAGATGCTGGCCAACATTACTTTTCCCGGGAAGCCCCCTACTGATCCTAAGGCCCTTGTTGGGTTTGTACTGCTATTTCGGGGTCCTTTAGATTTTTCACATCTATTTCCGTCCAAGTAACAACCTTTTTACTGGACAGCCATTGAAGAAAATTGTGCAACAAGGACACATAGACATAGCAATCGAATGACAACATGGATTGTAGCTTTCTCCTACTCTACTAAAAGATGTTTTTTTACTGTTGTGCTGCTGAGATTTCCTCTCATTTCCTCTTGGTAAAAATTGTTATCACCAGAACAGGAAGTGAGGGGGAAATCTCTAACAGAGCCCCGGATAGCTGTAAAAACCCAACATGAATGCTAATCATTCCCTGTCCTGTCCAAAGCTAAGAATAAGGTTTGGCTGGACATAAACTTCTACCAAACAAAATATCATTTATATGACCAACACGGCCAGGGAGATGAAAAAAATGACATTTCTTTTATTTCCCAGCTGTTTCCTATCAGGTGAACAAGCTTTTTGTGTGAGAATGATTCCATGCAGTTCACGTACCCCTTTCCTATACCTAGAAATATCCTTTCAGTAATATCTGGTGAGACAGAGGCTATGGTGAGGAGGGACTAAATGAATTAAAAAGCCCTTCAACCGAATCTTCTTTGAACAGAAGGTATCACATGTCCCATTCCATCACATACTACAAAAATAAGAGGATTATTTCTTATTTCAGGACAGTGGGCTGAACAATGCAAATCATTCCTTTACATCTCATTGACCAGATGCACATCCAGAATCGCTGATGTATAGAGCCATTTATTCTACACTGCATACAGCTGTTTCAGGGTTTTTATCCCATCATCAGTGTAGTGTATGGAAACCATACCTTCTATGGAGTAGGACTGGGATCTAATGGGCCAGTATAGTGTAACCATACAGGTAATGATGAGAAGGGCCAAAAGGTATCAAAAAGCCAACCAACCTGATCATTGTGTAGTGCAGTGTATGGAAACCATGCCTTCTATGGAGTAGGACTGGGATCCGTTGGCCAGTATAGAGTAACCACACATGGTTAGAAGGGCCAAAAGGTATCAGAAAGCCCACCAACCTGATCAGTGTGTAGTGTAGTAAAGCCTTCTTAGAACAGAAGTTATTCACATGTCTCATTCCATCACAGATCCCCAAAATAGGAGGATTATTGTTCAATTCAGGACAGTGGACGGAGCCATACAAATCACTCCTTCATGCCCCTTCAGCCAGATACACATCCAAAACCTCTGGTGTATAGTGCAAATATAACCTAATATTATAGAGCCATTTATTCCAAACTGCATACAGCTGTTTTAGGCTTTTTGGCCATCATCAGTGCAGTGTATGGAAACCATGGCTTCTATGGGGTAGGGTCTACTGTTGTCACCATCAGGAAATCATCCTTAGAAATGCCATGCCACTATCGCTAGAGTGCATGTAGACATTAAGTGGTTGCAGGAGATCAGCAGTATTGAGATACAGCAAGGATAAAATAAAAAAATAAAAAACAATTAAAACAATTAGTTTATTCAATAAAATACAATTGTTCATGATAAACAATGCTTTAACAAACCAAATGTCCTTCATTTAGGGTTTACGTCTACTTTAATAATCTTCTATCGCTTCCGTGCTTGGCAGGGGTTAACAACCGATGCAAACTCTCCAACAAAAGTGATTGTGTCTTATTATGCTGGAAACTTTTTTTTTTTTCTTAACTGTCACTGAAGCGTCGCTAATTATTACCCCAGTGTAAATGAGGTCACTTCCTATTAAGAGAACAAAACGCTTAGGCTTGCCTTGCCAATTCATACCATCTATTTTTCACACATCCTCAGCTTCTCTGAATTTCCCTTTTAATTTTGATTAAAAAAAAAAAAAAATCCACTCATTTATATTAGAGAAAAGTATAAACCGAACGCAAGTAATAGTTGGGCATTATGATCCAGATGAGCTTTTGTAATGTGTGGGCTTGTATGAGCGCCATGTGTTAGCGGAGGAACAATTAGGCAGCTGAATGCATCTTTAGAACAATCAGATACTTTTATTTAACGGAAGGAAAATAAAAAGAAAAAAAATAGAGGAAAATAAAAACATTTTCAGCTCATGTGCAGTTATTAAAGTAGTATTATTTCCTGTCTAAATGCAATCCAGTAATTGCTGCACAGCATGACTCAGGTTGGATTTCTTGCCGGTGACAACAGTGGACCATGCCGGCATAACCTGTATCGAAAAGGTCACTTTAAGCCTCATTCACACTGGGAGTACACGTTCGTGTGGCGTACATGCCCGTAAACAGACGATCCTGGTAAGGGGCAGGTGCTGCATGTGATTGCTCCCATAGGGACTGTTCTTCCCTATGGGAGGACGCGGCTGTACAGTGTCATATGGACACCCGAACTGCACATCTGTGCGCGTAGGGGGGTCCGCACTTGGACGCAGACAGGATCCATCCCCATAGGGAAGAACAGGCTGCTGTGCACAATCACAGGGTTGGCTGCTAAAGGGCGTGCACGCCGCACGGATGTGTACACCCAGTGTGAATGAGGCCTTAGTCTCCTTGAGAAGCTTATGTGATGAGGCGCTAACACAGGAGACATAGGTATCCCAGGAGGGCATGCAATTGCAATGGAAGCGTCGCCTTCGCATAGGTGAGAAATGAGGAAGTAGGTGGGCACTAGTATACGCGGGGGCGGGGTGTTTAATTCATAAAAAAAGAAAACTGTTGCCGTTTTGATATGGGGAGGTACGGCAATTAAGGGACACTCGGCAGGTTGGCATTATACTAATACAAGAAATATATAAATATTTCACCCTTATAGGTTTTTTTTTCAATGGGGCCCCGTGATCTGTAGTTACGGCTCCGTCTCCTGAGATATGTGACATAGGTATCCCAGGAGAACATGCAAAAGCAATGCAAGAGTCGCCTTCGCATAGATGGGAAATGAGGAAGTAGGTGGGTACTAGTATACGAGGGGGCGGGGTGTTTAATTCATAAAATAAAAAAAAGCTGATGGCGTTTTGGTAAAGGAGGGAGGGGGAATGACAGAAGTCATACTTAATGTTTGCTATAAGCTTCCCTTTACATAAGGAAAAAAAAGAGGTAATGAAGAGGAAATAAAGATACATTTGATCACCTCTGAGGATCCGGGGCATCTTCAGAGCTCAAATCCCAGTACGGTCCGGGAATGAAGGGAACGTTATATAAGGAAAAAAAAGAGGTAATGAAGAGGAAATAAAGATACATTTGATCACCTCTGAGGATCCGGGGCATCTTCAGAGCTCAAATCCCAGTACGGTCCGGGAATGAAGGGACGCTCGGCAGGTTGGCACTATACTAATACAGGAAATATTTAAATATTTCACCCTTGTGGGGACTTTTTTATTTTTAATTTTGCGTCTGTTATTCTTAAAAAAAAAAAACCCATCCAGAACCACCTCCTAGATAAGAAAAAAAAAAAGAAGGATGAACTATTTAAAGAATTTTTATCAGCAAACATAATCTCATTTATAATACAGTTATTGTTTTATCCCTATCAGCTATTACTGCAAGCATACATTTTGTAAGTTGGAAACAATAAATATATATATATAGATACACACACACATTTCCTGTCTAAATGCAATCCAGTAATTGCTGCACAGCATGACTCAGGTTGGATTTCTTGCCGGTGACAACAGTGGACCATGCCGGCATAACCTGTATCGAAAAGGTCACTTTAAGCCTCATTCACACTGGGAGTACACGTTCGTGTGGCGTACATGCCCGTAAACAGACGATCCTGGTAAGGGGCAGGTGCTGCATGTGATTGCTCCCATAGGGACTGTTCTTCCCTATGGGAGGACGCGGCTGTACAGTGTCATATGGACACCCGAACTGCACATCTGTGCGCGTAGGGGGGTCCGCACTTGGACGCAGACAGGATCCATCCCCATAGGGAAGAACAGGCTGCTTTGCACAATCACAGGGTTGGCTGCTAAAGGGCGTGCACGCCGCACGGATGTGTACACCCAGTGTGAATGAGGCCTTAGTCTCCTTGAGAAGCTTATGTGATGAGGCGCTAACACAGGAGACATAGGTATCCCAGGAGGGCATGCAATTGCAATGGAAGCGTCGCCTTCGCATAGGTGAGAAATGAGGAAGTAGGTGGGCACTAGTATACGAGGGGGCGGGGTGTTTAATTCATAAAAAAAGAAAACTG
>NW_017306274.1:1962071-1972811 GCF_000935625.1 Nanorana parkeri
AAGAATAACAGAAGGCATACTTAAAGAGGAAATGAAGAGGAAATAAAGATACATTTGATCACCTCTGAGGATCCGGGGCATCTTCAGAGCTCAAATCCCGGTACGGTACGGCAATTAAGGGACACTCGGCAGGTTGGCATTATACTAATACAAGAAATATATAAATATTTCACCCTTATAGGTTTTTTTTTCAATGGGGCCCCGTGATCTGTAGTTACGGCTCTGTCTCCTGAGATATGTGACATAGGTATCCCAGGAGAACATGCAAAAGCAATGCAAGAGTCGCCTTCGCATAGATGGGAAATGAGGAAGTAGGTGGGTACTAGTATACGAGGGGGCGGGGTGTTTAATTCATAAAATAAAAAAAAGCTGATGGCGTTTTGGTAAAGGAGGGAGGGGGAATGACAGAAGTCATACTTAATGTTTGCTATAAGCTTCCCTTTACATAAGGAAAAAAAAGAGGTAATGAAGAGGAAATAAAGATACATTTGATCACCTCTGAGGATCCGGGGCATCTTCAGAGCTCAAATCCCAGTACGGTCCGGGAATGAAGGGACGCTCGGCAGGTTGGCATTATACTAATACAGGAAATATTTAAATATTTCACCCTTGTGGGGACTTTTTTATTTTTAATTTTGCGTCTGTTATTCTTAAAAAAAAAAAAGGAAGATGCAGAAAGATATTGTAGCAAACAAAGGGTAATTGTTGGAGCCCAGATGTTGCTTATGCACAACAAGCAGGTTACAACGTTCCCACAGAGCTGATGAGCCCAATCAGTGCAATGATTAAAAATTGATTTTGTCCCTGTAATTACAGTATGTAAACTACTTAGCTTGGATTGCAAAGGAAGTGATTTTCTAATTACGTATATACTCTGGTGTCTAATGATTGGTTTTTTGAAGTAATGAAGAGAGAGGCCTAACGACTCCTTGGTGCTCTGTTGTTTAAGAAAGACCATCTTTAGAGTAAGCAGACAGTAGACAAAGACTTTTTCAATTGAATTCTCAACACTGTTAATGTGAGCGAGGAGTTGCTTATTAAAGAGACAGGAGGAGCGAAGACCTGGCGCTCCTCGCCCTCGTGCTACTTATTACCGCTCCAACAATAAGCGTAAACGCCGTTCCGTTTCAAAGCTGGCTTTGTGAACTCCGCTGTCAGCTGAAGAAGACGTAATTCTGTTTAGCCAGATTTGAGATCCAGACAGCACTGACCTCGCTTTCCTCAGGGGCAGATAAGCAATAGACAGCACAACCGGGTCGCTGACCTCACTTTCCTCAGGGGCGGTTAAGCAATAAAGTCTGGTCACAGAGCCAACCCCAGCCTGCTGATTGGACAGTGAAGGAAAAGCAATACAATGTTAAAGTAAAGCGTGATATACATTACAAATATGCAGATTATGTGAACCGCTGCCATCAGCTAAAGGATTTATAATGCAGTTTAACCAGTCTTGATATCCAGACAGCATAGCCAGGTGGCTGACCTCACTTTTTTTTTTCAATTGCAGTTAAGCAATAGAGTCTGGTCACAAGACCCGCCCCCAAGCTGCTAATTTGACAGTAAAGGAGCAGCACTATGTACTGGTCGTCAATGAGCTTCCCCTGCTCTCCTGTTTAATACACAAAGAAGCTGGGAGCCACTGTGTGAGTTCAAGCATCTTACAGGAATCTCTCATGTGACTCTCAATCTGGCCATACATGCCATACAAGTGTGTGGCCCCTGAGGACCCCTAACCTCCCCTCCCCCCAGTTTGACAAAAGTCAACTTTCAATTGACCTTTGTTGATGGAGCCAGTCAGAAAATGATTAGCCAATTAGCTGCAGTCACTGTTTGGGTATTTTGACAGCGGCACACCCACCAATGTCATTATACAATAGACCTTTTGTAGGGGGGTTCCCTCATCCAGGCTGTTAGCATGGATGGGGGTCCTGAGCATTTTTTCCTGTTAATTCCTACTAACAGTGTATGGCCAGCTTAAAAGAGAACTATGAGGTCAGTGTTTTTCCCCATAGTTCTCCTTAGGGTAACGGGAGGACACAAACTAGCGTCCTCCCGTGACCCAAAGCTCAGTATATAGGGAGCTACAGCTCGCGGCATACTGAGACGCCGCAGCCGGAGCGGATCCCGACTTAGACGACGGGATCCGCCCAGCTGCATGAGTGACAGCTGGCTCTGCCTATCTAGAGGCAGAGCCAGCTGTACCCGCCCTCTCCACCGTCCGTTCCGCCAGTCAGCGCTGGCAGATCGGAGCGGGGAGGGGGGAATCCAGCCCCTCCCCCTGTCACGGCAGAGAGCCGTGACAGGATCGAGAGGTGAGCGAACCCGGTATGTGTTCGCTCACCTCTACTGAGCCGACCTGTGACAGTCTCATTGTCACAGGTCGGCTAGAACTCTGAGGTGAGTGAAAAGCACCCACCTCATAGTTCTCCTTTAAGCTTCTTTAGATGGCTGTTGGGCTGCCTATTTGATACACCTGATAGGTAGCCGAACAGCCAACAGAAGGGTCGCACATGGCAGCACCATCACAAAAACACCACTACAAGGCAGCGGCTTAGCGTTGTCAGCCTAAACCACCCATAAAACAAGTATTTACTTAAAGGCATAATGCAAAAAAAATTGCAAAAAGAAAAAAGCAAATGTATTCATTTTTTGCAAAGCATTGCAACCGTGATTGGTGGATGAAATGCCCAGGCTCCTGTAGACTATTCCCCCAGGTCCAGGTCTGTACGGAGGTAAAGACCTTCCCTTATGGAGCTAGAGGAACTTATCAATGAATTACAAGTGTATTGACATCACGGCTCCATTGAGATCTATGAGTCCCTCTGCCGTCGCGGCAAATGGGACTTGTAACATTTTCATTCACAGACCTTGTGAATGGATCTGTGAAGGAATGACGTGTCATGGCGATTTAAAAATATAAAAAATACAGGAGCCTATGGGCAGAAGCACACTGGGATTCAGGTATGTGGGGGACAGGTTAGGGGCTATGTCCCACCTTAAATATGGGTGGAAAATGGTATTTAAGGTGGAAATAGCCTTTAAGAAGTTTGTATAACGTGACACATGATGCCAAACATTTAAAAAAATACTTTGGTTTTGTATATATATATATACACATCTCATAGCTATTCACCCAGCGAAACAGTACATGCACCCTGTCTGTGTGAATTAACCAATATTCGCACATTACTTTTAGGGACTTTTTGCACAATGTATAAAGCTTACATTTTATTTTTTGCACATATTAATGTGTAGGGTAATGTGTAGGGTACCCTCATGTGAAGGGTGTTATTTTTGACTTTTGAACAAACTAAAAACCATTTGTACAGTAATTGTTTCTATAAGGAGACCCATTTATGGCAAACTATGCAGCTTATATGTAAATTGAGTGACTGGTTCTCTTTGAATAGTATTTTAACATGTTCTGTAATTTGGGTGAACTGGCCCAGCCGGTCACGCTGAGACTTTTTAGTCCCCTGACCCCCCCCCAACCTTCAGATCCGGTACCCGAAGGTCATTTAAGCCATGGCTGAAGTGTACCGGGGGCCCCTGGTGCGGACGGGGCGTTTAAGTGTGGATTTATTCCAGCGCTGATTGGGAAGTGTAGTGAGTGATTTGAGACCCATAACCCAGGTAGCATGCTGTCATAATTAGGGGGTTGAGTTATTTAACACGATACTGCAAGACGCGGCAAATTAGACTGACTGGGCATGAAGTACCCATTTGGGTATTTGTTCGGCATCCAGACAAAATGATTCTTACGGCCGCTCTAAGACGGCGTCTTCCTGTAACCAAAACCGGTGTCTTCCCCGCATGGTCCTGGCAAATACTATTTTTTTGGGATAAGTCAGGTTTTTTTTGGGGGTCACGAGTGGCCCTGTGATTGCGTCCACGCCCCTCCCTTCCACGAGACCTGTGTGCGTCCCTTCAGTGAGAGCGGTGGCTTTTTTTCCCTGTCTCTTATTTGATTTTAAATGGATCCGATTATGAAACCTCCTCGGTTTCTCCCATCATTGTCCGCAAGGATGAGGATTAATAACCTCCTCATTGCGATGAAATTACAGGCTTCATCATAATTCGCAGAAGAGGGTACATAATTTGCAGAAGGCTGGGGTCTATTTAGGTCTATTTAGTTTTGCATAATCAGGCAGCCGAGAGGAGTTCACACAGCCTCTGTCGCCGGTGATTGCCTGCGGGAGTCGTACTTTGATTTTGGGCTGGAAAATGGAGATTCTGTATCGTCAGCACAAGTGGGGCTAATTGGAATGGTGACGCCTCAACCGGCCCAATGCGCCCACAAAGGGCCTAACAGACCCTAAAGTGTCTGCATCACCCATACCAAGCAGTCAGGTGGTGTCTTCCAATAGAAAAGCATGTGATTGGCAGGGCACGATGACATGGGAACACAGACATTAGCACACAGACATGAGCACTCAAACATGAGCGACCAGACATGGGCACACAGACATGAGCACACAGACATGGACACACATACATGGGCACACAAACATTAGCACACATACATGAACACACAGACATGAGCACCCAGACATGAGCACAGAGACATGGACACACATACATGGTCACACAGCCTTGAGCACCTAGACATGGGTACACAGACATGAGCACCCAGACATTTGAACACAGACATGAGCACCCAGACATGGGTACACAGACATGAGCACAGAGACATGGACACACATACATGGGCACACAGCCATGAGCACCTAGACATGGGTACACAGACATGAGCCCACAGCCATGAGCACCCAGACATGGGTACACAGGCATGGACACCCAGACATGAGCACACAGACATGAGCACACAGACATGGGCACACAGACATGAACACACAGACATGGGCACACAGACATGAACACACAGACATGAGCACACAGACATGAGCACACAGACATGGGCACACAAACACGGGTACACAGACATGGTGATGTTTCTCTTGCTTTTATCACACTCTCTGTGCCTGAAACGTTATAGATCCGTATGTGAGCCGCAATGCAGTGATAAGAATACTTCTAAAGTTTAGAGTTAACCGATACATAATAACGTACAAAATATAATCAGAACTCAAATTATAGTTACCTGCAAATAACCTATCTATCTATCTATCTATCTATCTATCTATCTATCTATCTATCTATCTATCTATCTGTCTGTCTGTCTGTCTGTCTGTCTACTCTATCCATCTGTCATCTATCTCTCTGGCCCCATAAGAATCATTGCTGAGATATCACAAGGACCATTGATATTGTGCTCTGAGTGGACGTCCACTGCCTTCCAGTGATCTTCTAATCAGTAGAAAATTTGAATAATCTTTGCTATATAAATAGCAGTTTTGACTGGTTATGACCGGATGCTAAGACACGATGGATGTTTTATGAATGTTTTATAAGTCAATTAAAATAGCTTCAAGAACTAGTTATGTCCAATGAAGAATGAAATGCCCATCCTGTCCGCAGCAGACAGGGCCAGGGGTTGAGGATGTGTAGTCGGAGGGGGAAGTCAGGCTACGACCCTGGTGGTGGTGTAGGGGTCTAATGTCTCTTCGGTCCTGACACGATGGTCTCCGTATTATTCCCAGGATGGAAGCGGAATAATTTGCCATCTAAGAATTCCACTCTGTGCGGCCCCCGGAGGAAGCACGAGTCTGATTTGGAAAACAAAAACACTGAAAGGGGCTGATAACAACATTGATATTTATTTACAAGGTGTTGGGATTTATTTTTAAACCTATGACAGAGATGGATTCTGATTGGTTTTTGTTCTCATCAATAAACATCAGTTATTGTCTGTATTTGTTACAATGATTCAGGAGGAAAAGAAAGCTGGGAAGGAAGAGAGGAAGATAGGAAGGAAGAGGGAAAGGAGGGAAGGAAGGGTGGAAGATAGGAGGGAAGAAGGAAAGGTGGGTGGGCAGGAAGGAAATGGGAGGGAAAGGAGGGAGAGCAGGAAGGACAGAAGATAGAAAGAAAAGGAGGGAGGGAAGATAGGAAGAAGGAAAGTAGGGAGGGCAGGAAAAAAAGAAATAGGGAAGGAGGAAGGGCAGAAGGTAAGATAGGAAGTAAGAAGGAAATGAGAGAAGGAAGGATGGAGGGATGGAATGAAAAATTCACAAGGTGTTGGTGTTTATTTTCAATCCTGTGACAGAGATGGATTCTGATTGGTTGTTAGTTTAATAAATAAATAAATATCAGTTATTGTCTGTAATTGTTACAATGATTCAGGGGGAAAAGAAAGGTGGGAAGGAAGAAGGGAGGGAAGAAAGGATGGAGGGAAGCAAGGAAGATAGGAGGTAATAAGGGACAGAGAGAAGGGAAGATGGAAGGAAATAAGGGAGGGAGGGAAGAAAGATAGGAAGGAGTGAAGAAAGACAAGAAGAAGGGAAGGAAGAAAGGAAGATAAGAAGGAAGGAAGGATGAAGGGAAAGAAGAGGAAAGCAAAGAAGGATGGAAGAGAAGGAGGAGGGAAGGAAAGAAGGATGGGAGTGATGAGGGAAGGTAAATAAGAAGGCAGAGAGAAGGGAAGAAAGATAGGAAGGAAGAAGGGAAGAAAGGATGAGGGGAAGGAAGGGAGGAAGGAGGGAAGACTGTTGAAACCTGTGCCAGATTTCTATCGGTTGTGTGTCCCTATTGGAGACGCAGAAGAAAGCGGGGAATGATCTCACATTGGAAAATATGTTTCCTCTAATTCCTTAATGTCTCCGGGACAGGAAGTAAAGGGAATTCCCCCCCATGAATCACACACAGAAAAGAAAAGCCCCGGCCTGGTTAAATCTTTTCCTACTCTATAGAACTCTAAAAAATAAAGTTTTGGCACACACAAATTCCACACGGCTTATAATGTTAATACGAGGTTTTTGAGGCCATCTAATGTTCCCTATAGCTGATGGTCATCCATGTTTGTAGGTTCATCATAGATTGCCACGGCTCTGTCCTTCCCCTGTGCTAAGTTTTGTTCAAAAAGTTCTGATTTGTTTGTATCTCACGTTTCTGTAGAGCTTCCTGTGATCACCTTCAAACTTCACTCTTGTTTTATTCTTTTTTTCTAGAACCGGCTAAAGTGCTGCCTATGGCTCCATCCATCCACTAGAGCTGAATTCAGAGGTCCAGGTGAGTGTGCGGCACCATTATGGCTTCTCTGGCAAATCACCATCCCTGCCACACACACCTTGAAATAGACAACTGCCACAAAGGGGAGATGAGTACAGTACACGTAACCCCTTCCCAACCATAACCTGTGGATTAACCTTCTCAGGCACGGTGCATTGTCTACATTTGATTTTAGAACTAGGGGTGCAAAGCTGTGCACGCACCTAGTACTGACAGTGCTGGCCTGTTAACCCCTTCTCAGCCATAACCTGTCCATGCTCCTAGTACTGACAGTGCTGGTCTGTCTCAGGTGACAGATTCATTTAAAAAGATATTCACCTCCTGCTGATACTTACCTTTGCTTCCTTGCTACTGAAGCCCTTCCTGATTCCCTGCATTTTGGATATAAGGGAGCATGTGACCATTTCCACTTCCTCCTATGTTGCAGTGCATGGTGCCTGAGCAACCAATTGCTGGTCCCGATTACGTGGAACCAAGGGGGTTGTCCTTTTCCCTGTGTAAGCTCCAACACAGAGCTTACTCAAGGCTTCATGATCAAGGCTTTGGTGGCCAAAGAGGGCAGGGAATGGGGCAATGGGGAAGGGTAACTATCAGCAAGGGAGGGGGTAGGGGGCAGGTTATCCAGAACTTGTCACTTTGTCCTGAATGGGTCTCCCATGAAGAGAACCTGTCTTTTTGCCCTGTATGGCAAAGTACAAGTTCACTTTAGGAACCTTCATAATGATTTGTATTGATAACAGAAGAAGCCTGAAACCCAATGACTGTCAATCACATTTCCCCCGACCATTAATAATATTAAGAAGCCTCTCCCGTCTCTTCCACAGTATGAATGTTGGCGTTCCCCCCCTGCGCCCAGCCGAACTGAACTGAACCTGTACATGCACAGTACTGGGTGAGTTGAATATGCGGGTTATCATTCCATGTTTAAACATAAGTATTGATTCTTCTAGTTCTAAAAAATTGTGAATTGGCTGGCTTCATTTTCATTGGGATTCATTGGGTGGTTTTTAAGGTTCCGAACTCCAAGTGGCAGCTGAGGATTGATGGTCATGTGACCTGTTACAACTGGCCGGTTGATGACAGGTCCCCTGACACTTGATACATGGCAAGAGATCATGTGACCCATTCATGTAACCCATTAGAGTGATTACAAGGGTCACTTATTGGGAAAACGGCAGGCTGGAACCACATTGCATTGTTGCAAGAAGCATCTTCCTATGAAATCGATAGAAGCGCATGTCAACGTGCAGTGCAACGGGTTTAAAAATGCGTCAACATGGGTAACAATGCTCGTCAATGTGCGAAGAAGCGCTAAGTTGCTTTTAAGTGCGTTGTCACATATTATGGAGCATGCTGACCTTCAATGCAAAGGCACATGGCAATGCACGTTAAAACTTGCGCTTTTTGATGCATTTCCGAACACATCTGGCCGAAACCTACCAGCCTCTAGAGCATAGTGGGCATCTCTAGCCTCCAGCTGCTGTGAAACTACAAGTCCCATGAGGCATTGCAAGACTGACAGTTACAGGCATGACTCCCAGAGACAGCAGGGGTTAAAATACTCAGTGCTGGCCACCCGTCTGAGAATCAGTCTGCTGCTCGCACACACAAAGCAGCGGCTTGGCTTTCAAGCATTCTGAGAACACCCTGTCCAACCCCAAGCACTGCCCTAAGTAACACCACTCAACTCCCTGAGCAGCACTGTTGATTGAAGCAGTGATTGGGGAAATTTGGAGCGCTGGAGAGCCGGGCCTCTGCTCTGTGTGTGAGAGCCGAGGTCCGACTCTCCTACGGGCTGCCCGCACAGACCTAATCTATAGCCATAGCAGCCCTGGCGGCTGCTATGGGGCCTGGGGGTGGAAGGGGGACCCCGTTAGGCTGATGACGCAAATTAAACATAGAACATGTGAACATAATACAGTATGTATCATTAGTGTGGTTGCAGTTGACTACAACCCTAATCCCCTGTCTACAGAGTAGAGATGACTTCAGATGCACGAGAGAAGTCTGTGGGACCTTGGTGTCATTACTCACAGCTCCAAGGGAGGTCTTTACAGGGGCCCCAGGGCTTCCTGACCAATCAGGAAGCCAGGTCGCGAGTCATGAGGTACCACCTGGCTTCCTGATTGGTTAGGAAGCCAGGCTGCCTACCAACAGGGTTCAAAACCCGTACTGTCCGGGTGATTCCCGGACGGGTGGCAACCCTAGGGGGGGGTGCATTGAATTTTTTTCTATAGGGCCTTTGTGATCTGTAGTTATGGCTCTGCACATAGGGGCTCATGTATAACAGTATCACCCAGCTATACCGTTCACAGGCATTACTGCTGCTAGATGGAGCCAAAGAGAATACCTATGTACTGGACAGTGGCGTAACAACCGGGGGTGCGGGGGGGTCACTTGCCCCGGGCGCAGGACTGAGGGGGGGCGCCGTCACGACCCCCGCTAAACGAAGCCATTGCTCCCTCTCCCTGACACGATCACCCGGCTCTGTCATCGGGCGGCCGCTCGCTCTTCCGAGGCCACTGCGGGCGGCCCTCTACAGTGCCTGATTGGAGGGCGCGTCTGCCTGATCCAGCCAGCCAGCCCGGATAACGCCACTGGTACTGGATAAAGCCCCTTAGTGTAAAAAAAAAGACCAGCATATTCATTAGTGTAGTGAGACTGCATTCCAGTAATACATAGAAAGCATTTCAATTGGAAGGTAAAGTTACAGCAGATAAAAGGCTAAAAGGAAAAGCAAGCAGTTGATGACAAACATGACTCAGCCCATTTGTTGCCTTTCTACATCTCCCATATGCCGAAAGTTGGCAGTTGATGCCGTGCATCCTCAGGGTTGTCAGAGAACTGTGTGCTCTCACCACGGAATCCCATCTATTAAAGGGTTATTAAACCCTCCGTTTTTTGTTTTTTTTTGCTTTTATCTATGGTTAGCAAGCAGTAGATATATGCAAAAAGTGTAAGAGAAAAAACAAACCTGCCTTAAAAGCAATTTAAACTCACCTGTGTCTTCCCCGCGCGCTCCCGTCCGAAAATGCTCGGGCGGCCGCAAAGCATCTTGATTATTTTTGAATTTAATGTCACTTTAATGTCTCATTTTGTGTATCTTTTGCTATCACCTTAAATAATTATTAACGCCCCTTGAATAAATTATTGCTTCTTTGGCAAAATCTTTTTTTTTTTAATCCTTTTTTATATATATTTTCCATTTTTTTTCTTTTTTCTTTTTTTTTTAAAATCTTTTTTCTATTTTTTTTTTTTTTATTGAGCTTGTTTGGCCCATTCAGCTGTTTTCCTCTAAAACATCTCGATGATACTTTATTTCCTGGCTAATCCCCTTCAGTATGAAATCCTTCTTTCAGCTCTCAGCATCTTCATCCTTGCTGGCACCTCGCTTATCCATCTGTCTACACTTCAGCCTGTAGAAGACGGTGCAGCTGGTGCCGTCCTGTACACCTCAATACACACCTCTCCACTGAAGCCTTTTGTGTGAAAAGCCTTGGTGCTGTTCCCCTCCTTTCCCGGGAAGTTTCTGCATCGGTGGGCAGCAAGGTGGTTACACCGCAGGACAGACATTGCTGGAGGTGCTGCATCAATTGCTGTAGATGGGGTAACGGG
>NW_017306274.1:1972858-1995404 GCF_000935625.1 Nanorana parkeri
GATGGGCTAAAGAGTTGAGACTACATAAAGATGAACTCCAAGATCAGCAAATATTCTCTAAATACAAGAGTCATGTGTATTCTAAGCTTTCGAGAACCTCGTGACTGGCAGAAGCAGCCAGCAAAACATCCTCCTTGCCACCTAAATCCTCTATAGAGTTCACCTGCCATGGCAGAGGTATGGAGGCTCCCAGTCGTGGCCATCGGTGGCAGCTGTTGTTCCCCTTTCAGTGCATTTTAAGTCAACCTATGCCCGCCCAAGTGGGGAATAGTAATGGGTCCACCTAAACTGCCACCATCCCCATCTGCCCAGAGAGAAAAGAGGAGAACCCGGATATGGGGCGTAGATAGGAGTCACTCCCATGTGTCCCATGTGACAGGATGGCGATTGGCTGCTGAGGCATCCAGCGCTATGACATGGGGGTTCGTGACTTGGAGCTTTCTTATTTCGCTCCAGCAGATGAATTAAGTTTTGTGGGAACAGAGCAACTTGCAACTGGGAAGGGCATTGCCCTGCACAAACAATGTGCAGGTTCACTTTAAGGGCGAAGGGTCTTCCTGTAATAAAGACCAGCCACCGCTGCTTTCTTCTTGTACAGGGTGACTGATCTTGTCTCCACCCCCTCCGGAAGTTTTCTGCAGGTGGCCTGTATTGGGAGGAGCTTCCTGTAATAAAGATTGGTCACTGCTGATCTCTCTTCTTCTGGATGGTCACTGGTCTTGTCTCTGCCCCCTCCTGTAGTCAGTGGTGTCACTAGGGGTGTGCGGGGTGGCAGCCCACACCCGGGTGACACCATTGGAGGTGTTACACACCAAAATAACTGCCACTCATTTTGGTGTCACCCCCTCTGAAAATTCGGCACTCGGTCATGGACCGAGAGCCCAACAGTTGCACGACAGAGGAGGGGACCCGGCGGCATATCTTATCCCTCCGGGTGAACGTCCCCTCCTCGCTCTGCCAGTGTTATGTCAAAAGCTCCAACTCGCTGAGATCTCCAACTGGTAATGTCACGCCCGGTGACTTGCCAGTAGAAGCCAGTAGGAGATTTAGACCATATGACACTGGTGCGGGTGCGCCAAACGTACCACTGTCAGAATCCTCATTGAGTTATCGAACTTCCGTCACTGCGCCTGCGTGGCTTCACAATCCCCATCAAGTTCTGTAACCCCGGTTAGTGCGCCTGCGCGGTCACGGAAAAGCAGAATCAAGTCCTCCAAATAGCGTTAATGCACCTGCGCGCCTATCCGATTGCACAACATGCTAAGAGATTACATGTTTTGCCATCGGGTGGGTGCGCTTTTGGGGTGCCCGTGCAGTGACTGGGGCTGGAGAACTTGATAGGAGCTTGATAACTCGATAAGGATTCCAACACTGGCACAGCAGGCACATGCGCACTAGCGCCATCTGGTCTAAATCTGCTTTTGGCAAGTCAACAGTCGGAGATCTTGGCGAGTTGGAGATTTCGACAGATCACCAGGGTCCATCACCGTGATGGCCGCCAGCAGCTAACAAATCATGAGGTCATCACGCGCGTGCGCGATGACGTCACGGCAGGGTGTCACCCGGTGGCCATTCGGGGTGACACCATGCCTCGGGATGCCCCTGCCCATAGTTTCCTGTAGCGGGTGGAACCTGCTGGGCTCCTCCCACAGCTCAGCTCTCTGCACAGGCTATGTACAGCACCGTGATGATGTAAGTTTGCAAAGCCATTTGGTGAGCGCAGAGTGAAAATATATCCTTTGTGGCTGTTGAGGAATATATTTCAATTAAAGTTTTCTCTGTCCGGAGCTCAGCTTTAAAGCGGCACGCATTCCACAGTGGACAAGCCCTTTAAAACGTCTTTCTTTTTTCCTTAAGCACTCCGCTCTCACAGACAATTACCTCCTACCTGACACGCGGTTAATCTCCAAGCAGCAAACTCATTACGTGCTCGGTTCAGGCGTCTCCCTGTAAGTTAACACGTCCGCTAAACGCTGTCAGTTCCGCCGAGACGTTTCAGTTAGGCTTGAAATCCGGATGAAGAGAGGCACTCGACGCCGCGATCAAAAACGCCGCGGGAGGCAAGACGTATATATTTATCTATACGTCGACCCTCAGCCGCCCGGGACTGAGAGTCGGAAACGGAGAAAGGGAGAATTTTAATGCTGTCACATCACAGAATTGCCCCCCCTGCTAAAGAGATTCCACCGCCGCTGCTGCTTCGCCCTGATAGCATTATGCATTGCAGAAATTAATTTTTGCATAGCGCACAATTCACTGGGGGCCGATGACCACCTTGTTTAAAAAGTGCTTACCACCCCAGTCTGTGGATTTCCCTGAGACCGTCTCTTTTTTTTTTTTTACTTTTTTTTTGCCGCAGTCAGATTTGAATTTGCTATTTTATTCTCACCTCCTTAGTAAAAAAAAATCCTTTTATCACACAATGGGTAATTTATATCCATTACAACCCTTTCAATCGTATTCAGCGGGCCTGTCAGTGCCTTTGGCACAGTAATGATTAATGCGATCTAATAATAGGCTGCCATTATAATACCTTAGTAAAACATGTACCAACATCCCATTCACATCCACCAAATTCATAGCTTCCTATAACATTTGCGCTGAAAGACAGGATTACTGTTTTGCAGGGCCCGCTACCCCCTTCCGTCGCTGCGTTAACAAATTAGATTTTCCCTCGCCGCTGCTCGCGCGAGGCTTGCGGGAGGGGAGTCTGCCTCAGTGTTAAAGGGGGTTCCTGACGTTACCTGATCTCAACCTTGGAATAATTGAAAGATAATGTTGTAGGTTTTCATGCTATCACCCTGTCTCTGGGTCTCGGTTACCCCCCTTCTCTAGTGTTCTCTCCCACCGGTAAGTAGACAGCTATCTAATGTAAAGCATGGACTTCATTCGTTTTTTTTCAGTTGAGTAATGTTGGTATTATCTCTCACAAGCCAACAGTGCATCAATATTGCTGGTTGGTAAGTAACTTTTAGCCACTTCTTGCTGCCCTGTTGCAAGCTGGGGGTGGATAGGTTCGAGGCTGCAGATTGCTCCTGCTGCACTCTGTATTATATAATAAAATAAATATATATAAAAAAAGAACAGGAACGGTAGACCTCCTCTCCCCCTAGGTAATTGGTAAAATGTCTTTGCAGACCCAGCTAAGCAAATGCAGAAAAGATATAATGAATGGCTAGTAGGAGAACCGTAGTTAAGGAGAACGCAGACTTGGTAAGGGGAACATAGAACTAAAAGGGGACCATAGACATGGTAAGGCGACCATAGACATGGTAAGGGGACCATAGACCTAGTAAGTGATGTATAGACCTGGTAAGACCTGTTGAGGGTAAGGGGACCATGGACCTATTAAGGGATACATAGACCTGGCATAGACCTAGTGAGGAGACAATAGAACTTGTGAGGGGACCATAGACCTAGTAAGGTATCCATAGATCTGGTAAGCGGACCATAGACTTGGTGTAAGGGATCCTTACACCTGGTAAGAGGATCATAGAACTAATAAGTGGACCATTGACCTAGTAAGTGCACCATAAACCTAGGAAAAGGACCATAGACATGGTAAGGGGACCATAGACCTGGTAAGGGGACCATGGACCTGGTAAGGGGACCATAGACCTGGTAAAAGGATCATAGAACTAGTAAGGGGACAATTGACCTAGTAAGAGAACCATAAACCTACCAAAGGAACCATAGAATTGGTAAGGAGTCCAAAAACTTGCTATGGGGACCATAGACCTACTAAGGAATCCATAGACCTGGTAAGGGGACTATAGACCTAGTAAGGGATCCATAGACCTGGTAAGGGATCCATAGACCTGGTAAGGGGATCATAGACATAGTAAATAATCCAAAAACCTGGTAAGAGAACCATAAAGCTAGTAAGGGATACATAGACCTGGTAAGAAGACCATAGACATAGCAAAGGATTTATGGACATGGTAAGGAGACCATTGACCTGGTACGAGAACCTGTTAATAGGTCCATAGATCTGCTTAGGGGTCCATAGATCTAGTATGAGGTCAGTGGATCTGGTAAGGAGTCCATAATATCTACATTGTTTCGAGTTGGAGGAGGTTACATTGAACTGGTTCATTCAATGGATCAGCCAGTATTCACAGATACCCCAATCCAGGGTAAATCAACAGATCCACTCACACATTTTCCTTCTCCCTGCTTTCTATTTAATCTCAACACCTATCACCAGTGCTCCCACTGTATGACTAATCTGAAATTTCATCTGGTGTGCTGTGGATAAAGGGTATTTAAATAAAGAAGTGATTACCTACCTTTCCAATGAATCTACACATATGGTCTTTTTGTTGTTGTTGTTGTTTTCTGATGTAATTGGGAGTCGTATTCATCATTCCATATTATTCCTTCTTTTTCTTTGGAGGGTTACAGGCTTCTACTAAAGAACCATCTCTCAGATGAAATAGTATTTAGTAATTCCAGACTCTGCACATTTATGTGAATATCTATTTCAGCCCCCTCTTCGGTTTATTATTTTTGAAGCGGCGGAGCTGAGACGATGATTCCTCGCATCCAGAGTCCATTTGTTCTGTGAAATCCATATTTATGTCCTGATTGAGCCGGTATCGAGCTTTCTGTCCTATATTAGTATGTTTTGTTTATGGGCTTCTATGCGCATATCAATTTATCTATTAACCTGGAGTATATATTTTATTATTTTTTCGGCCTGCGTCATAAATAAAATTCGCATTGTCCGTACGCTGGGAAGTGTATTGACATTGTCCGCACTTGATTAATCTCAAGGTGAGTCCGCACATGCAGATGAAGCATAAAGGAAATTCGAGATACGTTCTAATATTTGTTAAAGGAAAAGTCCGCTTTGAAAAGTGCATGGACACCCCAACATTGAACTTCTCGTATTCGCTCCCTTTTGGTCTGTTAAATAAACTATTTTGTTATATCTGTTCAACAAGTGCAAAAAATACCTGCCAGAGGACTTGAGATCTGATAACTTCCCAAGCTCTCTTCCTGTTCTGCACTCTTATTGGTTACATTGTTCCCAGCTCTTGACATAGACTACAGAAGTTTAGTGTTCGGTAGTCCTAAAACACCTCCTGTCCTAAGGTAGCAAAGCTGCGGCTCCAAAGATTCAGTATATTGAATGAGCATTGCTCCTCTAGAACAAGAGGAATGCCATTGGCAGGATCACCAGGTGAAGGTAACCTGCAATATATTAAATGTTCCTTGGTTTAGATACACTTTAACTCAGTTCCACATTCCTAATTTTTCTAAAATCCCTTTATTGTAAGATTCCAGTCATTCATTCCCTCCCCTCCCCCCTTCCATTTTCTCATTAGCAAAATTCTATTCTGACACTAAAGAGAAGCAGTCACAAGTGGCCTGATGCAGTATCCAGAATGTAGCATTATATATAAGTTAACTGATGCTCCTCAAACTGGTCTACACTGCAATGCCCTACTTAAAGGCAAACTTTTCAAAGTTTGCAACCTTGCCCTTGTAACCCTGGCATTCCCATGTCCAGTCTCCCTTAAAGCTGAACTCTGCACACAAAAGCATTTAATTGAGATATATTCCTCAATAGCCGCACAGGATATAAATCCACTTTGTGTGCATATCTAGTTATTACATAATAAAGTAGCAGTGTGCTACACTGCTACTTTAAAGTTTGGGCTACACTTTAAAGTTGAATAGTGGGGACAAAAAAATAAATTACCCCCCCCCCCCCCACACTGCAAGGGTTAACCACTGATTTTGCCTAGGGGATGATGAATAAGGTGATAAACTTACAGCTGATAGCTGTAGTGCATCACATTCAACTGGAATTATTCTGTAGTGTTTAAGATGTTATTACCCATTGGCCAGAATATACATTTTGAGAAGCCAACTGGATCAGGGGATTAGAGCAAGACCCTCTGACCCACTCACATTTTGTCAGCCACGTTTCTTGCCCGGACCGCTCTATCCACAGCCGTATAACAGTTGCTTGTAGTAAAAGCTGTGGGATTGAATCAGTTAATAGGATCTGGCTTCTGCTGGTAGCACTTAGAGCCCCGCGAACATGGCCAAAGCATTTCAAATCCTCTGCAGACCTCTATCCAAAACTCCTGCCAAATATAGGATGAGATTTATCGACGTCAGATGAGAATTCACAGTCCCTCTGGGACCATGCCACCCCACCTTGGGGGATACCCTCTACCGTGATAGATGTGAATGCTGCTTAATGGACATTTAAATGAATGCCACTTGGAAGGCTAATGGCAGACACACTTTGGTGAATTACCTCCCCTCGTGTGACGGTGACACAGCTGCCATCTCGATCTTGGAGTTATTAAGTTTGAACTCTGTGATCTAAATAGTGATGCTGAACCTAACCCATTCACCAACAGCCAAAGTTTAATATATATGTTTGGGTGGGAGTGAAATGCACAGAATAACATTCCATAACACGGCATAGAGCTCTCAACGATAGAGTCCCCGAGAGATGGATGAGACTGTCAGATGGTTTTTCTCTCCAGCATCTACGAAACACTAAGATATCATTTTTAGATGGGCTGACCCTTTAATGAGCACAAACATATGCAAACATTTAGATGGCAGTGGCCTGTTATAGATACTAAGTAATGTGCAATATACACAAACAACATGACACAATGTGCAATCCTAGAGGAGCCCAACAGATGTTTCCAGTCATCAGATGGTAATATATCTATCATATTCCGTCTTAATCCATAACTGCGCCCACTTTCAGAAATACAATGAGGATCATGTCTTACGAGCACATTATTATTATACAGGATTTATAGAGCGCCAACAGTTTGCGCAACACTTTACAATATAAGGAAAACATTACAATCACAATACAATTCAAGACAAGATGGTAAGGAGGGCCCTGCCCCTGAGGGCTTGCAATCTAAAAGGGAGGGGCAAGTGATACATGAGGAGGTAGCTGTGTGGGGATGAATTGTTTGAGAATGTGATGGTTGAGTGGTTAGGTTGAGGTGGGATAGGCTTCCTTGAAGAGATGAGTCTTAAGGGATCGCCTAAAGGCAGTCAGAGTGGGAGATAGACAGACAGGTTGGGGTAAAGAGTTCCATAGGATGGGAGAGACTCTAGTGAAGTCCTGGAGGCGAGCATGGGAGGAGTTGATGAGAGAGCTGGAAAGCAGGAAGCCTTTTGAAAAGCGGAGGGGGCGGTTAGGGTGATACTTTGAGACAAGGTTTGAGATATAGCCGGGGGCAGAGTTATGGATGGCTTTGTAAGTGGTTGTTAATATTTTGAATTTTATCCTTTGGGTTATTGGAAGCACATGAGCCTAAAAGGGTCATGTGACTGAACAAAATGGCTTTTCCTCTCCTCAGTTGGTCAAGATAATTGGGTTTTGTTTAAGTTGTAACTTCACCTTTCATAAGTGCTTTCCTTGTGCTCTTACATTTGATACATTGTGCTTCAACCCTTCTTTTTAAAATTGTATTTGCTTATAAAATGTTACAGTTTTGGTGTTATGTGAGTCGGTTCATTAAGTAGACCTATCAACGGATATATTTATGTTAATTATATGCATGCTAAGTAATGCATAAATGTAACACTTCCATGTAATCATAACCTCTCATTGAGATTACAATACCTTGCATGGCAATGCTTTCATTTGCTTTTTTCCCCTGAAAAGGGCATCGCCATCTTTGTTCAAGCGTTACCCTGGGTCATCAGCTACTTACTGCACTCAAATGCCAGTTCATAGTTTACACAATCATGCAAATCCACTGAAAAATGACAGGTTCTCTTGGAAGCTCACCCACGACCAAATTATACCCAACTTCCCTACATTAATCTGCCACTCCATATTGCTCTATTGGAGCCAGTAGTCCAAATCTAGTGTGAGCTTGTTTCAGATGGTGTCACCATCTACCTTCTTCTCCTAATGTGACAGTGTTCAGGTCTGGTAATTAGTCCCTCAAACCCAAGCATTGTATCCCGAGATGAAATCACTGTAGAATACAATGTTTGTGTCTATGGCAGTGCTGGATGAGATTAATTTTGGTGGAAGATCAAGGCTTTGACTTTGGGGTTGTTTAATGAGCGTTGGATGGGACTTTCTGAGGGACCAGGGCTGCTTAACTCCTAGAGCATCCGTTCTCAACCAGGGTTCTGTGCAACCTTAGTGTTCCTCCAGAGGTTGCTAGGGGTTTCTCGAGCTGTGGCCGATTAATCTCTTTTTGCATAATTTCAGGGTCAACACCACTTGGCAAAACCAGCAGCATGACACCAATTAGCTCTCTGGAAGGGTGACATTCTGACCACCTCTGTAAGGCTTGCATTCTTGCTACTGACCACCAATGTAAGAGGCATTTTTCCTATTAATCCTCTCCAAATTAAATGGTCTTAGTAAGGGTTCCCTGAAACCTGAAAAATATTTGAAGGGTTCCTCTGGATTAAAAGTTTGAGAAACACTTTTAGTAAGGGAACCCTTATTAAAACCTAGAGGTACCAGATTGTTCCCCAGACTGATAGCTTCCATGTGTATGTGATGAGGAGTACCATGAGCGAAGAGTTGTATAAAGAAATTATTTGGTTCCAGACCTTATTGGTGGTTGGTAAAAAGAATACAGCAAGTTGTGATAGATTTAGGCTCCCCCTTCTTCGGGGCTCTTGTTGACTTGTCAGAAGTATGCTGGTGAACTACTTGGGAGACCAAGCCTGAGTCTTTAGGTTGTTGCAAAGTGTTAGACACAGTGTCCTAAGTCGTTCCATAGAAGAAGGGAGACCGCGAAGAAAGAAGGCCCTTATACCCTTCAAACATGGTTATAGAAGGGAGAACCCGAAGAAAGGTAGCCCCTAATACCCTTGAAACATGGTGGAAGAAAGGAGAACTAAAGAAGGGAGACCCTAATATTCCAGAAACATGGTGAAAGAAGGGAGAACCTGCAGAAGGGAGAACTTAATACTCATGAAACATGGTGGAAAAAGGGAGAACCTGAAGAAAGGAGGCTCTAATACTATTGAAACATGGTGGAAGAAAGCAGAACAAAAAACTGAAGAAGGGAGAAGCTAATAGTCTTGAAACATGGTGGAAGAAGGGAGAACCTGAAGAAGGGAGAACCTAATACCCCTGAAACATGGTGGAAGAAGGGATAACCTTATACCCCTGAAACATGGTGGAAGAAGGGAGAACCTGAAGAATGGAGAACCTAATACTCCTGAAACATGGTGGAAGAAGGGAGAACCTGAAAAAGGGAGAACCTAATACTCCTGAAACATGGTGGAAGAAGGGAGAACCTGAAGAATGGAGAACCTAATACTCCTGAAACATGGTGGAAGAAGGGAGAACCTGAAGAAGGGAGAACCTAATACTCCTGAAACATGGAGGAAGAACTTAATACTCCTGAAACATGGTGAAAGAAGGGATGTATTATTTTACCAATCACCAATAAATTCTGGAACTATACCATTTCTACGTATGACTCACTTCATCACCAAAACAAAAGACGCTCCTTCAGACCTGGAAGGACCAGTGCTCTGTCTTGTTACCATTATAAGATCACTTTAGATACAAAGAAGAAAATGGAGACTGCTCTGCTAATACGCTACAGACCAGAAATGTGTAAACAGAAAAACAGGTGAAGTTGAGCTTTAAGCGAGGAATAGAAATTTTCCTGCGTATCATTTCAGTGTTGCCGTTGTCTTTAAATGCATGTTGATTACAGCTTTCACAAGGCTCTCGCTCTCCTTCAAATGACATATATAGGTCATCCTTCATGATAAGAGCAAGACAGAATTGTAAATATTATGCATTGTCGTTATAGGATTAGAGCCTAACAACAATAACGTTCTACCTTTCTGAAAAGAGCGCAAAGCAAATTAGAAATGAGACGTAATTCTGTTTTCATTTCACCTGTCTCCCCCGTTCTTCATTTAAATAGTAATTAAATGCATTTTTTTTCTCCCCTTACTATAGATTTTATTAATTTTGTTTTTCTTTGTACTCATTTTTTTTTTCTTTGGAAATCAGCTGGCTCGCAATTGGCACATTCTTTTTCTTTTTTTTCCATTCCTCGTGATTCGTACTTGAGGGTGAAAACACATTAGGCACTAGATGTTGTTTTGCTCTCTCAGGTAATGCTAAAACGTGATTCGGAATTCAGCAATCAACATAATTAATTATCTGTTTTGCATTCACTCAAAAACATCTTCTAAAATCAACAACAAATAAATGGTATCTCTTTGAAGTGACTTAAAAAAAAAACGAAAAAAAAACCAGGCGGCTCTGTTTGTTGCTCCCTGGCGCTCGCAAGATGGTTTCGATGAGACTGGAGACACCATGTCCTTCTGTCACTAGCGAGGGGTACGTTGGTAGGAGGCGTTAAATGGTTACAGAGGACTTTTCTCCAACTTTATCCTTAATCCCGTGCCGTTTTTATCTGTGTGGTTGGTAAAGCGATTTCTAGAAGGAACACTTGAATTTTAGCACTGATCAAAATGATTTAAAGTGGACCCGTCAGTAAGTTGTGACAAGTCTCAATATATAACAGTAGTATTTTTTAAATCAACTTTTTATCACTAAAAAGCCGTCCTTAAGCTCCAGTCGGTGACTAAGATTAGGGATGTACCTATACCGTTTTTTCTGTATCGAGAACCGATTTTCTTTTTCCGCTACTCGCCGATACTGAATACCAATAAGGGAAGTCCCATTAAGGAAGCCAGGTGGCATGTAATGACCTGCCACCCGGCTTCCCGATTAGCAGGGAAGCCGTCTCCATGCTCCCTCGTCACTAAGTGACAAGGGAGCACGGAGTCGGCTTTCTGGCTAATCAGGAAGCCGGGCGCCATGTAACGCAGCGCCCGGCTTCCTGATTGGCCGGGAAGCCAGCTTCATGCTCCTTCATCATGAGGTGACGAGGGAGCATGAAGCCAGCTTCCCGGCCAATCAGAAAGATGCCGCGCCGCATCATTTACACGGCGCCCGGCTTCCTGATTGGCCAGCTTTCCGATTAATCAGGAAACCGGGTAGCGTGTAATGACTCGCTGACCGACTTCCTGATACTGGAAGTATCGGGCTAGGCATCGGAGCATTTGAGCAAGCACGAGTACTCGCCCAAATACTCGGCATTGGCACCGATACTAGTATCGGTGCATCCCTAGTTAAGATGATGTCATCAGTCTCCTGCAGGCAGGAGGAAGCACTTGGTCAGTCTCCATTCCTCCAGTAATTAGACTGTAATATTGTAACTTTGTATCAAGCTCTTCGTAAAAATCCACTTGTGTGGAGAGAGCATGAAGCCAGCTTCCCGGCCAATCAGAAAGCTGGGTGTCGTGTAATGTTGCCCGGCTTTCTGATTGGCCAGCTCCCCGACCAATCAGGAAGCCGGGCAACACGTCATTACACGGCGCCATTACATAAAATATCGGTACTCGTAATTGATACTGAAAAACCGGTATCGGTGCATCCCTAGTAAAAATATTTCAAGATCATCTGGCCAACAACCCAAAACACACCTAATCAAATCACCATTAAATGTGTTGCGGCAGATGTTGATTGTCCAAGAACAGGATGGGAGATGTGAAAGTGGTGGAACCACCTTGTTCTGGTTACATAATCACATTCTTATAGTCAAGGAGTCTGTGTGGGTGATGATCTTTTGATTCACATGCCTGAAGGTGTTAATTATAGTCAAATTGCTGAGGTAGAGATGTTAAATTATCATTTTATATGCAAGACAGATGGTGTTGAAGGGCCAAACCCCTGTTTAGGGATGGTTGATCCAGTTTGTCATACCTGGACTCTTTCTCATCTCATGTTAACCAGTTGACCTCTATGCCCAAAATGTGCACCTCACTGCCCTTGAAAGATTGTTCTTTTTCCTTACGGTACAGGAAAACTGGTGAGTCTTGTAGAAATTGACCTTCCCTGTTGGGGCATTCATGTGTTGAGAGGTTGTTTTGTATTTCCCACCCTGTTGTTGGACAATCACCATCTGCCTTGATACATTCCATGAGGATTGTCTTACGGTGTCTGTGCTGCATGTGTGGATATAAATGCTGCGGTATGTTCCTGGTATGATGAAAGTATAAATCCTGGGGTATGTTCCTGGTATGATGAAAGTATAAATCCTGCGGTCTGTCCCTAGTATGGTGGAGGTATAAATGCTGTGGTATGTTCCTGGTATATTGGAGGTATGAATGCTGAGGTATGTTCCTGGTATATTGGAGGTATGAATGCTGAGGTATGTTCCTGATATGGTGGTGGTATAGATCCTGGGGTATGTTCCTGGTATGGTGGAGGTAAATATGCTGGGGTATGTTCCTTGTATGGTGGAGGTAAATATGCTGGGATATGTTCCTGGTATGGTGGAGGTATATTTGCTGGGGTATGTTCCTGGTATATGGGAGGTATGAATGTTGAGGTATGCTCCTGATATGGTGGAGGTAGAAATGTTGTTTTATGTTCCTGGTACGGTGGAGGTATAAATGCTGGGGTATGTTCCTGGTACGGTGGAGGTATAAATGCTGGGGTATGTTCCTGGTACGGTGGAGGTATAAATGCTGGGGTATGTTCCTGGTACGGTGGAGGTATAAATGCTGGGGTATGTTCCTGGTATGATGGAGGTATAAGTGCTGAGGTATGTTCCTGGTATGGTGGAGGTATGAATGCTGGGGTATGTTCCTGGTATGATGGAGGTATAAGTGCTGAGGTATGTTCCTGGTATGGTGATAGTATAGATTCTGGGGTATGTTCCTGGTATAATGGAAGCATGAATCCCCGGGGTATGTTCCTGGTATAATGGAGGTATAAGTGCTGAGGTATGTCCCTGGTATGGTGGTGGTATAGATTCTGGGGTATGTCCCTGGTTTAATGGAAGTATGAATCCTGGGGTAAGTTCCTGGTATGATGGAGGTACAGTATAAATGCTGGGGTATGTTCCTAGTATATTGGAGGTATGAATGCTGAGGTATGTTCCTGGTATGGTGGTGGTATAGGTCCTGGGGTCTGTGACTGGTATGGGGAAGGTAGAAGTGCTGGGGTATGTTCCTGGTATGGTGGTGGTATAGGTCCTGGGGTATGTCCCTGGTATAATGGAAGTATGAATCCTGGGGTATGTTCCTGGTATGATGGAGGTATAAGTACTAAGGTATGTTCCTGGTATGTTAGAAGTGAAGACGTGGCTTGGAGAAGCTACGAAACATCTTCAATATCACGGAACAAGTCCAGTTGAATATGACGACTACGATGTATCCCATGACCTGGATGAATGAGAACCTTCACCTATACATCAGACAATTCATCCCATGCCTCAAAAACATGACACCACGATCGACTCGGCGTGGATATAACCAAGACAATGGCGGTCAAATCAGCTCGGTGTCCCCGTGCCATTCAGAACAGCAGTCTCTCTATTAGCGGGTAAAAAAAAAAGCGTTTTGTAAGAGTATTTGGCGCTACCTTTGTTTGCAGATTTTCCCTGTGAAGTGAGAGTGTCGTGTTCTCAGATCTGCGCCGGGCCCTGTTTGTTTAATCTCTGGTCTTTCCTGAAAAGCTTCAGGCTCTTTAGGTCTTTTACCGTTTAGCTAGAAAAATCTCAGCATGGAAAATAGCGCTTTTTTCATTCCCTAATTGAAGCGCGTACATTAGCATTCAAAACAGTCTATGGGTGTAATGGAATCTGTAAATAAGAAAGCAACTGAATTGTGAACCACTACCAACAGTGACGGGCCCGCGACAGCGGCGGCCGCTTCTTATCGTTCGCCGCTTTGCCGCTTCGCCCCTTAAAGTGGAACTCTTGTAAAGCACATCGCCAAGAGCCACAAGAAGTTGTGCACAGGATTAAAGGAAAACCTGTGCCATGGCTGACCTCCTTTCAAAAAAAAAAGGCTATTCGCCTGGCCTTTCCTGCGTTGTTGCGTGACCTTCTCAGTCTATGGGTGTAATGGGATCTGTAAATAAGAAAGCAATCGATTGTGAACCACTACAAACAGTGACGGGCCCGCGACAGCTACGCCGCTTCACTCTTAAAGGGGGACTCTGAGTGGCAACGCTTGTAAAGCACATCGGTTAGGGCCAAAAGAAGTTGTGACCAGGATTAAAGGAATCCTGTGCCATGGCTGACCTCCTTTAAAAAAAAAAAGGCTGTTTGCCCGGCCTTCTCTGTGTTCAATACTTTCGGCGTGGGACAAGCATGCAGCCAATGATGTCAAATATCTGTATAAATCAACACAACTAGAATTTATCAAAACTGGAGCAGACAAAATCTGGGGTGGTTGCCCAGGGCAACCAATCAGCATCTCTCTTCAGTTTGTTCAGTTAAGGTTTGAAAATGAAAGAGAGAAGCTGATTGGTTGCCATGCACAGCTTCTCCAGATTTTGTCTGCCCCAGTGTTGTATTTTTCTGGAAGACGTTTCAGTGGTCACCTGACTAGCTTTCTCAATTCAGAATGACTTAATAGCACCTGCTAGCTCCAATCGTGCAAATGCAATCAGCACCTTACCTGCATGAGGTCTCTGACCCCCATGTTGGTTATAATAAACCAATTATGTTGATTGGGGCAACATTCATCATATTTATTCTCAGAGAATATTTGTACAGGTCATTCTGAATTGAGAAAGCTACTCGGATGACCAGCTAAATCTCTTTAAGAAAAAATACAGCAAGTCCAGTTGCCTTGATTTTTTTTTTTTTTACCGATATACCATGTGACCTGGATGAATGAGAACCTTCAAAGACATAGTGAAGTCAAAATTCCGATTTGCATGCTTATTTTTGGCCAGTGACTTGTAACATTGTTGATGTAGCTTCTAGTTACCTGGCTGCAACAATGATCTAATGATCATCATCGGGGGCGTCCCAGGGCCGGGTGACACCCCGCTGTGACGTCATTGCGCATGCGTCGTCGCATTGCGCATGACCGGCAGTGCCGTAGGGGAACATGGAGCTGCCTTCCCGTGCAATCACGATGCCAGGTGGCGAGTAATGTCCCGCCTCCCGACTTCCTAATTGGCCGGGAATCCGGCTCCATGCTGATTGTCTGTGAAAGACCGCTACCCGGCCAACCAGCATCGAGCCAGCCAAACAGCCGCCTCCTTGTTGATTGGCTGGTAAGCCGGCTTTCCAGCCAATCAGCATGGAGTCAGCTTCTCGGTCAATCAGGAAGCCGGGCAACATGCCATTACCCGCAGCACGGCTTCCTGATTGCCCGGGAAGCCGGCTCCATCCCAGCGGAAGCACAGGTATCAGTACTCGGTATCGGCGAGTACCGAAAGCAAAATACCGAAAACTGTATCGGTGCATCCATGTTTAGAAGGATTATACTGATACATTGCATGACAAATATTAGGTCCACTTTGAGATCATCGGGGAAGCTATGCAGTGGCGTCACAAGGGGGGTGCGGCCCGCACCCGGGTGACACCAAAATGACTGACCCCCTTCTCAAAAGTCGGGCACTCGGTCATGGACCGTGAACCCGACAGTTGCTCAAGAGAGAGAGGAGGGGACCCGGTGGCATACCCTATCCCGCCGGGTAACGTTCCCTCCTCTCTCTGCCATCACCAAGATGGCCGCCGGCAGGTAACAGCGATGACGTCATGCGCAAACATGATGACGTCACTGCGGGGGTGTCACCCGATACCCGCACCGCGTGTCACCCATTTGTCGGGACGCCTCTGCAGCTATGACATACCAGGACCAGAAGTGGTCACACGCCTACTAACGGTTTCAATTCCTCCACAGAGATTTCTTTTTATGGTTTGCGTTAGTCTAGACGCCACTGACATCTAAAGTAACGCAAACCCAAGCGGCGGTCTTATTTATCGGGTCCTCCATGGCGGGGAATCCCTCTGTCTGCAATTTTATGTGACGGAGAGTAAAAAAAAATAGAATATGTGCCGCGTTTCAGTCCCCCACCGATAGCCACCTGGATGAAATGTGAACATAGTCAAGGCCACTACAATTACAGCGCGGATTTATCATGATACTATTATCAGCGGGCTCTGAGCAGCGCAGGAGGCTTTTAGCGGGTCAGAAGTTAGGTACATTTGGCAGGGATCAATGGGGAAGCCAAAAGAGCTGCCGTGAGAAAAATCTTTCTTCTTCTCCCACCCCGTCTATCGCTCCCCGTAAGGTATTTCGCCGGAGACGTGACGTCTGAGAGCAATGCGAGAGCTGCGGTCGGGGAAAATGATTCTCACTTGTCTCTCCAGACTCCAGCCCCAGACCCGCCAGCTGACTGGGAGATGGCGGCCGGGAGCTGTTCCAGGATCCTGTGTTGTCACCGCTGACGGCCGGCGTCCGGAAACTGAACAATTGTTTTGCATTATTTACAGGGAAGAGGCTGAAGATTGTACAGCCGGGTGACACCATTGGAGTGGTGACACCAAAATGACTGACAGTGGGACACTCAGTCATGGACCAACAGTTTCAGGAGAGAGGAGGGGACCCGGTGGCATACCTTATCCGGCTAGGTGAATGTCCCCTCCTCTCTTTTCCGGCAAACATTACCAAGATGGACGCCGCCAGGTATCAATAGGATGGCCGCGCATGAACGATGACGTCATCGTGCTTGGTGACGTAACGGGTGTCACTCGGTGTCCGCTCCGGGTGACACCAGACACCCCTGCCCAAGCATCGTTATTCCTTGCTATTAATTAGGAATAGGCTGCTCCAAGTCTCCCAGCCTAGACAGTCCACATAACATGGTCTCTATCTACCAGTCATTAACTGCCGATTCCGTTGTGGGTGTTTCACCTCATTAAACACTGCAGAGAGTCTAGCCAAGGGTGGGTAACTCCGGCATTCCAGCTGTTGTGGGGCTACAAGTCCCATGAGGCATTGGAAGACTCTGACAGCCAGTGGCATGACTTCCAAAGGTAGAGGAATGTGGTTTTGTAGTTAAAGCACAGCTGGTGCGCCGAGGTTGCCTACTCCCTCTCTATAGAATAAAGCAGGGGTAGCCAAACCTCAGCCCTCTAGCTGTTGTGAAACTACAAGCCCCATGAGGCATTGCAAGACTCCGACAGCCAGATGCATGACTCCCAGAGGCATGGTGGGATTTGAAGTTAAAGCACAGCTGGAGCGCCGAGGTTGCCTACCCCCTCTCTATAGAATAAAGCAGGAGTAGCCAAACCTCAGCCCTCTAACTGTTGTGGAACTATAAGCCCCATGAGGCATTGCAAGACTCTGAAAGCCAGGGGCTTGACTCCCAGAGGCAGAGACACGGTGGGATTTGAAGTTAAAACACAGCTGGAGTGCCAGAGTTGCCCATCCCTATCGGTTTTAATCAGCAACCTGATAGGAGGTGGCCGTTTCACATCATTACAGACTGCAGGCAGTCTATTGTTTTTCATGAACCATCCCGGTGTGGTGGGGTTGCAGTTGAGCAGAGCCAGCAAGTACAGCAGGGGGTAGCCAAATTCCAGCCCTCCAGCCATGACGCATTGCAAGATTCTCACAGCCACAGACATGACCGGAGAGAGATGCATCATGGGACTTGTAGTTTCACCACAGCTGAAGGGCCGGAGTTTGGCTACTCCTGAAGTACAGCCTGCATATGTACTGAACAATCATGGCTGCCTAGACGTACACAGTTCACAGAGATTTGAATTTTAATAGATTAAAATAATAATAAATCACTAATAAAAATGAAGACCAGGGGTAGCAAACCTCCGGCCCTCCAGCTGTGGTGGAACTACAAATCCCATGAGGCATTGCAAGATTTTCACAGCCACAGACATGACTCCCGGAGAGAGATTCATCCTGGGATTTGTAGTTTCACCACAGCTGGAGGGACGGAGGTTTGCTACCCCTGATGAAGACCCTCTAATAACATTTGTATATGTTTCAATAATCTCTTTCATGCTGATAGTTTGATAGTTCAAAAGGCGTTTAAAAGACTTCCCCTTTAAGCCATCAACTTTTAAAGGGGACCTGTCACCTTTTTGATGGACGAGTCAGCCCTTCGATGTCGCGGGTTCCGGGCTAAATGGATCCCAGCCTCCATAAAAAGTTATTTTCGCACAAAAGTTGGTGATCTTACCGTCACATCAGAATGATTAAAAGGACATTCCGTTTCATTTATGCACCCGAGTATATAATGCATAACTGATTAAAAGAAAAGTTAAGGATTTATGTGCACTTAAGCCCACGGGGAGATTTACATTTATAGTGCGGATTCATAAGTGCTTGGATACATTCAGGACATCCTTCATCGCGGAGACGACATCTGATGTCAGTGACAAGAAAGCCGAGGCAAGAAATATCCGCACTGTGCTCCACACATAATATCGTCTTAGATTGCAAGCTCCTTTCGCCCACTGCTTCTTTCTCCCTTCTTCTCCCATTCCGTGCGGTTGTTACACCAATTCCTTTAAAGAGCACCTGTCATCTACTAGTAGTCACAATGCTTCAAAGCTGAAATTTCATCTGCCTATGTTTTCTTCCTTCTTCATGAAACATTTCAATACAACTTTTCCTTTTTTATGATGAAATAAAATGATTAATTGTAATAATTATAAACGATTACATACCTTATTGTACAATCATCTTTAGGTTTCTGGCCTTCGCTATGCAAGGCAGGCAGATAATGGCCTGTGGAAGGCACCAGCAGGGTGCGGTACATAGCTTTCTGATAACATCACAGCACCCAGCCATAGTACTCCTCTCAAGAGTCCTCAGCCCTGATCTAAGCAGTGAGCTGGCTCCTGGGATGAGTTATGCAAATATCAAAATGCCTTGATGGGTGGATGGAGGATTGGGCATTCCTAGACAGGACGCGCAGGCCTAGGTAATGCCCACATGTAATGCTGAGCCTCCATGATTGAAAGAACTGAAATCCAATGAATGAAAAGGGCGGGTATCCTTGTACTGCCATACGCCCATAGCCTTTAATAAACGAGCCCCAGTGTATGTATACTAGAGGCAGTCCTGGAGGGTCCACCTTTAATTTAAGGTGGACTAGAGGGAGAGCTGGAGGGTCTGTCTTTAATTTAAAGTGGACTAGAGGCAGTCCTGGAGGTCCAACGTTTAATTTAAGGTGTAGTAGAAGCGGTCTTAAAAGGTCCACCTTTAATTTAAAGTGGACTTGAGGCAGTCCTGGAGGATCCACCTTTAATTTAGAGCAGACTAGAGGCAGTCTTAATAGGTTCACCTTTAATTTAAAGTAGAGTATAGAAAGCCCTGGAGGGTCTACCTTTAATTTAAAGCAAACTAGAGGCAGTCCTGGAGGATCAATTTTTAATGTAAAATAGACTGGAGGCATTCCTGGAGGGTCCACCTTTAGTTTAAAGTGGACTAGAGGCACTCCTGGAGGATCCACCTTTAATTTAAAGCAGAGTAGAGACCGTCCTAGAGGGTCCACCTTTAATTTTAAGCAGACTAGAGACCGTCCTAGAGGGTCCACCTTTAATTTAAAGCAGACTAGAGACCGTCCTGGAGGTCCACCTTCAATAGGGTAGACTAGAGGCAGTCTTGTAGGGAGGGTCCATGTTTAATTTAAGGTAGACTAGAGGCAGCCCTGGAGGATCAACCTTTCAAATCAAATCAATGAAATCAAAGCAGACAATCCTTTTAAGTACATACGCATGAGAGAGATATTGTTTAAGGGATCAGTGACCGGCCAGTACTGTCTGAATCGGCCATATATCGCTTGGCTGCATTCGTAGTTAATGGCACCACATGTGGTCTTGTCAGATCCGGCATGAAGTATTTAAGAACGGATGGTGATGCTCCTTATCCTACCAAACCTTCTTCATTGTAGGCTGACACTCTCCGGAGGATTTTCACGATGTTGTCTTAAAAAAAAAAATACATGAGGCTTTCCAGGTCATGTTTGTGGGTGTAAGAAGCGCGGGGATCGCCTAATTGTGCCTGTGGATCTCATACAATGATAAGCTGTCACAATACATCAGCGTAAAGTGCCGGTGACATTAATCCTAGCGGAGATGTATTGCTTCCTTCACTTTTCATTTAATTGAAATGTATTCACTCTTAATAACGGATGCTGGAAATTCTTGCCGGGGCCCACACTTCGGGACACCTGGCTACGAGGCGTTTTGACCCCATACAGCACAACAGAGCGGCGTCAGCTTCAAGCCACGGACCGTGCCTTCGTGGTCTACTTGTCGGAAACCCACCCATAGCAAAAAAAGGAAATGGTACCCGACACAGAGGGATGTTATAGCGAGAAAACTGTAACATTTCAATTATTATTTATATAGAGTCATCAATTTACTACACATACAATCCATGCACATCAGCCCCTGCCCTGAAGGAGCTTACAATGTAAGGTCACTATCCCATACACATTCAAACTAGAGCCAATTTGGACAGGAGCCAATCAACATACCAGAAGGAAACCCACAACACCACCGGGAGATCGTTCAAACTTCATGCAGATAGTGTTCTGGCCATACCTGGATTTGAACCAGCAATCCAGTGTTGCAAGGTGGAAGTGCTAACCACTGAGCCACCCAATTACCAGGAGTGTGGGCCCAGCACCTCTTTGCAGCCACTTCCTATCTACATTCCCACCATGGCAGCATGTCATTTCATTTCCAAGGGCGGGCTTCCTGGATTTGAACCAGCAATCCAGTGTTGCAAGGTGGAAGTGCTACTGTGCCACCCAAGTACCGTGAATGTGGGCCCAGCACCTCTTTGCAGCCACTTCCTTTCTACATTCCCACTATGGCTGCAGGACAATGCATTTCCCAGGGCGGGTTTCCTGATAGTGACAACAGTGGACCATGCCTGCGTAATGTGTTTTATAATGACTACTTGTAGTCTCCATTGGAAGCCCATGTAATGGGCCACTACACATGAGCAGCAACAGTGCTGGAACCTTAAACAGGGACCTTCCATGCAGAGTCATCAGGGATAAAACTCGCATCCTTAGTGTCTTCTGAAGTAAAGGATTCTTACTGGCTGTTGGAAATCTTCCTGAGAATGTACACTGAGTTGCACATGCGTATCTCTGTGTCCAATCCCAGCTTCTGCCAGGATGAATTATCACATGTGCAAGAGTTGCGTAATCCTGGCACGGCCGAACAAGATGGCCAGAGGAGCCAAACCCCCAAAGAAGCCAGGGCCAAGATGTTGGCCCCGGCCAAGCAGCGAGTGGAGATGAGTATAGTGAGATCAGGCAGTTAAGAAGGAAGTAGCATTTTGACCAAAGGGGCTAAAAACAAGACCAAAGTGGTACTTTATTGACTCCACAAATGAGAAGAAGGGAAAGCACAAGGCATCCAACGCATTTCAGGGCTCACTAATCCTTCATTAGGACTATTTTATCTATGGAATTCTCAAACCAGGTGACCTCTGTTTTTTGAGAAGGGCCCCTGTTTTGTGGAGAGCTGCCGAACACAAGCCATTCAACTCTATAAGGACTTCTCTCATTATCTATGGAGGATCCTTATCCAGGCCCTCATCTTCATCTCTCCTTAGAACAGGGAAGTTGCATTCAGACTTCAGGTGACCTTTGAAGCCTATGAACTCAAGCTGAGGACTTGAACATGTACAGGCGAAATGCTGGGTTCATAGACAGTGGTACCTCGGTTCACAAACGCTTCTGTTCGCGAACAATTCGGTTTGCGAACAGGAAGTTCGGCACAATTTTGCTTCCGTTCGCAAACTCCGTCTCAGGGTGACGAACAAAACCGCAGCCATCTTCCCTGCTCTGACTCATGGTCGTGGCTTCCTCTAGTCGAGATCGCGGTCTGATCACAGTGTGATTCGGTTCATGACCAAATTGGTTCGCGACCAAAATCGTGGAACGAATTAAGTTTGTGCACCGAGGTACCACTGTATTCAGAAGAACGGTTGGAATGTAATAAACCACAATGACTCTGTTGAGACCTTTCTCAACAACGGGATGTCTCACATGCAATGGAATCCAGAATTAAAGATATATGTATGTATGCAATCCAATGAGAACACCAAACAACAAAATAAACATCCAAAAATGTTTAATAATGAAATAGGTTCCTAAACAACAAGCAAAGCCAACGTGTTTCGGGGGTTGAAAGACTTCCCCCTTCTTCAGGGCTTTAACGTAGACTCATTGGACTGTTAATATGCATATATAGTCAAGCTCAAGAGATGGATTTAGACAAATGATGCCAACTGTTTCATGAGGGAGCCCGCACCTCTTTCCTCATTTAATGCGGAATATTAAATATTGACTTTCGCTCCGGCACAACCGTGAACGGTTCTCTTTAAGGTTCGATGAAAGAACTTTGCCGCTCCTCAGAACCGCAGGAAGCCCTCCAGGGTCTCCAAATTTGCATGGAGAGTACAAAGAAGGTGATCATTTTAGTAAAACTTCTAAAATAGCAGTATGCACATGAGGTTTCTAAAGTGTAATTTTTGCCTTGGTGTATTTTAAGCAACTTAATGGTATTTTTGTCACGGCTTGAAAACCTAAGCAGTTAACTCCCTGCCATGTTTTGTCTGAGAACCAACCGTATTATTACCTAACAGTACCTCGGCGTAATGATTTTCAGACAAGGGGAAGGAATTTAACATGGCTGTGTGAAAAGGTTTGCTTAAAGCGGACCTTGCAGTAAAATGCAAGGTC
>NW_017306274.1:1995473-2007651 GCF_000935625.1 Nanorana parkeri
TACTGATAGTGGTTGTAAAATTTATCTATAAAAAGAAAAGTTGGAATTATACTTCCCTCACCCCCGTCTTTCCCAATGCAGGGCGTGATGATACGTTCTTCTGCAGAGCACGCGGAAAGCCGATGTTTTTTTCTTTAGAGGTACACTTTATAACTACTAAAAGTAGGGATTTGTGAAGGGGGAGGGGGCCAGGTAGTGTTACTGCAAGGTCCACTTTAATGCAGGCAAGAGGAGGCTATGCTTCTGCAATGATGCTTTGAAAAGGCATTTAACACCAACATTGGCGTTAAACTCTACTTACAAAGATCAAAATATCTGACAATTACTCATGGGAGTTGTCAAAGGTAAAAGGAAGAGACCAGTTGACATCACTGAGAATGCAGCCTTATCATTCACTAGAGACTGGTGACATCACTGAGAATGCAACCTAACCATTCACTAGAGACCGGTGACATCACTGAGAATGCAGCCTATCTGTTCACTAGAGAGTAGTGACATCACTGAGAATGCAGCCTATCTGTTCACTAGAGACCGGTGACATCACTGAGAATGCAGCCTATCTGTTCACTAGAGAGTAGTGACATCACTGATAATGCAACCTAACCATTCACTATAGACCGGTGACATTACTGAGAATGCAGCCTATCCATTCACTATAGACCGGTGACATCACTGAGAATGCAACCTATCCATTCACTATAGACCGGTGACATTACTGAGAATGCAGCCTATCCATTCACTATAGACCGGTGACATCACTGAGAATGCAACCTATCCATTTACTAGAGAGTGGTGACATCACTGAGAATGCAGCCTATCCATTCACTAGAGACCGGTGACATCACTGAGAATGCAGCCTATCCATTCACTAGAGATCGGTGACATCAATGAGAATGCATCCTATCCCTTCACTAGAGAGCGGTGACATCACTGAGAATGCAGCCTATCCCTTCACTAGAGACCGGTGACATCACTGAGAATGCAGCCTATCCATTCACTAGAGCCCGGTGACATCACTGAGAATGCAGCCTATCCATTCACTAGAGACCGGTGAAATCACTGAGCATGCAGCCTATCATTTAATGTCGCCACAAAGCGTTATGGGCGGAGCTCTCCAGGTCTGCGCAGTATTTCACATAAAAAAAAAGAAAAAACATGTAAACAGCGCTCTCGGATGGGCAAAAAGTTAGCTTAGAGGCGTGTATGCAGCCCTGGAAAACAGGAGGAGAACCTGTGAAATGTAAATGTTCAAGAAACCTAGAAAGGGGGCGCAGAGAACACTGGCTAGCTAGCCAGTGTTCTCTGCGCCCTTTCTTGGTTTCTTGAGCAGTATTTCACATGTGTTCTCCGGTCATTTTGCTTATTTCACCATCTCTCAGACTAAATCTTTCTGATTCTAGCCTGCCGCCATTACCCAGCGCTGCTCATATTAAAGTGTCCTTGTCCTTTCCTACATCATGTTTTAGTGAATGAAAACATTTCATTTCTGTGTGTCAATAAGAGGAGGACGGATCCGCATTTTGTTTATCTTCTCATCTATTTGCTCCAATTTTATTTCACTAAATACGAACAAAGGTTGATGCGCTCATGAGGATAATTTTGTTGCTGAAGAAAGGCATTCATTATCGGCAAAGCAAGTTATTAGTCAACCGCCAAATAATTCAATCTTTGCCGCACAAAGGAGGACGCTGTTTAAAGTATTCATTAAGTAATGTTTACCTGTGGAAGACGGCTTGTCTTTCAGATTTCACTAAATCTTTTTTTTTTTATGGCTTGGAAACGTAAAGGGAAAAAAAACTCAATTAAAAGGGATAAAAGGGATCAATTTTTTTGGGATATTAAAGGCCAGATGTATTGTCCACATAACCCACTTATGAAAGGGCAGCTCCATCTAACACTGTTTCAGTTTTAAGAATGCAGTGGAAGGGAACTATTGCCATTGGGAAACACAGCAATACCACCCCGGTGGCTAAAAAATACCCTAAGGCACACGTCACTTAGGCGAAACCCAATGGTGAAAGAGCCATAATGGCTGAGACGGCAAATGGAGTGAGCACTCATCTCCAATCATCAACCAAAATAAGGCAAATGGATGTTCTTCATTCAGTCTGCTTTATTTGTAGAATTTTTATTTTGCTGACAGGAAGGTAGGGTACTTAGGGCACAGCTACAAGTTCAAGTTAAAGGCAACACCACCAGCTGCCACAACTATGCATTGCTCCCCCTCCAGGAGCAGGAAGAAGCACTGTGTAAGCTCCAAGTCACTTTGGTTGGATCTAAGACTCCCTTTGTGATGGGCCTGCTTCCTGAGCTACCAAGCACCAGTGCTGTCACATAGAAGAAAGAAGGTCCTTCTGTCACATAGAAGAAAGGGAGTCAGTCGCATACTCCCCCATATTAGACTTGTGCGCCGTCAAAAAATTAGTTCTGTTTCGTTTCGTTTCGGAATATCCGTTGTTTCGTAATTCGTAACTGAACTCAATTCGGATTCGTACGAAATACGAATTTTCGTTAGTGGCGGTTATATTTTCGTAACTTTACGAACATTCGTTATGATGAAGTTAAAAAGCAAAATACCTTTGTTAATATTGGAGTGGTAGTTGTTTTTTTACCCGAAATACGAATTCCGTTAACTGATTCCGTATTCCGAATTCCGTATTTCGGACTTTAAAAAAAAAAACTACCATCAACTCCAATATAAATGTACTTTGCTTTTTACCTTCAATATAACGAATGTTCGTAATGGAACGAAAATACGTCAACGGAATTTCGTATTTCCTGCCTGTGTGTGTAACTGTGTATTGTAATGCAAATGCATCAGCAGCAGCGGATCCGTATCTCGGATTAAAAAAAAATCTTGTCATGCTGTTCATCCTCATTTACAGGGGTAATATTAGTTCCTGTTTCAAAGAAATTCGGATCCAAAATTCGTTAACGGAATTTCGTATTTCGGATATAATTCGGAAACTGCCATTAGGATTTCAGGAAAATTTGTACGAATTTCGATTCGTAACGAAACGAATCGCACATGTCTACCCCATATGGAACTTAGTGGGAGAGAAAAGGGTAGGCAAGAATATGCTGCTACAGGGGTGGGCCTTAATGCTTTGCCTATGGGGAAAAACACAAGTTCACTCTTGTGTAGACCTAAGCCCAACCACTAAAATCTCACAATGCTTCTTAAGTTGCTAATCGCCAAGCACCGGTGCTGTACATGGAAGGAAGGGGAGCGAGCAAAGGGAAGGTGAGAATAAGCTGCTGTAGGGGTGGGCATTAAAGGGAACCTTATTGCTTTGGCTGTGCAACAGTCACAGATTCACTTCTAAAGTAGACCTATACTTCCTGAACTACCAATCAACAAAGTGAGCACACGTAGACAGGAAGTGGCTGAAAGAGGTTGGAGGGGGTCAGATGTAACAAGGGGTGAAAAAAGGTGACAACTGTATTTTTGGCAAAAAGGGCAATTGTTCTTGCACAGTGTATTAGCAAACTACATTTCGTCCAGTTAAGGACTACATCTCCTTTAAGTCCTGAACTCGGACCATAATACGAGAGCCAAACCGCATACGGTGACCGCTTATCCAAAACTTACATCGTATCCGGAACAACGCCTCTGTATCTTCCTCCCTCACTTTCTTCGCCCAGAAAGAAAATGAATCTTGATGTGCTGAAATCAGCTTTTTTTTTTTTCCCTCTTCCACGATGGCACGGCAGACAATGTGGGCCTCCATCTGTTCCTTGTCATTATTAGTATGGGTATCTCTATTTGTTGAGTGATAAAATATTTGGGAATCTAAACATATCTTCACAATACAGAGCTTCCTTTGTTCTGGGGCGCTTTCATCTTAAGTTATCGGTGCAGTATGCGAGCGCCTTTTTTCCTGTGATGGGTGATCAGCCTACATCAGAATCATCTGCCTTGGCATCGTAACGCGCAGGTAGGAAGGGAAATGGAAAAAAAAAATAACACAAAAAAACCTTCTTGCGGGTCGTAGATGGAAAGGTAGTAGCGTTGTGCTTTGTGTTGCGCTTGGCAAGTTAACAGCATCATTTTATCACTTTTCAATAAGACATCTGCTTTCTTACAATGCTGAGAAACAGATAGAAGGGGTTGATCGTTAAACAAGGTGTACATTTGATAAGTCACAGAGTATTGTTTTCCCGCTGATACAGGGCATCTCTTTTAAAGCCCAACCGCACCTTTTTACACTTTCCCTCCATGACACATCCGCTCTGCAATCTCTATTTTCTTCGATTTCATTCCCTTTCCTACTCGCTCTCTAAAGCTGTACCTTTATATTACCTTTCGTTAAAGCACCCTCCCACCCGCCTTAATCGTAACTGTGCTAACCCCCTCCAATTGCTTGGTGCAGTTTAGCTTAGAGGAGATCAAAGGATTGGATCTGATTGTCAGTAGGGATGAGGAAAGGTGGGACTTTTTGGGGCCTTTTGGCAAAATTGTACCAGGTTGGCAAAATTAATTCACTGAAGTCAATGGGGAATTCTAAATTTAGGGTACAATGGGCTTTATAGGGCTCCTTTCAACTATCCTGGACCTGTTTTTGTGCCCCTCATTTGTTAGGAATATAGCATTAGATCTGCCTTTGTGAATCTATTAAAATAGAAATAGCTTTCTGGTTTCAGGGAACCCTAGCTAATAATTACGACATCTACAGCTCATAGTACACTAGCATGGTTGTCAATGGAAAAAGTGCTCCTTACATTTGTGGTCAGTGGTAAGAATCCCCCTTCTTATAGATGGCTTAAGAGATCATTTATGTCAGTGGTTACTCATCTGAGAGGAAGAAATGTTCCATTGTTCAAGGAACCCTTAGCAACATTTCAAGGAACCCTAGGGTTCTAGGGAACCTGTTTGGGAATGGCAGGATTAGATATTGAGGAAACCCTAATGCTGTCATTTATATCAGTGGTTACTAATCAGAGAGCAATACATTGCTCATAGAACCCCTAGCAACATTTCAAGGAACCCTAGGGTTCTAAAAAATCTAGTTGAGAGTGGCTGGATTCCATATTGAGGAAACCCTAATGCTGTCATTTATATCAGTGGTTACTGATCTGAGAGGAAGGAAGTTATCATTGCTCAAGGAACCCTTGGCAACATTTTAAGGAACCCCGGGATTCTAAAGAACCTGGTTGAGAATGGCTGGATACGATTTTGAGGAAACCCTAATGCCGTCATTGATATCGGTGGTTGCTAATCTGAGTAAGAAATTGCTCAAGAAACCCCTAGCAATGTTTTGAGGAACTCTAGAGGAACCCTAGGTTCCTAGGGAACCCTGATTAAGTGGCTACGTCGATATTGAGAAAACCCTAATGCTGCACATCAGGAGGCGAGGGGAAATATACAGTGCATATTTAATACTTACAGTATATGGTTTGTGGACACCTGACCATCACACCTATATGAGCTCCTTGGACATCCCATTCCACAACCATGGGCAATAATAAAGAACTAGCTTCCTCTTTCAGGCCATAACAGCCTCCATTCTTCCAGAAAGGTTTTCCACCAAATTTTTGAGTGCGCCTGTGGGAATTTGTGCCCATTTAGCCTAAAGAGCATTTGTTAGGTCAGGTACTGATGTTGGATGAGAAGACATCCAACATCAATTAGATGTTGGAAGGCCGGATTGTGAGCCAAGCCTTCACCAGAAGGGCCTGGCTCACAATCAGCATTCCAGTTCATCCCAAAGGGTCAGTAGGGTTGAGGTCAGGCCTCTTGAGTTCCTTCACACCAGACTCATCAAACCATGTTTTTGGAGCTGGCATTGTACATAAGGACACAGTCATATTGGAATAGAAAAGGGCCCTCACAATCAGCATTCCAGTTCATCCCAAAGGGTCAATAGGGTTGAGGTCAGGCCACTTCAGTACCTTCACACCAGACTCATCAAACCATGTCTTTATGGAGCTGGCTTTTTACATAAGGGCACAGTCATATTGGAGCAGAAAGGGGCCTTTACCAAACTGTTACCATAAGGTTGGAAAGACTCAGTTGTCCAAAATGTCTTTGTATGCTGTAGCATTACCAATAGCCTTCACTAGAAACTAGAAAGTAGGGTTTAGGTCAGGCCACGTGAGTTCCTTCACACCAGACCCATCAAACCATGTCTTTATGGAGCTGGCTTTGTACATAAGAGCACAGTCATATTGGAACATAATGGGGGTTTAACCAAACTGTTACCACATGGTTGGAAATGCTCAATTGTCTGAAATGTCTTTGTATGCTGTAGCATCACCAATACCCTTCACTAGAAACTCAATATTTAGGTGGGGTATCCACTTACGTTTGGCCCTATAGTAGGCGTAATGGTTAGATGTTTGCAATTAGCAAATCCTCGATCAACGCTAATGGTATGTGTGTGTGCGATTTTTTTTTTTAAACATTGACTCATAATTTATTTCAAGAAGATTGACAAATGTTGAGCTTCTTCAGCATATATGACGTCAAGGGCTCTCTAAATAATGATTTTTCTGAAAAAAAGGGCTTTGTTGAACTTATTTTTGTATTATTTAAAGCTGAGCTCCAGGCAAAGAGCTCCATGCACAGATGGGATGCATATGTGGGAGCTGTTTTACCTGCTAAAGGATTTGTATTTCTGCCCGTCCAGTCCGGAGATTGCCACACCAAGGCAGGGGACCTGATTTTTTTTTCTGCTTCAGATACATAACAGTGGCAGGTCTTGTCCCTCCCCCAGCATGTGATTGGACAGTGAAAGTAGAGGCAACAAACTGATGAGCTCATCCCTCTGTGCTCTCCTCCCATCAGCATGCTCCGTGTTATACAGGAAAGACGATTGTGAGCCAGATCTTCTCATCCAACATCAGTACTTGACCTCACAAATGTTTTGGGGGGATGAATGGGCACAAATTCCCACAGGCACTCTCCAAATTCTGGTAGAAAGCTTTCCCAGCAGAGTGAAGACTGTTACAGATGCGGGGAAGGGAGATTCCATATTCAGTGGCGTCACAAGGGGGGTGCGACCCGCAACCGGGTGACACCATTGGAGGGGTGACACCAAAATGACTGACAGTGCCCCTCTAAAAAGTCGGGCACTCGGTCATGGGTTGAGAGCCCGACAGTGTCAGGAGAGAGGAGGGGACTCGGCGGGTGAACGTCCCCTCCTCTCTCTCTGCCGGCGTCCATCACCAAGATGGCCGACGGCAGACGTCAATTAGACGTCTCCGAATGCGCAACGACTTCATGGCGGGGTGACACCCGGCCTCGGGACGCTCCTGTCCATATTAACGTCCATGGTTTTGGAATGGGATTTCCCAGCAAACTTATATAGGCATTATGGTCAGGTGTCCACAAACTAGCCATATTGTATATGAAGCATTAGATTTCTTTTTTATTGTGTTGCATATATTTTTTCTTAATACAGAGGATTTCCAATTTCATTTTGAAGATGCAAGCGTTGTAAAATCCCCCCTCCTGCTCAGAGCCATCCTTATAATGAGGCAGCGGTACTCGCCGATACCGAATACCGATACCGGATGTCCCATTAAGGATGCCAGATGGCATGTAATGACTTGCCACATGGCTTCCTGATTAGCCGGGAAGCCGGGGCGGCATGTAAAGACTCTCCACCCGGCTTCCCGATTAGCAGGGAAGCCGTCCCCATGCTTCTCGTCACTAGGTGATGAGAAAGCATGGAGCTGGCTTTCTGGCCAATCAGGAAGCCTGGCGCTGTGTAATGACGTGGCGGCCAACTTCCTGATTGGCCAGGAAGCCGGCTCCATGCTCCCTCGTCACGAGCTGACGAGGTAGCATGAAATCGGCTTCCCGGCCAATCAGAAAACCGGGCACCCTCGTCATTACACAGCGCCCGGCTTCCTGATTGGCCAGCTTCCCGACCAATCAGGAAGCCGGGCAGCGAGTCATTACACGCTGCCCGGCTTTCTGATACCGGAAATATCAGGCTAGGCATCCGAGCATTTGGGTGAGTACGAGTACTCGCCCCAAATACTCGGCACCAATATCGATACTAGTATATGTATAGGTGCATCCCTAATAGTAGTAATGAGTATGATTGAGATCCGGGCAGATACAAGTGCAACAATGAAACAATCTCAACCTTATTATTCTTATAGCAAACGTCTTACACTTTGTATGGACATTACAATGTATTATATGTGTATACAGATTATTTCATTATTGTGTTTTTTGTGTCTCGATCTGCCCGGATCTCAGTCATACTTCAATTCGGAAACGGTCGCCCCCTTGCATGCCTGTTGCCCTGCAGTCTTTCCCCCCCTTTGCATTTGTTAGAATGTAGGTCACACGACGGCGCCGTCTCCCCATTGGACCCGGGCAGAGGGAAATATTTGTAAAGAACAGAATGGTTTTGCTGCGTCGGCACATTTTTGTTTTCTTTGGTATTTTTTCACACTGTTGCGATGAAAAGGAGCGAGACTGCAGCAAACACACACACACGCACACACACAAAAAGAAAATCAATTCGTCTCTCGCACTGTTCAGGTTTTATGAGTTCTTATCGAACTTTCAGGTGATTAATTGACGAGCATTGTGCAAGGCATCATGCAAAATAGAATCGATCATTTAAAGGGCCAGTGCGCCCTGAACTCATTTAAAGTGAGCCTACTTCATCAACATGGTCACCTAGGGCCCGTTCACACCAGTTGCCGTGCGTTTCGGACCGATTCTGGCCAGAACGCACTGCCTCACATTGCGGACGGCTCACTTTTTAGTGGGGCAGGAGGGGGCGCGGCGGGCCATTGAAGTGAATAACACCGTAGCCACGCCCTCCGGCCGCAATGCAATCGGCCGCACGGCATCGCAAGGCACATTGTGCCAGCGGTCGTGTCTGATCAAAATGCTGCAAGCACTATATTGATCGCACCGGACCGGACAATGTGCCTTGCGATCCCGTGCGGGCGATTGCGTTGCGGCCGGAGGGGGGGCGGCTACGGTGCCATTCACTTCAATGGCCCGTCACGCCCCCTCCTGCCCCACTAAAAAGTGAGCCGGCCGCAAAATTTCTCTTTACTTCCTGTCTCAGAGGTATAGCAGGAAGTAAGAGGAGATCTCTCCAAAGTTAGGGGACAGCTGTCATCAGAACAGGTGTCCCTATTGGAAGATCACTGCTCACTGTCTTGTCGTGTGACAACTGACATTTTTAACTGCTAACCGCTTCGGGTGACACCCGGCCTCGGGACGCACCTGCCTGTAGCACAGACCTGCCATTTCATGTTTCAGCCCTTCTTCACTCTACCAAAAAAAAAAAAGTATTGGTTCAGTGTCCCGATTGGGGAAATTTCCTACCACTTCCTGTGCTGACAGGAAGGAGGCAAGAGAAATACTTTCCTTAGTGTACTTAGTTTCTGGGGGAACTCCCCCAGTGATTAGATTATACAGTGTAACTTTGTATCAAGGTGAGAGGCTGCAGCACCTGGACCTTGGATGATGTCTGAAAAAAGATGGTGCCATCCTCCTGGAGAGAAAAGCAGATGATGTCATTGTCAGGGGGAGTCATGTGATCTCTGTGAAAGGTAATACATATCCGGATGTGTTAAAGGAGAACTATGGGGTGAGTGCTTTTCACTCACCTCATAGTTCTAGCCGACCTGTGACAATGAGACTGTCACAGGTCGGCTCAGTAGATCGGGAGGTGAGCGAACACATACCGGCGTTCGCTCACCTCTCCATCCTGTCACGGCTCTCTGCCGTGTCAGGGGAGGGGCTGGATTCCCCCCTCCCTGCTCCTATCCGCCAGCGCTGACTGACGGAACGGACGGGGGAGGGGGCGGGTACAGCTGCCTCTGCCTCTAGATAGGCAGAGCCAGCTGTCAGTTACGCAGCTGGGCGGATCCCGGCACAATTGTCGGGATCCGCTCTGGCTGCGGCGTCTCAGTATACCGCAAACTACAGCACGCGGTATACTGAGCCTAGGGTGACGGGAGGACGCTAGTTTGTGTCCTCCCGTTACCCTAAGGAGAACTATGGGGAAAAGCCCTGACCCCATAGTTCTCCTTTAAGCGTCCTCATTATTTTACAAACCTGTCCTTAACAACAACAAAAAATGATGGTATGTGCCCTTCAAGTGGTGTGGAGTGGTAGGTGCCCTTCAAGTGGTGTGGAGTGGTAGGTGCCCTTCAAGTGGTGTGGAGTGGTAGGTGCCCTTTAAGTGGGGTGGAGTGGTAGGTGCCCTTTAAGTGGGGTGGACTGACCCTTTAGGGAAATGTTTTTTGTTTTTTTCCCCCCGTTCCTTCCTCTTTCACTAAATGCGGAATTGATGCGTCGCTCAAGCACTTGTAACTAACTGCTGAATGTACAGTTACGAGGCGAGTAATTATATATTTATGTTTATAAATAAATACATATGCATATTTTATCAGGCGTTAGATTATTCCATATATCACGGAAGCCTGCGGACGGCTAGGCGGGGAGGGCGGCTTATGCGGCGCGATTTATAAAGGTGTTTTGGGATGCCGGCTTATAAATTGCAGCCGGCTCTCCTGCGTCCTGCGGGCGCCGTCTATATATCAGCCCCATTTAGCGGGGATGGGCCATCATCGAGCCTTAAAGGCACAGTCCACGTTTTTTATACCGTCAGGGGGACATTTGCACTGGTTCATATTGAGCTGCCCCGACACCTGTATGCAATGCACCCCGGCTCGTTTTTACAGGCTAGTCCCGCGGCTAAGTTCGCACAAGCGACCGAGGGATGAATGCGCGACCGTGTTAATTCGCAGGTAGGCGGTCGGAGAAATGGGGAGGGGCAGAAATGCAAATCAGTTGCACGATTTTACGCCCTTCCAACTGCCTTGGGCCAAGTTCAAAGGGATGTCTACGTACCTGAGCGACCGCCATGTTGATTTCAAGGTTGGGGGGCAAAACAATGCCAATCAGCCCCCCGATATTATGCCCTCCGGAACACCCAGCTATACATTTACATGGCAGCCAATCAGGTCCGGTCCTTGCTGCTGCGCTTCACTCTTCAGAGCAGCACATTCACCTTGACATGTTGCATTTGACCAAACTGCCCATTGAAGCCAATGGGACCGCGACCAGGGCCGGTGCTGCCACTAGGCAAACTAGGCAACTGCCTAGGGCGCACTGTTGCCTAGGGCACAGTTTTGAGCATTCACCCCCCATGTCTACCTCCCGTCTATTTCAAATTGCAAAAGCCAATAGCAGGCTGGCTATTGCACCCGCCCACTGAGCAGAGGAGCGTAACTGGGAGACAACTTTCTCTCTCAGGTTCGCTCCTCTTCTCAGTGGGCGGGGTTTCAATAGCCAGTCTGCTATTGGCTATTTCAAATGAAATTACATCCATCTGTCGCCTGCAGAAGCTACCCCGCAGGAGATTGGGGCTATGAGGGGGGTGGGGTTGTTTTTTGCGCCATGGGAGGGGGGATGCAAGTAGCTGGTCTTGCCTAGGGTGCAAAATAGTCTAGCACCGGTCCTGGCCGCGACCACCTGGCAAACGATTGTTGGCATACCCTTCTGAACACCCATGCTGATAGGAAGAGAGAGCGGAGTGACAGATAAATGAGCCAACAGTGTGCTGCTTCTCTTTTCACTGTCCAGTCATTGGATGATGGTCGGGGAAGGGGACCCGTAAGTGAAAGTGAAGCCGCAGCTGTGCGCATCCTAGAAATGGATGGACAGAAATGCAGATCCCTGTGCAAGTTAAAAAAAAGGGCGGGGAGGGGACCTGTAAGTGAAAGTGGAACTTCGTCCGCCAGGGCTGTGTGGCAGAGCTGTGCAAATCCCAGGACTGGAGGTGGGGAGAGGACCTGTACGTGATAGTGAAACCGCAGCCGACAGTGCTGTGTGGCAGAGCTGTGCCAATCCCAGGACTGGAGTAGGGGGGGAGGGGACCTTTAAGAGATCGTGAAACCGCAGCCGCCAGGGCTGTGTGGCAGAGCTGTACGAACTCCAGGACCGGATGGCCAGAAATGCAAATCCTTATACAGATTTTAAAAAATGAGGGCGGGGAAAGGGGCGTGTAAGTGAAATCTCAGCCGAAAGGGGCAAAGCTGTGTAAATTACAAAACTGGATGGACAGAAATGCAAAAAAATAAAAAAAAAACGATGGCAAGGGTGGGGGCCTGCAAGTGAAACAGGGCTGCGCTGCGTGGCAGAGCTGTGCGAATCCCAGGACCGGATGGACAGAAATGCAGATTCCCTATG
>NW_017306274.1:2007795-2039177 GCF_000935625.1 Nanorana parkeri
CGCCTTCCCCCCCGCCTGCCCTCCCTTCCCCCCCGCTCTGCTCGCCCGGCTTCTGTCCTCACCAACGCACAAAGTGCACGGCCGAGGATTTAAAGCGCAAGTATAGGCTGCCCAGCCTTCATTTCCTTCATTGAATAGCCCCTCCCTCGTCCAGGGGCTCATTCGCACCGCCCTGCGCGCGCCTTTGATGCGCAACGTGGACGCGCGCTGCCGTTTGCGCTTTTGGAACCCAATGCAACGCTTTTATATGGCACGTTGCAACGCATGGACCGGCATCGGCTACTCGCTGTCTGCTCTGCGCTGAGCCTGCGTTGATCAGCGCGCTGGGTGTGGACGAGCCGGTGGGGGGTCGGGGGAGGAGCCGATACACCTCCCGGGGATATTAGAGGATATTCCAGGCAGATTTTTATGTTGGGAATATTTCGCAACTCACCTGCGCGGCTGGTAAAGGTAAATGGGTCCTGAGACCCCTCGGTACCCCGCGGGGTTGTCACCGCATGATCAAGCGGAATCCAAGAACTTGAGTGATGTGCGGCAATTTTTGTGGGGCAATATACAGAAGAAAGTGAGGAGGGAGAGAGAGAGGAGAGACAGCCAGGGGAGAGAGGAGAGACAGCCAGGGGAGAGAGGAGAGACAGCCAGGAGAGACAGCCAGAGGAGAGACAACCAGGGGAGAGAGGAGAGACAGCCAGGAGAGAGAGAGAGCGAGGAGAGACAGCCAGGAGAGAGAGGAGAGACAGTCAGGGGAGAGAGGAGAGGAAGCCAGGGGAGAGAGAAGAGACAGCCAGGAGAGAGAGAGAGGAGCGACAGCCAGGAGAGACAGCCAGAAGAGAGTGAGGATAGAGAGAGAGGAGAGACAGCCAGGAGAGAGCGAGGAGAGACAGCCAGGAGAGAGTGAGGAGAGACAGCCAGGAGAGAGAACAAGGAGAGACAGCCAGGAGAGAGTAAGAGACAGCCAGGAGAGAGAGAGGAGAGACAGCCAGGAGAGAGAGGAGAGACAGCCAGGAGAGAGAGAGAGGAGAGACAGCCAGGAGAGAGCAAGGAGAGACAGCCAGGAGAGAGCGAGGAGAGACAGCCATGAGAATGGAGAGACAGCCAGGAGAAGGAGAGGAAAGACAGCCAGGAGAGAAAGGAGAAACAGCCAGAGAGAGAGAAGAGGGACAGCCAGTAAAACAAGCCATTAGAAATGCCATGGCTGAAGTGCATGTAGATGGGAAGCGGCTGCAAAGAGGCTGCAGGAGATCAGGATCACTGATCATTTTATGAAAAGAAAGAAACAAAATGTGGCAACGGTCTATGATACACAATGCTTTAAGGCTTTGATCTGCAATCCCCCCATACAGCAGAGCTCACACTCTCAGGGGAGAAACAAGCAGCACAAGGAGCCAATCAGTTGTGTTGCACTGCTCATGTGCTAAGAAGAGACATGCTGGTAGGCGGAGAGAGCAAAGTGACAGAGAGATGAGCTTATCAGTCTGCTGTGCAGTCACAGGCTGGTGGGGGGGAGGGACAAGAGCTGTAAGTGTTACTTAACTGCAGCAGAGAGACAGGCCTGTGCTGTGTGGCAGAGCTGTGTAAATCTCAGGACTGGATGGACAGAATGATAAAATAGATGTATTCACCTTTGTATTGAACTCTCCGGAATTCGGCTTTTGATGAAAGTGGAATACAAAGCTCCAGCAAACCTTTCCCGCACGGAGTTAATTTAAAGTTATGTTTGGGGGATTTTTCTCATCGTGCCGTTAAATGACGAGGGAATGGCATTGGGTTGTGAAACTGAACACTTCAGAGCGGGTTAAGCTGGCCGGTTTTCTCAGACCGGCGGCCGTGTTTGCGTGACTAAGTACATACAATTAAAGCCCAGCCGTCCCCGCTCTCTATGAACACATTGTTTGCCAGGGTTCAAGGGCTCAGATAATAGTCGGCGGGGACCCGGGACCCATCAGCGGCCCACGGGGGCAAAATGACCCCCCCCACCCCCACCATCAGCATTCATCTCCTATTTTCTCATGGTGTCGTTCAGGATGAATAATGATTTCATTATATAGGAACCATTCAGATCATTGAAGTCACCAGACGGAAAGTCATTTTAATGAATATAAATGAGACACCCAAATTTCTGAGCAGCTTTTCGGATGATTTTCGAAGGGAACACCGGCTTGGTGACCATGATATCCGGCGTATCATTTTGTACCGAGGTCATGTGATGAAAAATAAATAGACGTTCCATTTCAAACACAAGCTGGGTACAAACATGTTCATATATACAGCGGGAGGAATTTATCAAAACTGGAGCAAACAGAATCTGGAGCAGTTGCCCATGGCAACCAATCAGCATCTCTCTTCAGTTTGCTCAGGTAAGATTTGAAAATGAGAGAGAGAAGCTGATTGGCTGCAGTGCAAATCTGCTCCAGTTTTGATAAATTCCTCCCAGTGTGTATATATATATTTATATATAATCTGTCTTCATATTAGCTTCCGTCCCCTAGAGAGTAGGATTCGGACTAGGGGAAGGAGGACGTCCTGCAAGCCACTCAGACACTTTGTTGCATTGCCTGGCACTATAAGCCTTAGCCCTCGTTCACACCTGAACGTTTTGTAGCGCGTTCTACGCTCGACGAATGCTTTACAAAACGCTCAAACATGAAAATCCCATTGTATTCAATGGGTCTGGTTCACACCTTGGCGTATTTCAGCCCGTCCCTAACGCGCTACAAAACGGGCCACGCCTGAAAAGGTACATGTACTACTTTGGGCCGTTTTTGTTGCGTGTTTCCATTGGGATACAGCCAAGTAGCCCCCCGAAACGCGCGTTTGTCGCACGATTTTTTTACCGCGAAACACGTTAAAAAAACGCGCGACAGGCGCGCATATGCAATACGCCTAGGTGTGAACCAGGCCTTACACTTGGAGCCGGCCAAACTGTACGAGACAGAAGCATTGGCAGGATGATAGGAACTTCTGTTGCACTCTGCTATCTAACTGTGCCAGCAACAGGCTGGGGGCGGGGCCATGACCAGGCCGTATCACTTAAATGCGCTGCAGAAAAGATAGGTCACCAACCCGTCTGTTCTGTCTGCCAACAGAGTGATAAATCTTATGGCTGGTAAAATAGTGCAAGATATAAGTAAACACATTTGTAATGTCTTGTTAAATCTCTATCTGTATATATATATATATAGTGAATAGTGTACAAACTATGAAAACTCAAATAAATATATAATGTAGGTATATATATACTGTGTGTATATATATATATATATGTGTGTGTGTGTGTGTGTGTGTGTGTGTAAAAAATATATATTATTATTACTGTTAATATTTATTTAATTTTCTTTCTTAAAAAGTGAACTTTTTTTAATCTACATAACATTTTCATTCCCACCCTTGGCCGCCATAGTTTGCATTCGAACGGCTTTTCTGATTTATACAAATAAATTAGTAAGTGCGCTCGCAAATATTTTAAGTTTTTTTTTTTTTCTTCTCTCTTTTGTAGGGACAGCGCACACAAAATCCCTGAACACAGTCTAAGCAACTGTTGGAATGTTTGAGGTAGGAAACTTGACCTTTTAAAAACCAACATAATGAAAACAAAGAAAAGTATTGTCCATTCACGGTCATATGAATGACAACAGATTAATCACAGTCTCGATTCCACTATCTGGACTCCAAAAAATGTAAAGGAAAAATGTTAGGGGGGGAAGATAAAAAAAGAGCTCATTAGATGGATGCAGTTGACAAAAGTTATGAAGTGTAAACTCCTTAAAGTGATTTCAAAGATTGGCATTGAGTTATTCTTAAGGTGATTATAGCCGTATTTGTGTGTCCCCGCCCCGGAGATTTGTTGTCTTTGTAGATTTTTTATATTAACATGTAACATGTTGTTAAAGGAGAAGTACAGGGTCAGTGTTTTTCCCTATAGTTCTCCTTAGGGTAACGGGAGGACTCTAGTTGGTGTCCTCCCGTCACCCTAAGCTCAGTATACCGCAAGACACAATTATGTCTGGATCCGCCCAGCTGCGTGAGTGACAGCTGTCTCTGCCTGTCTAGAGGCAGAGCCAGCTGTACCCGCCCCCTCCCCCGTCCGTTCCGCCAGTCAGCGCTGGAGGATCAAAGCGGGGAGGGGGGAATCCAGTCTCATTGTCACAGGTTGGCTAGAACTATGAGGTGAGTGAAATGCACTCCCCTCATAGTTCTCCTTTAAGCTTTTGTGCATCAGTATTGCTGACCGAGAGGAAGGGAGTAGAAGCCACCAAAAGCTTGTCCTGAAAATGTAACAATGCAAATAATAAAGTATCACAGACAGTACTCAACTGCAAAGCATCAGCAACCTGTCTACCTGTATTTTACATGGATAAATATATTTGATACTGTGAGATGTTTTTTAGTTGCTGCCGCCCAGTGTTACAGGTTGAATATTGTAAAGGAAACCTTCATTGGTAATCTCTGTTAAAGGGAAAGCTGCAATGTGTTAGTGTGCACATCATTTTAATGCATATAATATAACATAGTTACATAGTATTTGAGGTTGAATAAAGACACAAGTCCATCAAGTCCTACCTGTTGCGTGTATGTGTGTGATTTTGCAGGTGTTTGCGTGTGTATGAGTCCATGTGTGATCTTGCTCTTAGCAGTACCTGTACCCCTGTATGTTACGGTCTCCAAAGAAATCATCCAAAAGCTTTTTGAATGATTCCACACTCTTAGCTGAAATCACTGCATGTGGCAGCGAGTTCCAGACCCTAGCCGCTCTAAATGAAAAGAACCCCCTTAGCCCCTTGTGCTGAAATCTGTTCTCCGCCAATTTTAGGTGGTGGCCTCTAGTCTTTGTTATGGAGTTAGCTGTTTGTTACTGATGTTACTATCACCATTGAATATCTTGTACATGAAAATCATGTCCCCCCTTAATTAACTAATTAATTGCAATGTTTACCTTGAAGTTATTTTCAACTTTCATATTTTATATTTCTAAAGTTCCATATTTCCACATTACGTACACTATATGGCCAAATGTTGATCGACACCTGACCGTCACAACTATATGAGCTTGTTGGACATCCCAATCCAAAACCATTAATATGAACATTGGCAGCTAAAACAGCCTCAACTCTGCATTTGTGAGGTCAGCTGCTGATGTTGTATGAGAAGACCTGGTGAGGAGGAACTTGACTTGAACCTGAACTCAACCCCATTAACCCTTTCGCTGCCAAGGACGTATGGCATACGGACCTACAAAAGTGCTTCCAGCTGGCCAGCTCAGTATGCCATACGGACACCTTTTCGGATCAATTAGATGGTTAACTACAAGCCAGGCCACCTATGTGAGCTAGTTGGACATCCCATTTCAAAACCATTAATATGGAGCCCCCAACCACCACCACCTTGGCAGCCTTAACTCTTCAGGGAAGGCTTTCTACAGGATTTTGGAGAGTGTGTGAATGTGAGCTCATTCAGGCTAAAGATCATTTGTGAGGTCAGGTTCTGATGTTGTATGAGAAGACCTGGTGAGGAGGAACTTGACTTGAACCTGACCTCAACCCCATTAAACACATTTGGGATGAATTGGATGGTTAACTACAAGCCAGGCCACCTATGTGAGCTTGTTGGACATCCCATTTCAAAACCATTAATATGGAGCCCCCAACCACCACCACCACAACCTCGGCAGCCTCAACTCTTCAGGGAGGACTTTCCACAAGATTTTGGAGAGTGCCTGTGGGAATTTGTGCTCATTCAGCCTAAAGAGCATTTGTGAGGTCAGGTACTGGTGTTGGATGAGAAGACCTGGCTCCCAACCACCATTGTATTCATCCCATAGTTGTTCAATAGCATTGAAAAGGACACTTGAGACTCCACTTTAAACTAATCAAACCATGTCTTTATGGAGCTGGCTTTGCAGTCGTCCATCAAGAGTTTGAAGCATGCCTGTGGGAAGTTTTTTCCTTCAGCCAAAAGAGAATTTGTGAGGTCAGGTACGACCTGGCTCATAGTTAGCATTCCAGTTCATCCCAAATGTGTTCAGTAGGGTTGAGGTCAAGGCACTGTGCAGGACACTTCCTCCGCAACAAACTCATCGAACCATGTCTTTATGGAGCTGTGTTTGCACTCAATTTACTAATATGTCTTTGTATGCTGTAGCATTGACACTACCCGTTACTGCAAAGACCTGCTGTGCCCATTATGAGGAGCTTCCACCATCCTTGTGCTGAGTTCTTGGGTCTGTACACCTGCTGTGCCCATTATGAGGAGCTCCCACCATCCCTGTGCTGAGTTCCCGGGTCTGTACACCTGCTGTGCCCATTATGAGGAGCTCCCACCTTCTCTGTGCTGAGTTCCCAGATCTGCATACCTACTGTGAACATTACTAGGGGCTCCCACTTTCCCTGTACTGAGTTCCCGGGTCTGTATCCCTGCTGTGCCAAATATAAGGAGCTCCCCCATCCCTGTGCTGAGTTGCTGGGTCTGCATACCTACTGTGCCCATTATAAGGAGCTCCCACCATCCCTGTGCGAGTTCCCGGGTCTGTACACCTGCTGTGCCCATTTTTAGGGGCTCCTACCATCCTTGTTTGGAGTCCCTGGGTTTGTACACCTGCTGTGCCCATTATGAAGAGTTCCCACCATCCTTGTTCTGAGTTTTTTGGATTATACACCTGCTGTGCCCATTATGAGGGGATCCCACCATACCTGTGCTGAGCTCCCGGGTCTGTACACCTTTTGTGTCCATTATGAGGAATTCCCACAATTACCTGCTGGATATTTTTTAATAATGTTATATTATCGAAAATGTAAGAGGAGAAGAGCTGAAACACTAGAGCTGGCCACAGACACTGACCAGAAGAAGGGCCTTATATCTTTAATACGTGGTCATCCTTAAAATGAAATAATTATTTGGAAATGTGATATGAAAGATATGTAAGGGGGGTTGCCTCCTATGAAGCCAGCTCTGTGGAACACACAAATCTTACCTAAGATTTTAGTAATTATTGGATCTACGTATATTTTAGCATTTTCGATTTACTACTAAACCTGCATAGCAACGCTTTTGTCAACTTTAAAAAATAATTCCCTTTAATCGTCAATCCAGCCTGTCGTACCGGCCCTTTAAAATTTGCTACTTTCGGTAAACAGATTGGCTTGCTAAAGAATATTTAAAGTTTTGTAGAAAATTAACTCCCAACCGCGCTTAAAGAGAAAAAAAAAATTCCCCTTAGACAAAAATAAAAAAAATTATGCGGGCCTTAGTGGTGGCTGAAGAAAAATGGAGATAGCTTTCGTATACTTGTGCGTTTTATAGGCATTAATGTTGCCGTAAATCTCGTGTTATTGTACGGCGCCTGCAACATTTTTCCTGCGTTTTGCCTTTGGACAGGGAAGAAATGACTGGCTTCCATCAGTGTTATTGGCAATACCCATATTCTGACATCTGTTCCTTTCTAAACATTTTACCAACCTTGATGAAATGTGTTTTAGTGGTAGAAGCTGACTTAGAGGGGAAAAAAAAAAAAAAAACACCTTTGGATGATAAAAAATAACAGTGATTAAACACCAGCAGCAATTTGCCTGCAAATCTCGCCGTTCTGAAGGCGGCTGCCGTTTTCTGTTGGAGAAAAATTAGCTATCTTCTGCTAATCTTAATCATGTTTACACTTCAAACTAGGCTAAATATACGGCTTATCGAAAAAATAAATAAATATAAAAAAGACATGCCTGTGTTCTTGGCAGTTGGGTCTTATATATTCCGTCTTTATCTCGCCGTTACAGCGATACTTATTTTTCATACGTTCGCGGAATTGTTTCAAATGGCTGAGAAAGTCCCCACAGCGGTTACATTAGACTGCCGTGCCATTAGCTTTATGTCCTATGCTTTCCCTGTCTGGGCACCGATGTGATCCAATCCAATATAAATTGTATAGTGATGTGCAAGTCCCTGGTGTATTGGGCGGTTGTATTCCAAATATCCTCTTATTGTTCTCTTTGCTAATATATCTTCTTTCTGTCGTTCTTCCTTTCCTCTTCCTTTCTTCTTTCCTCCTGTTGCCCCTCTCTTTCTTTTTTTCCTTTCCTTCTCCTTCCATTCTTGCTGTCTTCCTGTCTTTCTTCTTCCCTTTCTTCCCCTCCTCCTTCCTTTATTCCTTTATTTCTTCCTTCCCTTTCTTGCTTTCTTTCTTCTGCCTTTCCTTCCTCCCTCCCTCCCATCCTTTCCCTCTTTGTTCCTTACTTTCTTATTTCCTCCTTCCTTTAAGCCCTGCCTTCTTTCCTTTCCCTTCTTTCCTTCCTATATCCCTTTCCCTGCTTCCTTCCTTCCTTCTCTTAATCAGCACTTTTTGGAAGTCACTCTTCTCCTGCACACAGTGCCGATAGCCATACCCTCTCCACTCCTCTGCTGCTAATATTGCCCACATTCATACCCGCTGCACTCCTATCCTAATCAGTCCTTATGCACTCCTCTCCTGCACAATGCTCACTGCCATGCCCTTCACATTCCTTTCTTGCACACACTGTCTATCACCATACCTTCTGCACTCTTTTCCTGCATCTACTGCCTGCCCTCAAACCCTGCTCACTCATCTCCTGCCTGAAAATACCCTCTGCATTCCTTTCCTGGCCACTCTGTCTGCCATTATACCCTTTGCACTTCTTTCCTCCACACACTGCCCATTGCCATACCCTCCACTCTACTATACTTCACACACTGCCTCTACCATACCCTCTGCAATTACTGCATGCTTTCATACCCTTCCCACTCATCTCATTCACATACTGCCCCTGTCATACCCTGTCCACTTATCTCATTCACATACTGCCCCTGTCATACCCTCCTTACTCATCTCATTCACATACTGCCCCTTGTCATACCTTGTCCACTCATCTCATTCACATACTGCCCCTGTCATATCCTCCTCACTCATCTCATTCACATACTGCCCCTGTCATACCCTGTCCACTCATCTCATTCACATACTGCACTCTCCTCTCCTGCACATTTTACCCACAGTTCATTACAAACAGTTTATTACAAACAATGATGAACTGCTTTTAAAAGCAGTTCATCATTGTTTGTAATATCCTCGACCTTTATTACCATACTGTTTGAAAGTCTGAAGTGCTGCATTTATTTCTGCTCGCAGGTAATCTAGAATTGTGTTTGGAATTTTGTAAGGGATGACATATCAGGTTTCTTACGACCAGTAGAGACCGGGAGCTGGTTTCCGAGAGTCTGGCTGATTTGTGAGACGTTTAGCCCTGGACGAGGGTTCCTGGTTTGACTCACTGCACGGCGCTGTGACAGTATGTTTTGCAATGTTCAGGCTCCTTATTTATCGCTAGTCATTATCTTCTGATCGGAGATTTTGACCCTTCCTGATATGTTTTAAAAAGGCCCAAACACTTCACAGGATGTTTGAAACTTCACCCTAAATATTTTCCCTTTACATTACAGTCATTGGCTTTGCTCCGCCATCTCCAAAGAGGGGCGGCCAGTATGTTCATAGCTTCCTGCTTTCTTTAAATGTCTTGGAAATCTCTTTTGGGATCTTCAGAAATGACTTAAAGCTCAACTCCAGGCACATATCAAAGGCACACGTCAATGCAGCTTTGTATTCATTAACACTTAATTAAATGTATTTTTATAAATGCAAAAAGGTTAAGTACCACAATTTGACTTGGTGTCAGCTTTTTGCAATTAGGGCTTAGATGGGGAGGGAGAAGCAGCACAAGTAGCCAATTAGTTGTGTAGAGTAAGGAGGCTTCTGATAGCAGAAGAGAGCAGAGAGATTACCTCATTCCTTTTTCTGCTTCTCGTTTCACTGTCCACTCACAGGCAGGGGGAGCGACAAGACTTTTAGTGTTACTTAAAGTGACATTAAACCCTCAGATTTTTTAATATAAAACAATACTGTAATATGCGCCTTACTGTAATCCATGGTTGTATTTTTCCTTCTCTTTACTGCTCTTCCTTTTAAATCTGTATCTGTTCTCATGCTGGGCAGAACTTCTGTTTTGCAGCAGACTGGCTTGTCTCTGGAATGGATATATGGTGTCTGTGTATAGGTTTGTATAGGTTTGTAACCTGAGCCAGCACTACAGGAAGAGGCCCTGAGCTGCAAAGGGAAGTTCTCCCCAAGCATGAAAAGACATGAGGATTTAAAAGGAAGAGCAGCAAAGAGAAGGGAAACAACCATGGATTACAGTAAGGCGCACATTACAGTATTGGTTTATGTAAAAAAATCTGAGGGTTTAATGTCACTTTAACTATATCAGAGAAAAAAAATAGGTCTCCTTTCTTAGCAGACAGGGCTGTGCTGTGTGGAACAGTTGTGTAAATCGCCAGAACTGGATGGACAGAAATACAAACCCTTTAACCCTTTTGCTGCCCTTGATGTAACTGTTACGTCGGCATGTACACAACTCCCGACTGCTATAACAGCTGGTAGTCTCTTTTCACTTCTGGTTGCCCTATAAAGCTGCCCAATCACTTCTATTTGCAGGAGAAGGAATCTATATTTCTCTATTCTCTCATGTTATAAACTGTGACATATTTTGTCCTTGAAATTGTCTTTTCCTTTCAGTAAAAACACTGCTTCCTTTGCTCCCCACGTGACTTGTGCTGGCAGAGCTGAGTAGCAGCCACACCCCTCAGCCTGGCAGAGCTGAGTAGCAGCCACACCCCTCAGTACAAGTGTCCTTACAGAGCTTTGTATTACAGGGAAGGGGGTGTGTCTGATCACAGAGGAGGCTTATCTGACCAGGTCTGTTACCTTACTGAAAGCATTGGGTCATACTCTGGTGCCTCTTGTGACATACCTGCTGTAACAGGAAAGAGGAGCTAGAACAAAAATCAACAACAGCACCTTTTTAGACTACTACATGCACATAATCATAACATTGCTGAGGATTTGTACGGTCGGTGGTCCGCTGAAACCATTTCTGTGATTCATTTTGCAGGACAGATAATTATTCACATATTCCTGGCTAGGAGACTGGTAAAGGGGTGCATTGGACCCCTTTCTAGTTACCTCTCATATTCTACACTCCATTCCATAGCCTGGTATCCTGCTTGCCCTCACCTCCTATAGTCTACAGAGACAGCCATTGTGTCATGATAATAGGGTGCACACATAAAGCCTTCCTGTTACTCCATCATTGCAAAAAGGTGGTCACCTGCATGCCTAATTATCCACCAGTTGAGGAGGAACTCTCCCAAGATGAAAGTAGACTGGTAAGAACCCAATCACATAGTAGATGGGTTCAAGTTAAATATGTCCTTATTGCCCTAACATTTATATTTGGCTTTTATCCCTCCATTTGTTGGTGCAGAAATTGTTCCTGACATACATATGTGTCCTCAGGTGAAGTTCATTTAGAAGAGACGCTCCAGATAATTCATTAAAAGTTATTAGAACGTGGAATTAAAATAGTTTTCTCATTGGGGATCCGGAAATGTTTAACCATTGCCGAATGTTCAGAGGCCTTTTCTGTGTCTAAGGGGGTTATTCACAAAGCCTGCCGACTGCAGCCAAGTGAATAACCCGGCCGAAGTGAAGTGAGCCGAACGCTGTTCAGCTATTCACTTCAGTCTTGCACGGCTGATTTCAGCCGTACATCGGCTGCCTTCGGCTGCTGTACGGGCTATTGTGAACCGAAGAGCAGAGGCGTCCGAAGAGATCCGGAGGATCAGCCAAAGCTACGGCTGGATCCTTCGGCTCTTTAGAGAATAATCCCTAAATTTCCTAAAGAGGACATTAATAAAGCTGCCCATGTTTTACCCGGCCATAGGCAACACTTTGGTCTCCAGCTTTTGATAGACCAGAAATCTCAGTAGAGGTGGGAGTGAGGCCTTGGATATGAACCCTTCGCTGGTAGGTATGAGGTCTTTCTTTAGAACATATAGCTTAGGTTTGGCAGCACTCCACAAAGCTGATGGCCACCACCCCCCGTAGCCTTCTCAATCCTCTGATTGAGAAGGCTATGTATAGTCAAGGTAAAAGGAGGGCCAAACACACGTTTTGAGAGTCCAGAAATGTATTCTATTGATTACACTAATGGTTAAAGGACAACAAAGGGCATCAGGGTTTTAGCAATTGTCACAGAATCTCCCATGCCCATATTATACGGCTGTGCATCACCCACAATTCTTTCTTTCTTTCTTTCTTTCTTTCTTTCTTTCTTTCTTTCTTTCTTTCTCTCTTTCTTTCTCTCTTTCTTTCCCTCTCTCTCTATCTCTTTCTCTCTTTCTTCCTTTTCCTCTTTTCTTTAGTTTTGATAGAGCAAGGAACAGTTAAAACCTCTACCACGTTTCCAGGTCCCTGTTGGGGGGTATCCCCCCTCACTTCCTATGCAGACCCCTGGGCTGCATAGGAAGTTCTTTTGGTAGGGGGGGCTCTCTACCAAAAGAACAAAGACAATCATAAAATTTAAACAACATTTATATCCCTTTCCTACTCCATCCAAAGCTAGAAAAAGGAAAAAACGTTGGTTAGATTTCTGCTTTTTGACTGTAATTACATATTTTTCCATGTTAATAACCTCTTTCTAGAAGTGGAATTGCATCTCAGGCAAGGAGATGTGTATCACTCCTACTGCTATCCATCCCCAGCGCCCATCCCACAAAGGTCTGTCATTCATTTACTCTCTAAAGTTTCAAAAACTTCCAAGAATCAAAGAAAGTCATTTCTGCTCCACAGAAGATCGTCGCTTTGTATCCATTCCACGAAAAGAAGATGGCGTGCTTGCCAAGGAAAAGCTAAAATCATCTCCTATGATAGTAACCAGGACACTTGGTAGCGAACCCTAATATCCTCTTCCTATAAATGTTAATTGCTTAGATCATTTTTTTATTTTTTTTTACATTTATAATAGGAATAAAAAGAGTGCACACGAGGCAAGCAAATGTTATTTCTCTCCTTGAACCTGATTCAACAATTCTGCCGCTTGAACTTTTTATTTTACTGTTCAAACCACGAATAAATGACTTATGGCGTTCCCAAAAAACAATCTGTTTGTCAGGACGCCTCAGAAATGGGCAAAGAAAAAGGAACTGATGGAAAAAAGGACTACAATAAAAAAAAAGAGGTTTTCTCCCTCTTCTTGATTCTTGGGAGCCTAATAGGGATTCTATTATCACCGTTCTTTTTATGCTAGCTTTGTTTACCGCCCCCTGGCACTGCAAGCTACCTTTCACTTTGTGGTCTACAATGACTCCCAAATCTTTTTCTATTTCTGACTTCCCTTTAAAGTAGAATTTAACTCTTTTTTTGTAATAAGATCTAACAGATATACATCGCCCAGGAAAGCAATAATGTACATTTTTGCCCAAGCACTTACCGTCATCATGTTTCTGGTCAGCTCCAACTCTCTCAGCTCAGCTTCCCTGATCTTCCTGTCCAGTTCAAGATTACAAGGGGCAGAGCAGTCTGCAGCAGATGTCCATGTAATAGCTTGGGAAAGGGAGGAGGGAGGAAAGGGAGCAGGGGGGGAATTAGGCCTCATTCACACTACTAACAGCCGGCCCGTAAAGATCCGTGCTGGGCCGCTGCCGGGAAGGACAGGTGCTGCGTGTGATTACACGCAGCAGCCTGTTCTTCTCTATGGGAGTACGCGGCCGTACGCCACCCTACGCTCACCCGAACTGCACGTCCGTACGGGTGCGGGTGTCTCTGCTCAGACGCAGACGGGATCCATCCTTTCCATGAAAAAATATGTAAAGGAAGTAAAAAAAGGCAAGAATGTAAAACTTTTTTTCCTGTGCTTGAACGCCCATTTTCAATCAGCTAACTCCAGGCGCGTTAAAACAAAACGTGTTCAAAGTTGTACAGTTCGTTTCCTAAAGCAGCCACAGCCTGAGTATAAAAGCCTGCCCCCCTGCCAGCATGCTGCAGAGCAGAACCCTTGTATTCTGTGTGGAAGCAGTGGTCTCTCTGCGGAAGTCCAACATGCCCCCTACTGAGTCAGACCTGTAGCTCAATCATCAGCAAAGCTCATGCTCCCTTCTGAGTCAAGAGCTCTGGCTTTGACTCAGCAGAGGACGTGTCGGACCTCCGCAGAGAGATCACTGTTTCCACCTATAGCTCTTCACTCAGCAAAGCTTGTGCCCCCTACTGAGCCCGACCTCTAGCTCTCTAATCAGTAAATATTGTGCTCCCTGCTGAGTTAGACCTATAGCTCTCTAATCAGCAAAGCTCATGTTTTTTGTTTTGCTGATTAGAGAGCTCTGAGTCACCAGGAGGCATTTTAGACCTCTGCAGAGAGACCACTGCTTCCACCTACAGCTCTCCAATCAGCAAAGCTCATGCCTCCTACTGAGTTGGACCTATAGATCTCCAGTCAACAAAGCTTGTGCCCCCTCCTGAGTCAGACCTGTAGCTCTCTGATCAGCAAAGCTTGTGCCCCCTGCTGAGGGGAGAGCCCTGGCTCTGACTCAGCAGGGGGCATGTCAGACCTCTGCAGATAGACCACTGCATCCATCTATAGCTGTCCAATCTTCAAAGTTCATGCCACCTACTGAGTCAGACCTATAGCTCTATAATCAGCAAAGCAGGAGCATGTCGGGCCTCTGCAGAGAGACCACAGCTTACCTGAGTCAGACCTATTGCTCTCTAATCAGCAAAGCTTATGCCGATGGGAGTGTTTTGGCACGGGACATGTCAGACCTCTGCAGAGAGACTAGTGCTTCCCTATAGAGACCAAGGGTCCTTCTCTGCAACATGCTGGCAAGGTGCAGGCTTTTCTACTGAGTCTGTGGCTGCTTTTGAAGGAGAAATGCCTGTAGAACCTCTGGCACTTTTCTGTTTTGATGCACCTGGAATGCATTAAGCTGATTCAATCCCAGGCCTCAATTGGGCTTCAAAGTCATTTTCTTGATCTTTATTAATTCGGATAGTTTATGAATACTTTTAGAATCCAAGTACAACCTCAGAAATCCTCTCCAGTCAATGCAGCCTGCCATACCCCATCAGCCCTCCTTTGAATTCTCTCTCTCTCTTTTTATTTTTTATTTCCCCTCCGCCATCATAATTCCCCGACTGATTAACCTCTCAACTTGCCCATGGATCTGAGAGCTGTATCACACACTTCTGTGCCGCCTCAGATTCCTTCCTACAAGCGGCACTTTTGTTTGGCGGCATCAAAGCGCAGGGGGTTAATAGCGTACAAAGGGAGTCGGTTTTATAAACGTATTACGAGGCGAGAGGAGTATTAATGTTGATATAGCGTGTTTTCTGACAGAGGAACACCCGCTCTCTGCTTGTGCTTCACAGCGGTCTGCGTTATAAAAATTGTGAGGAGACAATAATTTCACTCCGAGCCTCTAATTTATTTTTCCTAGTGTGTTTTAGATAAAGCACGGGAAGAAATATCTGCGGTTTTATATCATCTCACGGAATAAACAAGAAATGTTTCACTTGTCACTGTAGAGAGGCAGACAGCTGTGAAATTGTTCTTTTTTTTTTCTTTTTCGGAGGATGGGGGTCATTTACGCAAAAGGAATAAACTTTTTTTTTTTTTTAAACGTTTGGATCCAATCAGCCCATCGGCCGAGGTCAAAATGCCCCGATGGATCTGACTTTTATATACCCCACTGTAGCCAGATTCAGCAGTCTTTTCCGAGTTCTTCTGCATGGGACTGTTGCCTCTTGCCACAGTGTTTAGTCCCTACCTTAGAGCTAAGGAACGCACCATAGGCTTTCTTTCATCCAGGACACGCTGAGACTCGTAGTTCCTCCTCACTTACTTATTTTCTATGGGTCCCTCCTGATCTGGTTCTGCTGCTCCATCATACAAGATGACAACTTATGAAGACCATATGACAGTATAGTTTAGTGCTGATCCTTCCAGGTCCTGTTAGCACTCCGCTTGCTGTCTATGTTTCTATATTGGCTTGTTTACCAATCATTCCTCCCTGCCTTCTTACATAAATATTAATATAATATAGAAGGTAAGATGCCGGTCTCAATGTTTACTGTCTATCAGCAGAATCACTGTGCCTGGTGACAAGTCATTAACTAAAGGCGGCAGATTGGAAAAAATACAATACTGTGTTATGTGCTATGGTAACTCTCAGTGTCTGTCTATCTTTCTATCTATCTATCTATCTATCTATCTATCTATCTATCTATCTATCTATCTATCTATCTATCTATCTATCATCTATCTATCTATCTATCTATCTATCTATCTATCTATCTATCTATCTATCTATCTATCTATCTCCCTATTCTATCTTTCCTTTATTTGCTTCCCTTCTATTCCTCATCCATCTTCCGTCTTTCCTTACTTTCCTGCAAAATAGTAATGACTATCTATCTATCTATCTATCTATCTATCTATCTATCTATCATCTATCTATCTATCTATCTATCTATCTATCTATCTATCTATCTATCTATCTATCTATCTATCTCCCTATTCTATCTTTCCTTTATTTGCTTCCCTTCTATTCCTCATCCATCTTCCGTCTTTCCTTACTTTCCTGCAAAATAGTAATGCATAAAAGATTCACAATTACACATTCACCTCTTCCTTTTCTCTCCTTTCCTCACCTTTTTCCTTTTCTTTTTTCCCTTTCATTTCATTTCCTTTCATTTACATTCATTGCCTTTCATTTCCTATCATTTACCCTTTCCTTTTCCCTTTCTCTTCTCTTTGCCTTTTCTTCCCTTTTCTTTTCCTTTTCTTTTCTTTGCTTCTTTTCCTTTCTTCTCCTCTTCTTTTTCTTTCCTTTTCCTTTCCTTCTCCTTTCTTTTTTCTTCTCTCCTTATGCTTCTTCTCTTCTCCTCTCCCTTTCCTTTTGCTTTTCCTTTTTTCCCCCCTTCCTCTTTTCTCCTCTTCTTTCTTTTCCTTTTCCTCTTCTTTCCCCTTTCCCTCTCCTATACTTTTCTTTCTTTTCTTTTCCTTACTTCTCCTTTTCTCTTCCCTTTCCTTTCCTTGTTGAGAAGTAAAAAAGCTAAACACCTATAGTGTCAAAGCAGTGGTATGGAGGTCTGTGTCTTTTGATACCAAGATACCCTTCAAGGTTCTAACATTACGGACAATGACATCAAGCAGGGGTAAGCTCAGGTCTCAAGGCCTAAGTGTCCCAGCAAATTACCTGAGTAGGTGTTCTGCATATCATTCTATACTACCAAGGAAACAAAAAAAGAAAAGTTAGATGGGTTTACATTGGCAACACTTGTGCCCATAAAGCCTAATTGAATTTTCACATCTTTTTAACTCTTTATATTCCTTTACCCTTGCTTGTTATGATTTATAACTAACCTTAGCATGATGCCTTAAAATACCTTTATTCTCAATGCTACTTCCTGCTCTTCCCCTTCTGTGTTCGATGCGGGCAGAGCTCAGTAACAACCACACTCCTCATCACAACCCCTTCTGTGTTCTATGCGGGCAGAGCTGAGTAACAACCACACCCCTCATCACAACCCCTTCTGTGTTCTATGCGGGCAGAGCTGAGTAACAACCACACCCCTCATCACAACCTTCCTTGCATATATTGCAGTGAAACCAAGAGAGGGGACATGTCAGACCAAGTCTGTTACTGATACACTGGGTCTAACTCTGGTGCCCATTGTACTACATGGTCATGTTATGTCATCAGGACAGATGGCACTGGAACCCGAAGGTGGTTCTACCTCTACAAGTGATGTAGAGTTGATGAGGTTGAGTAGGCAGCCCCATTATACAGATGAGTTTCTAAACCCACAGAAGTGCCACACCAAGAGGACAGAGTCCAAAAATCTTTATTACAATTAAGTTGTTTCAAAGAGATTGGCAGGTGCAGTGAACACTTTTCAGGGGCCAGAGTTGCCCCCTTCATCAGGGCTAGAAAGGATTAAAAAAAATATGCATCAATAGAATCATGTTCATAATGTAAAGTGATAGTCCCAGTGAGACAATGGGCACAGCTGCTGTAAAAGGCTATGTAAATGCAATTTGCAAGAGATATATGACTGAATATCACTTCAGTTGGGCTTCAATTAACATATACTCAATCACTAAAATCTCATATAAGTATTAACAATGTAATGTAATTTCAAACGTATTTGAGACATTTTTGAAATCTAAAGCTTTCATAAAAAAAAATGACCTGGTGACCCTGCCATAAGGGTCCGTGTTTAGGCACTTTGGCTTTAGGGTGACAACACTCTTTCCCTGTCTACCAGTTGTGATCCTGTGTTGTCACCATCAGCTCTAGAAATGCCATACAACCATCGCTAGAGTGCATGTAGACAGGAAGCAGCTGCAAAGAGTCCACAGCAGATCATCATCTCTGAGATGCAACCAAGGATGAAAGCCGTGCAGGCCTCATTAGCATGCATGTAGACAGCAAGCGGCTTTAAAGAGTCCTCAGGAGATCAGCATCTCTGAGAAGCAACAAAGGATGAATGCCATGCAGCCATCATTGGCATGCATGTAGACAGGAAGTCCTATTCCACAGCCATAGCTTCTCTTCATTGCTCGTTATACAAGGTGATTATATCCATGTTCCATATCCATAGACATGGAATTTGAGGGACTGTGGAATCCAGCAAGGATGGCTTCTCTCAATAGAAAGTGCTTCAGAAAGCTAAATGTCAATCCATTTAGGGTGCACAGCTACAAAAAAAAGGCAAATGGCAGTGGCCTATAACAACCAATCAGCAACCATTTAACATTCTGTCAATGGTTACAGCTCAAGACGCCGGCCTCGGCTCTACCGTTCTTCCCAACAACTGGAGGAAAACGTTCAATCATTACCGCGTTGCCCTTCCTCTCTGAGGTCCGTGACCCGGCAATCTCTTTAGTAAGGCACGGATCACCAAGCTGGCACCTAGCAGGCGTTTTCCGACCAAGAGGAAGATTGGGAGGGGAACACACATAAAAAAAAAAAAATCTTCAACCAGATGGAAGTTTTAAATTTTTTTTGTTTAGTTTTGTTTTAAGAGCTGCTTTTACAGCACAAGATAAACTCATCTTGATGCATGGTGTTGTTTATACTGGGGTCTTTGTAGACGAGATGTTTACCGGGCTCTGAGATGTTTTAAAATATTTTTATCATTATGATATTTGGATAATTGGCAAGAAAAGGAAGATAGTTTGTTGAGATTGCAGCGATGGTGGTAAGCGTGAAGTGACTTAGGAGCCTCCATAAATGTATCCAGATCAGTGGTGAATGCAATCACTGTTAAAACAAAACAACACAAGGGGGAATATTTTTTTAGTGAAATCATTTCCTTTTCTTAATCAAAAGATGACAGTCTCGGCGTTAGAACTCCCATCTGTAATGTAGCGTACCAGGGATTTGCACACATTGCTGTTTTTTTGTGATTGATACAATGAGAGCTCGTTCCCACATAGATATCCCATTTAAGTTCAGCTCCTGAGGAAATCAAAACAGTTTATGCGGAGATTGGGCGGCCCTGTGGCTCGCCAGCTGCTGCAGTACTACAAGTCCCAGGAAGCATGGCTTGCTGGTATGCTATACATTGGCAAAGCTCAGCCAGGGCCCGATGAGTGCAGATAAAAGAATTTAGAAAAAATACTCAATTTGCATGCTCAATCAAGATCTGATGACTCTTTCTCTTAAAGGAGAACTATGAGGTGAGTGAAAATCACTCATCCTCATAGTTCGAGGCGAGCCAACGTGTGACAATGAAACTGTCACACTTCGGCTCAATAGATCGGAAAGTGAGCGAACGCATACCGTTGCTCACTCACTTCTCGATCATCTCCCTGCAGAGAGCCGTGACTATCACAGGGATTCCCCGCTCCGATCCTCCAGCGCTGACTGGAGGAACGGACGGGGGAGGGAGCGGGTACAGCTGGCTCTGCCTCTAGATAGGCAGTAATCCCGGGATCCGTCTGCAGCTGTCTCAGTATACCGCTGTAGCTTGCGATATACTAAGCTTTGGGTCACGGGAGGACGTTAGTTTATGTCCTCTCGTGAACCTTAAGAGAACTATGGGGGAAAAACACTTACCCCATAGTTCTCTTTTAAGGCTGGCCAAAAAAAAAGTCACCACCTGGAATTATCTAAGCACATAGGTCAGAGCCTTCCATTGGATAAGTGTTATCATCTGGGGTTGCTTCAGTATCAGGTCAGGTCTAGGTTCAGCAACGTTAGTCACCACCTGGATTTAGCTAAGTAAATAGGTCAGAGCCTTCCATTGGATAATAGGTCGAGGTTCAGCAACACTATGTGCCCAAAAAATTAGGTAATCTGCCTACCTGAATATACTGAATGATCAGGTTTTTCCATCAATGGATGTTTTCTTCCCTGATGGCACATTGGGCATATTCCAAGACGACAATGCCAGGATTCATCGGGCTCAGATTGTGAAAGAGTGGTTCAGGGAGCATGAGACATCATTGTCACACATGGATCGGCCACCACAGAGTCCAGACCTTAACCCCATTGAGAATCTTTGGAATGTGCTGGAGAAGACTTTACGCAGAGGTCCGACTTTCCCATCATCACTACAAGATTTTGGTGAAAAATTACTGGAACTCTGGACGGAAATAAATGCTGTGACATTGTATAAGCTTATTAAATCGATGCCACGGCAAATGTGTGCCATAATCAAAGCTTAAGGCGGTTCAACAAAATATTAGAACGTGTGGGTTTTTTTGGCTAGGCAATTTAAATAATCCAGTTATGTGTCCCTTAGAATGTCATTAAAGGGTCAGTCTACCAAAAAGCGATATTTTAGCCTTAGGTGGTTGAAGTTAAATAAACTCAATTTGCTCCATCAAGATCTGATGTCTCTTTCTTTTGAGATTGAATCTAAGATAAAAAAAATACAAAAAAATAATCCATTTGTATGGTCCCTAGAAAATTATTAAATGGTCGGTCCACCAAAAAGTGATATTTTAGCCTAAGGAGGGGCCTGATAAGTTAAAATAAAAGAAGTTAGAAAACTCAATATGCTCCATCAAGATCTGATGACTCTTTCCCTTGAGGCTGAATCTAATATAAAAAAATAAATAAATGTATAAATAATCAAGTTGTGTGTTCTTTAAAATATAATTAAAGAACCAATTCAACAAAAAGTGATATTTTAGACCAAGGAGGGGCCTGGTAAGTGCATATAAAAGTTAAATCTCCCTGCAGAGAGCCGTGACTATCACAGGGATTCCCCGCTCCGATCCTCCAGCGCTGACTGGAGGAACGGACGGGGGAGGGAGCGGGTACAGCTGGCTCTGCCTCTAGATAGGCAGTAATCCCGGGATCCGTCTGCAGCTGTCTCAGTATACCGCTGTAGCTTGCGATATACTAAGCTTTGGGTCACGGGAGGACGTTAGTTTATGTCCTCTCGTGAACCTTAAGAGAACTATGGGGGAAAAACACTTACCCCATAGTTCTCTTTTAAGGCTGGCCAAAAAAAAAGTCACCACCTGGAATTATCTAAGCACATAGGTCAGAGCCTTCCATTGGATAAGTGTTATCATCTGGGGTTGCTTCAGTATCAGGTCAGGTCTAGGTTCAGCAACGTTAGTCACCACCTGGATTTAGCTAAGTAAATAGGTCAGAGCCTTCCATTGGATAATAGGTCGAGGTTCAGCAACACTATGTGCCCAAAAAATTAGGTAATCTGCCTACCTGAATATACTGAATGATCAGGTTTTTCCATCAATGGATGTTTTCTTCCCTGATGGCACATTGGGCATATTCCAAGACGACAATGCCAGGATTCATCGGGCTCAGATTGTGAAAGAGTGGTTCAGGGAGCATGAGACATCATTGTCACACATGGATCGGCCACCACAGAGTCCAGACCTTAACCCCATTGAGAATCTTTGGAATGTGCTGGAGAAGACTTTACGCAGAGGTCCGACTTTCCCATCATCACTACAAGATTTTGGTGAAAAATTACTGGAACTCTGGACGGAAATAAATGCTGTGACATTGTATAAGCTTATTAAATCGATGCCACGGCAAATGTGTGCCATAATCAAAGCTTAAGGCGGTTCAACAAAATATTAGAACGTGTGGGTTTTTTTGGCTAGGCAATTTAAATAATCCAGTTATGTGTCCCTTAGAATGTCATTAAAGGGTCAGTCTACCAAAAAGCGATATTTTAGCCTTAGGTGGTTGAAGTTAAATAAACTCAATTTGCTCCATCAAGATCTGATGTCTCTTTCTTTTGAGATTGAATCTAAGATAAAAAAAATACAAAAAAATAATCCATTTGTATGGTCCCTAGAAAATTATTAAATGGTCGGTCCACCAAAAAGTGATATTTTAGCCTAAGGAGGGGCCTGATAAGTTAAAATAAAAGAAGTTAGAAAACTCAATATGCTCCATCAAGATCTGATGACTCTTTCCCTTGAGGCTGAATCTAATATAAAAAAATAAATAAATGTATAAATAATCAAGTTGTGTGTTCTTTAAAATATAATTAAAGAACCAATTCAACAAAAAGTGATATTTTAGACCAAGGAGGGGCCTGGTAAGTGCATATAAAAGTTAAAACAATCAATGTGGATGCTACAACTAGATCTTCTTGAGGCTGAATCTAAGATAATAAAATAAAAGAAATTAATAAATAATCAAGTGGTGTGTCCCTTAAAAATTATTACCAGGTCTTTCCACTGAAAAGGGATATTTTAGCCCTAGGTGGGGCCTGATAAGTGCATATAAAAGAAGTTAAAATAATCAATTTGCATGCTCCATCTAGATCTTCTTGAGGCTAAATCTAAGATAAAAATGTTTAAATAAAATAAATTAATAAATAATCCAGGTGCGTGTCCCTTAGGAAATCATTAGAGGGTCTGTCCACTGAAAAGTGATATTTTAGCCCTAGGTGAGTCCTAGGGCTAAAATATAAATATAAAACAAAGCCCTTAGTGTTCATGCTCCTTTAAGATCCGATTCCTCTACTTCTATTAATAGAGAACTATGGGGTAAGTGTTTTTCCCCTATAGTTCTCTTTAGGGTCACGGGAGGACATATACTAACCTCCTAGTTAGCTATTGCCCAGAAACTCAAGAGATGTCACCAAAAATGTGATAAAGGAGCCTGTCCATTGGTTCATCACTCCAGTATCTACCAAACACTGAAATATCATGATGGGCTGACCCTTTAAATGTATGTTACATAGAACTAGTTTAAGTACCTGAATTTGTCTTGATATCAGCCTCTTGTGCAGCCTCACGGATCAACTGAGGAGAACCAAGCTGAACATCCATACGGTGGGAGTGCCAAGCTCAACTTTTATAGAAATAGAATAGATTTCCATCTAGCCTCAGCTTTCAAGTACAATGCTGAATTTATTGACTGGTTTGTCTTGAGGTTTTTAGTGATGGAAACCACTGCATATGTTTTTCTTTTTCTCATCAGATGCTCAGTATAAACTGATTTGTGACAGGTCTTAAAGTGAAGGAGCAAAAGCTCATTACGATTCAAAGAAGTACTTCTCTGGCACTAGCTGGACCTGTGCAGTAACTCCCTATATACTTAAATGGGGCTGTACTACTAGTGTGTCTCTAGTATAGGAATGCAACCCTATGCGTGGCTAAGGGGGGTTACTGCACAGACTGTTTTGAGGTAATCTGGGGGCTTAAGATGTAGATACCAGGGGAGGCCAGAGAGGAAATAAAAGTAGACCTTGTAGCAGAATGGAAGGTTTAAATTACCCAGCATCCATCTATCCATCTTCCTTTGTAAAATGTACCTGTAAAGAAAAAAAAAATACATTTATACTTATCCCATCTGGGGGTGGCATCGGATTCCCGGAGAACGCAAAGCAGACAAAATCTGGTGAGAAGACACTACAGTCCATTGCAAGAGCATCTTCTCTTGAGATGTCAACTGCTCTGTGTTCCCCAGGATCTATCGGGAAGGAGCCTGGCGTCATCCTCGCTTAGGCACCATGGGCGGAATACAGGGATGAGGTAAGTATGAACCCCTTAGTTTATTTTTTACAGGTACATATTACATCTACTAATAGTAACAGATTTCTGAAGATGGGGAGGGGGCTTGTATGAAGACTTTATATTTTACTGCAAGGTCCACTTTGTAGTGTATGTATCTGCAAACCTTTTGTCAGTTTTGCATAGGGTAGGGAAGGGTTAAACCCTCCCCTTAGGTTATCTTTTGCTGACTGTGCCCCACTAAAGGGAATTTTCCTTCATTTCCTATCAGGGATATGAAACAGGAAGTGATCATACACTAAAAAGTGTGGGAATTCTTCTCTTAAACAGTTGTCCACAGAAGAAGTGTTCCTGTTGGAAGATTTACCTTCCTGTTCAGGGGACAATTTTCATATTTTGGATTTCCACCATTTATACATCAGCCCCTCTGTGTGCTTTGTGCAGTTCTTCCAGATCCGTGCAGTAATCCACCGGGAAACTTGTTTCTTGTAATAAAAACTGGTCACTGCTGCTCTCTCTTTCCTTGTGCAGGGTGACTGGTCTTGTCTCCACCCCTTACTGTAGTTTTCTGCAGGAAGCCTGTAGTGGATGGAGCTTCCTGTAATAAAGACCGGTCAATGTTGCTCTCTCTCCTTTTGCAGAGTGACTTGTCTTGTCTCCGCCCCCTTCTGTAGTTTTCTGCACGGAGCCTGTAGTCGGTGGAGCTTCCTGTAATAAAGACCAGTCACTGCTGATCTCTCTGCTTGTGCAGGTTGACCAGTCATGTCTCCACCCCTTCCTGTAGTATTCTGCCGCCTGTAGTGGGTGGATCTGCTGGGCCCCTCCCACAGCTCTGCTTTCTGCATAGGCTATGTACAACACAAAGATGATGCTACTGCTCCTTTAAAAAGGTAACATCTGGGGCTATAAAGGCATTTGGTGCATACAAACTGGATTTATATCCTTGTGACTATTGAGGAACTACACGGTGCTTGGAGTTCAGCTTTAACATCCCCTTTAAGTGGAAGATCTCCTCCCAACCACCAATGACAGAGGGATCCCTAGATGATCATCCCACTATAAATCTTTAGATAACGGTTATCAAAATGAACCATTAGGGGAACCTGACCGTGCCCTACAACGACCACACCATTCTCATTAAACAGCCTCATTTTCTCTTCTCTGCATTTCTAAAAGCAACTGACTTTTTATTCAGCAGGGTTGACTCAATAGACTTTTTTTTTTGAAGTGCCAGAAGAGTTTAGTAATCAAAAACAATACATTCTTTTGACTTTTCAAAGAATAAAAAAAAAATGTTCCACCAAACGGGAATGAAATAATCCTTGTGTGTGTGGGCCACAAATGTGCAGAGAATGCGAGCATTTGATAATAAACATCTTTTAACGAACGTCCTTGGCCTGATAGGAGATAGTACATGTTGGGTTAATTAATTCTCGCTCGTGAAAATAAACTGCACTCTCGGCTGCCTCCCTCTCCCAAAAAATAGCGTAAAATAAAAAAAAAATTGTCACATTTGGTTGGTTTTTGATACACTGAGGGATATATGATTATTATTATTAATATTAGACAAGATATATATAGCACCAACAGTTTATGCAATATAAGGAAGACATTTACAGTTACAATGCAATTCAAAACATGATGTCCTGATCCTGAGAGCTTACAATCTAAAAGGTGTACAAGAGTACTTTACAACTCTTCTAAACAAGTCCAGATACCAAGCACAAAAAGCATTGCTTAACTGCAGCTCCTTTGTTGTCCGTTCACAGGCTAGGGATGGTAGGGTGACCTAACTGCATTGCTTAACTGCAGCTCCTTCATTGTCTATTCACAGGCTAGGGGCAGGAGGGTGACCAATCTGCATTGCTTAAAGGAGAACTATGAGGTGATTGCTTTTCACTCACCTTATAGTTCTAGCCGACCTGTGACAATGAGATTATCACAGGTCGGCTCAGTAGATCGGGAGGTGAGCGAACACATACCGGCGTTCGCTCACCTCTCGATCCTGTCACGGCTCTCTGCCGTGACAGGGGAGGGGCTGGATTCCCCCCTCCCCGCTCCGATCCACCAGCGCTGACTGGCGGAACGGACGGGGAGGGGGGCGGGTCCAGCTGGCTCTGCCTCTAGATAGGCAGAGCCAGCTGTCAGTTATGCAGCTGGGCAGATCCCGGCACAATTGTCAGGATCCGCTTCAGCTGCGGCGTCTCAGTATACCGCGAGCTACAGCTTGCTGTATACTGAGCCTAGGGTGATGGGAGGACGCTAGTTTGTGTCCTCCCGTTACCCTAAGGAGAACTATGGGGAAAAGCCCTGACCCCATAGTTCTCCTTTAACTGCAGCTCCTTCATTGTCCATTCACAGGCTGGGGGTCAGAAGTCAACCTTAATGCATTGCTTAACTGCAGCTCCCTCATTGTCCATTCACAGGCTGGGGGCGGGAGGGTAACCTAAAGGCGTTGCTGGACTGCAGCTCCTTCAGTGTCCATTCACTGGCCATTCACAGGCTGGGGCAGGAGGGTGACCTAAATGCATTGCTTAGCTGCAATAGAAAAAAATTCAAATCTCCCAGAAGATGGATCTATTGGTATCAGTTGCATGTAATTCCATGTGCAGCATCACTCAGACTGAGGGAGAGGGGGGGGGGGGGCAGCACTCTGTTGCTGCTTCTCCATTGTCCATTCACAAGCTGGAGGAGGAAAGGTGACCTAACTGCATTGCTTAGCGGCAGCTTCTTCACTGTCCATTCATAGGCTGGGGGCGGGAGGGCGACCTAACTGCAGTGCTCAGCTGCAGCTCCTTCACTGTCCATTCACAGGCTGGGGGCAGGAGGGCGACCTAACTGCATTGCTCAGCTGCAGCTCCTTCATTGTCCATTCACAGGCTGGGGGTGGGAGGGTGACCTAAATGCATTGCTTAGCTGCAAAAGAGCAAATTCAAGTCTCCCAGAAGATGGATCTATTGGTATCAATTGCATGTAATTCCATGTGCAGCATCACTCAGACTGAGGGAGGAGGTGGGGGGCAGCACTCAGCTGTTCTGTATTTACATGTACTGGCAAGGATCATTCTCGCAGGGGGGAGAGCAGAGGGATGACCTCGCCACTCTTTTGCTGCTCCTCCATTGTCCATTTACAGGCTGGGGGGTGGTAGGCTGACCTAACTGCATTGTTTAACTGCAGCTCCTTCATTGTCCATTCACAGCCTGGGGGCGGGAGGGTGACCTAAATGCATTGCTTAGCTGTGGTAGAGAAAAGTCAGGTCTCTGGGATGATGGATCTATTTTAGTTCAGTCGGCAACCCTGAACAGAGCTCTCCTTTAGGTTTCCCAAGCAGAGGCAACCACCATCCCCGCCATTGATCTATGTGATGGGCAGCCTTTTCCTTGGGGGCCCGTGCCCGACTTCCCATCTAGAACAGGCCGTCAAGTGACACATATTCCATCAATTTCTGTCCAGCATCGCACCTAGGGAGAGAGAGAGCCTTGTCTCATTGCCTGCTGGGACATAATCCCTCTTTAATAGAATTAGCATCTCTGGCCTGTCTCCAATAATCTCCCCCATTTCAGGGTCCATGGCGGGGGCTAATGCCAGGTGTACATATGATGTAATTATTATGACATTATTTAGTGCCTTCAACATTAACCGAACTTAGTTAATAGGCTATGCTTATGATTGCCGGTGATTAGCATATAATTTGCATCTCATTCCCACAAAAGGTTCTTTGTTTGTAATGCGAAGCCTGCGCCATAATGATATCTTTAGCTCCGTACGGGTTATTTTCTTTAAATAGTGTGGCATAACAGTTTAATGTCACCGTGCAAACTACAGGCTGCGGGTTGTACCTTTTTAGCCGTACGCGATACTTTGTAAGCGGCTGCGGAATTTTGAGCTCGCCAGTTTGTTTGCACAGGTTCCGCTCCGCTAAGCATTGTTTGCATCTAAACTGACCACATGACGTAACCCCGATGCACTTCACATAAAAAAATAAATCAACAGCAAAACAAAAACAACGCTTTCTATAAAACGGAACTATACTTCCTTTGAGCGAAGAGTCAGGCGTAAATGGGAAATAAACATATTAACAGTATTCATTGCCATAGATTATTACTGTCATGGAAACACCATATTGTGGGGACCCGGGGATATGAGGGGACCACAGTGGCCCTGCCAGCACCACTCGGCCAGATAGCAGGCCACCCACTGATCACATTTTGACCAATTCAGCAGGAAACGGGTAGAATTCAATCCAAGTATGGCCAGCTTTAGATCACAATAGAGTGTAAGGACTGTGCCTATGCCTGCCACCATGCTTGCGATTTCATGACTTAGACATACCTATTGGTTCCTGGGATCCTTTCTTTTTTTTGGGAGGGGGCACCAGGCTTGTGATCTCCTACTAATTTATACCAGGAGGACCCATTTTTACCATGCACCCTAGCTAGGGTCTATGACTGGGATAGCCAAACACTGGCTGTGTAGCTGCTGTTGAACTACAAGTCCCATAAGGCATCACAAGACTCTGCCAGCCACAGGCATGACTCCCAGATGCAAGGGCATGATGGAATTTCCTGTATAAGGGCACTCTCTTTCCTGTATAAGTCATGATGTGACACACACACATTGGATCAGGCAGAGTCACAGTTCTTACATGCTATTTGGGTCTAAAGCTGGTAATACATGGATTGGATTTCACCCATTTCCTGTGTGTGGTCGCGCTGGTATCACCCGGCTAGACAAAAGTCCCGGGTGGTGCGAGCAGGGCCACTATAGTCTTCTCATATGCGAGAGCCCTCACAAAATCAACTGTTTGTTTCCATGCCGCAATAATGTCCTTCTATCTAAACCAATATGGGTAGGTCAAGGTCGGTGCAGTTACCCAAACTTTGCATTGCTCTTGTGTTTTTAATGCAATTAAGTGCATCAAAAACAGCAACCTTCTCTAGTGACAGGTTTCCTTTAAAGTAGAACTGCGGCCAGGATATGAATTTTTAATTGTTTACAAATTCTTAATAAGTAGTAAATAAGCTTTGAAACAGCCCATCTTCAGCCGGACCTCTGTAGCTGCAACCACTGTGGGGTAATTCATCCTCAAAGTTCAATATAAAGCAGGTTACATAGTAAGTGAGGTTGAATAATAATACAGGTCCATCAGGTTCAACCTACAGTCCCCATTTACATGCAGACATTTTGGGAATGTGCATCAAATGTGCATACAAATGCATGCTTTGACAAACATTCCCAAAATGTGCATATATATATTTTTATTTAAACCGTATATATATATATATCATATATATTATGGATGCACCGATAACCGGTATTTCGGTATCGAGTACCAGTACAGATATTTTTTTCCGATCCTGCCGATACCGAGTACCAGAAGTCCCATTCAGGAAGCCAGGAGGCGTGTAATGACTTGCCACCTGGCTTCCTGATTAGCCAGGAAGCGGGGCAGCGGGTAAAGACTTGCCACCTGGCTTCCTGATTAGCCAGGAAGCGGGGCAGCGGGTAAAGACTTGCTACCTGGCTTCCCGATTAACAGGGAAGCCATCCCCATGCTTCTCGTCCCGACCAATCAGGAAGCTGGGCAGCGTGTAATGATGCCCTGCCCGGCTTCCTGATACCGGAAGTATTGGGCTATGCATCGGAGCATTTGGACGAGTACTAGCCCAAATACTCGGCATCGACGTATCGGTGCATCCCTAATATATAAACATATATGAGAAGACCAGCAAGCTGCCGCGTCACTGCTGGGAGAGGGAAGCTGAGCTACAGAGAGAAAGTTAAGATACTAAGATTCAGATTTTGAGAATGAATTACTCCACAGTGGCTGTTGCTACAGAGACCAGTAAGGTCTTGTTTTAAAGCTTAGTAATGGCTTGTTCACATTGTTTAAATATTTGAATGTTCATAGCCTGGGCACAGTTCTTTCAAACATCTAATAACAAGCAGTTCTGCATTAGGACTGACAATGTAAGGTGTCATAACATACTTTAGGTTTAAAGTCTCTACAGAGCACCCTGACTGCCTCTGTGTTTATACAAATACAGAATTCTGAGCATTGGGAACATAGGTGATGCCCCCTCCTGTGTCTTGTAAAGCTATGAAGGCAGCCCATGTGACCTATCCAAAGCCAAGAGATTGCCACATAGGAGGCACTCCATAGAGCAGAACTAAAGCTATTGGGCCCTGATCTCATAAGGTGCTCTTTATAGGTGTTTGATTAACTACAGGGGCACTTTAATTTAGGTTGGTTGTGAGGGCCCCCCTCACACCCTGTATATTGCTTTTTGCCATATTGAATGCGCCTTCAGGTTCTGTGTGCAGGCCCCATTTGAGGTTGCTTATCCTCCGGTACTCTGTTTGATCGCTAGTAAACATTGCGACTGCGTCCTCGGCCATTTCCATACTGATAGGTTCGGCTCTTAATTGCACGCTATAAAAATACTCATTGCTTATATATATTTTTTCTTCCTTCCTCCATAAACAGGAGGCAATTTGCAATCACAATGCCTCCCTCGCCCAATGGCAATTTAAGAGGTTGATGGACACCAAACTTTTATTTACTGTATTTATTTATTTATTTTTACTGCCATTCTATCAACTCCTTTAATTAACCGCGTTCCCCGACCACGACCGGCGCTCAAAGTGTGTGCCGCGGCCTGTTTTCAAATGGCGCCTTAATGAACATATTTGCATGCCATCGGCCCGTGCGCGAGATCAAAACCCACCGTCCAGCATCACTCAAAACAGCTCGGGCGGATTAGTAAGTAGGTAAAAATAAATATATAAAAGAAAAAAAAAAATCTCATTTTGCATCTGACATTAATAACTTTCAGAAGAGCGAGCACTGGTATTTGTGACTGGACCCCCGAACGGAGTGCCCGATGTCCTAGCCGAGCAAGGGCACCGAGCTGAGCAACCAACAAGATATGAAAAAATAAATCATGCATAATGCAAAATTTTCTACCTTACATGTTAATTAATGTGTGCAATCAATTACTGACGTTATAATATGAGACGGAAAGGAAGCAGCGGAGGGGAATGGAAATAAAAAAAAAAAAAATATATAAAAAAAAAACACCTATACATTTTTTAATGCTTTTTTTTTTTCTCTTTCTATTTAAACAAATAGTCTCCCTGCCTCCGAATGCTGTGCGGCGACATGCTTTGAATAACAAGCATCGTAAAATCTAATCAGATTTATAAGGGAAATTGATTATTGTGGCAGAGAAGAGGAGAAGCAAATAAGCCGGAGTTTAAGTGTTAATTTTTATGCTAATCCACAGTGGCTGGCGATGAAGCAATTTTGCGCGGTGGCACAAATATAAAATTGTCCCCTCGCAGAGAGATGTCAGTTTGCCAGACCTGAAAGGAGTAATTTATTAGGTAGGTTCCTATTAGGAGGTGACATAGTAGTTATGCTGCTAAGCACACAATAGGGCTTTTCGCAGTTACCCTTGCTAAGCTGTCGTAACAATGCAACGTTCGAGACAGAGAGTTGGGGAGGGAGGGGGGGACATAAACATACTGTCATAT
>NW_017306274.1:2040253-2040946 GCF_000935625.1 Nanorana parkeri
AGGGGGGGAGATAAACATACTGTCATATGCAGGGTGGTCCCTGTCTAAGGACAAAGGGCTTTTTTTTTTTTAAACAACCCTTATCAAAATAAAAACGCATTTAAATGGCATCTCTGTTTTTGCACAGCGGGGGACATATATTTAATAATAATAAAAAAAAAAAAGCAAAAGGGTTTAGAATGGGGCATGTAGGTCTCCACCGCCACCCAACCCATTGAGTGTTTTGAGAATGCCATTAAATAATCAATACACCCTATCACGTGATGATGTCATATTTAAGACAAGCTGTCACCAACAGCAAAAAAAAAAAAAAAAAAACCTGTCATGACCTTCTTTTCTGTTGCTCTGGAACGGTGACAAAAATCACTTCCTCTCTACGGTTCACATTTTTGTTTTTTAATTAAAAAAAAATTTTTGGACAATATTCGAGAGAATTAATAGCGTTAAGGGTTCTGATGCAATTCACATATAGGTCAATTATATTCACAAACATCTGCTGTGTCATTCGCATTTGCATATAGCATTCATATGTAAATGACGCCTCTCTCCCTCCATTTTTTTTTTTTCTCGAGTAATATATTAAAAAATACATGCCAGATTTGCATATCACTTTAGATCGGTGTATTAGAAACAATTTATCATTCGCCGCTTTCTTTCTGCTTTTTTTTTTTTCATAAGGAAAAGGGAAAGCAA
>NW_017306274.1:2041263-2059887 GCF_000935625.1 Nanorana parkeri
GGGGGGGACAATATGTTGAAAGATGGGTGTTATATCTGAGGACATGTGTGATTTATACAAGGAGCCCTTAGTGGGAACACTTCCATTTTAAAGCAGCTTATGTCCCTTATAAATCAATAATCACACAGATGGACGAATGATAATCTATTTAGGATGCTTGATAGCAAATATTGTTGTACAGATGATTAGGACCGCCGTTCTTTTAGCAGCAAGGCTCTACCGCAAATTGGTAAGTTTGGACAAAAAAAGCTTAAAAATAGGGAAAAAAAATATGCTCAAGTATTAAGCAGTTAGAAAAGCTTTTGGCACAGACTAGATCAAGAACACAGAGGACGGGAGGGAGGAAAAAAAAAAATAGAAGAAGAAAAGAACAAAGGGGTTTTAAAGCATCTGCCAATATAATAATATCAATCTCTGTGCCTTTAACAAAACAGGGCCTCTTAATGGAATTGTGACTTCAGGTGTAAATAGTATTAAAAGCTGCATTGTCCCGGCTCGAGCGCGCTCGGCTAAAATGCAGGTTGTCAGGAGTGGCGGCCGCGTGGAATGGTGATAAATATAAGCAGGTATTGATCTGATGAAAATGAAGGATTCTTCTGCCTCCAAGTGTTTAGCTTCTTTGGCTAAAGGACGTCACCGGTGGCCTTGCCTCGGGATGGCTTCTCCTTCGTGTTTGATTTCATCTTTAACCTTTTTTTTTTCCCGCAGATATTTCTTGATTTGGCAAATTTGTTGCATTTTCTTCTTTTTTTTTGTTTTGTTCTGCCTAATGTTACATTATGTTTCTGTTTTTGTCGCAGTGACGGGAAGAGAAGGCATCCCGCGAGCAAGTCCGCCTTGGCCTAAAGGCCGTACGCCTCCCTTCCCCCCCTTTCCCCGTCAGACCATCTGTCCTTAAAACAAGCATGCAGGTCAGCTGTTAAGGTAAGAAGAAGTTGGAAGTATTGTCCAAAGTTTTCTTTGGCTTTGTGCATGGTTTGGTAAAACATGGTTCACTGTAAGGGAAGCTCCTGCCAATGTTGCTTATTAATTGAGAAGTATTGGTGGAGTAAAATGTACTCTTCCCAATACTTAGACTGCCGGTGTCACATGGCGGCTCTATAGATCGAGAGCTGAGCAATCAGGTACAGCTGATCGCTCAGCTCTTGGTCTTTTCTATGCTTGACTGTCAGTCTCCACTCTCCGCAGATATTCTGCCCTCCCCTCTCTATGTGCTTCCATCTCTCACTGGAAGGGCAGACAGGGGACTGGATGAAGACAGCTGGCTCTGGCTCTAGAGAGGCAGAGCCAGCTGTCAGTCAAGCAGTGGGTTGGATCCTGACAGACGGGAGGGGATGGGCATAGCTGGCTCTGGCTCTAGAGAGGCAGAGCCAGCTGTCAGTCAAGCAGTGGGTTGGATCCTGACAGACAAGGGAGGGGACAAGCATAGCTGGCTCTGGCTCTAGAAAGGCTGACTCAGCTGTCAATCAGGCAGCAGGGTGGATGTCGACAGACAAGGGAGGGGACGGGCACAGCTGGTTTTGGCCCTAGAGAGACAGAGCCAGCTGTCAATCAGGCAGCGGGGTGGATTCCAACAACATTGTGCACAATCTTTGCAGTCAGCAAATAGAGGCCAGTTGAGTTTGGGTCACAGGAGTACATTAGTAATCATACTCCACTACTGAAGAGAAGGCCGGAGTTCACCCTCAAAGCTCTTTTGCACTTCGGGCCCACCATTCATTTCCAAATGAGCGTTTACTTGGAATTTTTGTGTTTTAACCTAAGTTGTGTTAAGGCAGCTGGTTCATTTAGAATGGCAAAGGAAGAAGAAAGGTTCCTGCAGATTTTTGTGTGGTGCACAGATTGTGTGTCGCGCTGCGTGACAGTGTGCATCGTTCTAAATGATCGGCACTGCATGGCCTCTAAGGGAAGCTTCCTGACCCTCTAGTCATCTTTTACCACTGTGAGTCATTAAGGTTCCTATTTGGGCCATCAAGAACCCTATCTGACCCTTGACACGTAGTCTAGCACGGCAGTGAGGACACAACTTAGGTGAATATTGTAGGATTTACCGTTAACTTTCAATGTGATTTCCACTTTTTTGCATGCTTGCTATGATAAATACCCATAGGTCATGCCATGCTTTTGCTAATCAGCTACCTAGAAATAAGGATACACCATAAAGAGATTACATTGTTTTTGGATCCTCCATTGTTTTTTGAAAAGACAACTAGTCACAAATAAGACTAGGCAAGAATGTACATATGTACTCTTCAATTGTTATAGAAAGTTTTATATTTGCCCTATTTTAACTCTTCTTACTTTGTGTGAGCCTGGCTTTTCTTCTGCCAAGTTGAATGCCACTTATGGTAGAACCAAAGCCAAACTTTTTTTAGGTTTGGATACAGTAAAGGAGGATTATAACCCCTGTCAGTTTGCCATATGTGTCCCATTGGTGAGATTTCTCTTCACTTCCTATCTTATAGCCTCTACAGGAAATGAGAGAAAATCCCTCCAAAGTGATGGAGATCCCTGGTGGTCAGCAGGGTCACCAGGACTAGTGGGAGATCTTCCATTTATTCCTGTTCTGATGACAGCACCCCCCAAAAAAACAAAAACAAATTGAGAGGGTGAATCTCCCTAACGAGGACACAAACAGCAATAAAAACGTGACATGTGTTCCCTCTCCAAAGAAAATGTTATAGCTTAAAGTGTTTCTAAACCCAAAACCCAAAATCTAATAGAATGCAGCTTACCAATCCTTATATGCTATAGCTGAATGGATTTTATTTTTTTAGGCTTTCTTTCCTTTTATTTCCCCTTGATGATCCAACCCCTAACACACTCCCTGTCTCTGGGTGGCTCCACTCCATGGAGCCACCCTTGGACAGGAGCATTTTCATCCCGTGGAGAGGGTAGTGTTAGATGTAGTAGCAAATTTAGATGGACTTGACTGACAATTGAAATTGGAAATCCAGCTAACACTTTTTAAGCAGTTACAGCAACAGTTGTATTTATTTTGTTTCTCTTTTGGGATGAAAGTTTTACATATATTAATAAAGCTGACCATTGTAAGCACCCCTGTCAGTGTTAAATGGTTTGTCCCAACCCTCTACTTTTACTGGACAACTTAGCCTGGTAAATGAAGTTGAAAAATAACAGACTTACCGGTCGGATCACCCGGTGAAAATAAAGAAAAAAGCCTTAAAAGTAAAAACTTAGCATTGTATAACATTTTTGCTTTTGGGTTTAGATACACTTTAAAATCTGACAGTTGTTGTCCTCCCATCATGTTAACAAGTGCAAGTTATTTGACACTGTCATGCAGTCTCTGGAGCTGGGAGACACTGTGTGAGATCAAACAGTTTAGAGTTAGACCCAAACAAAGAAAAGTTGGCTAAACCTGCTGGAAAATGCAAAATTATGTATAATAAAATAATAATTACTTTGCATATTCATATTCTAAGCACAGTTTTCTATATAAGATGATACATTTAACACATGTGACCAGTTCTGTTTAAATAGACCCTAGATTTTTTTTATCATTTGCTAATATCAAAAATACTCATCATGCCAGCTCACTCTTGGCCCTGGCCATCTGGCCACAAACTGGTTAAAACTAATTATATGTTCATCTCCATATCTGATAATTTAATTTATTTAGGTATTCAGACTACAGAATGTAATGAGGATTCTTTCATGGTCACTGATAATTGATGCCAATCAGATCGGAACAAAAGAATAATGTAATCTCCCTTTCCAGACAAGCTGGGTGTCTCTTTATGCCAGTAAAAGAAACCTATAAAAATGTTTTACCAAAAATATATACCCTGCTTTAGTATACTGATGGTGTAGAGGGACGGGCCTTGTGAAAGATGGCTCAAAGTGAGTAGCTGTAGGATAACGTGTATCAGTGGTAACTCCAGAAGGCCTTGGTCCAGACCGGAGAACAGTTTTCCTAATGATGGCACCTTTTTGGTTTAAAAATTTAGGCACCTATAAGTTATGTGTAAGTACATTTATATCATCACTATGCTATGTATCCTGCTCTGACACCAAACCTAAACCCACAACCTAATGTTATCCCTAAATCTCTAACACCACAATCCAGCCCTAAACTTACAGTTGTAATAACCCTAAACCTAAAAATGTAAACCTACAACCCACCCTTAACCCTAATCCTACAATCCCAGTCAAAATGTAATGCAGCCCTAACCACACAGCCCAACTATAACCATGGAGACCTAAACTCACTACTAAACCAGAACCTTAGCCCCACAGCTCTAACCCAACTACCCAACCTTAACTACATAACTCTATCATGTTAGTCAAACCTTAACCCTAAACCTAAGACTCTAACCCCACAACCCAACCCTAACCCTGCAATCCCAGGACTGTGACCCAACCTTAATCTAACCCTAACCACAAACCTCAACTATAACCAAAAAACCCTAACCTTACAACCAAACCAAAACCGTAGCCCTACAGCCTTAACCCCACAACCCAACCCTAACTATACAACTCTAGCCTGTTAGTCAAACCATATCCCTAAACCTAAGACTCTAACCCCACAACCAAACCAATGTACCTGTGTCTTTATTCAACCTCAAATACTATATAACTATGTAACCCAACCCTAACTCTGCAATCCCAGGACTGTGACCCAACCTTAATCAAACCCAAACCACAAAGTCCAACTATAACCATAAAACCCTAACCTCACAACCAAACTAAAAACCCTGGACCTATAGCCCTAATTCCACAACCCTAACTATTCAACTCTAGCCCCATAGTCAAACCTTAACAATAAACCTAGGAATCTAACCCCAAAACTCAGCCCTAACCCTGCAATCCCAGCTCCAAGATTCAACTTTAATCTAACCCTAACCACGAAACCCACCATGAAGTCCTAACAACCAATCCAAAATTTTAGCTCTACAGCTTTAACCCCACATCCCAACCCTATTTATACAACTGTAACCCAATAGTCCATCCTTAAACTCTAACTCCATAACCCAACCTAACTGTAACCCTTAATCTCAGCTCTGTAATCCTACCCTAATAAAACCCTAACCCCACAACCCAAACATGACCATGAAGCCCTAACCTCACAACCAAACCAGAACCTTAGCCCTACAGCTCTAACCCCACAGCCCAACCCTAGCTCTCTAGCTCTAAGAACATAAATAGTAAGGTTTAGGCTGAGGCTTATGATTGAGCTAAACCTGTCATGTGAGAAATACTGGGGTTGCTATTGCTGACTTTCTTCTGAAGTAGATTTGAAGCGGAAATTATACCCTTTATCACTAACCTAAGTTATTATAGATGCAAACTTTCCAGGCCTTCCTTTAGGTGCCTCCCTAAAGCCATATACAATCTTCCTAACTTCCTTCTGCAATTCTGGGTTCCCGGTTCTTATCTATTTAGTGTTATTTTCTGAATCACTGGACCAACTATGTGGAGCAATATAGCTAAAGTTCAAAGTCCCTACTTGTTCCAGATCACTGACTTGATGTATCGAAGAAAAGAGGGTCAACAGGACCTTCAGATGATATGTACCTTTAAAAGGAACACAGACTCTACTCTTTGCATATGACATGGTTCCTTTAAGGGTCAGGTTTTAAATTAGGCTGAGATTAAAGCATATCTAAACCAAGACCGCCAACACCTCACACATGCACCTTCAAAAGGAACACAGACTCTACTCTTTGCTTATGACATGGTTCTTTTAAGGGTCAGGCTTTAAATTAGTCTGAGCTTAAAGCACTAAACCAAGAATGCCAACACGTCACACATCCCCTCACTGCCACCTCACCACCCCTAACACCTCCAGACATTCACCCCTCCCCCCCCTCTTGGTCCGCGAAAAAAATGTCATCCACAAAAGCGGGGCCTGGTCCAAAAAAGGTTGGTGACTGCTGTTCTAATGCATTTATTTCCAAGTGTAAACCAATTATAACATACAATAGCACAGGAGCATAAATGCAAATAAATATGTAAAACTCAAATCTGGCTTTAAAATGATAGCAGGATTACATTATATCCTCAATAAGCAAAAATACATTTTTGACGTCCGTGTCCCTTTAAATAAAAGTGATCTTGACTGCTATAGGCACAGAGCGTGTGATACAATTACTATAGCTATCTAATACATATCGCAACAAAAGATTAAAAGGCAAAACTTCAAAGGCAAAGACTAAACATCTGGAAACCGAATATCATATCCTGTTGCATATTTTATTTGCATATTTTTCAAGGAAGCTCTTGTGGGTTTTAGATTCTTATTATTCTAAATGATGGAATGGATGCCTGACCACACTTTTCCTGTGAAAAACTGATAAGTTTAGACATCGAGAGAGCCACTTGCCAGAAGTTTTTTTTTTTTCCTCTAGAAATGCCTGTTGTTATTCAGAATGGTTTCACATAAACAAATCAGATTGCAAATTAAAAATAGATTCTCTGAAAGACTCGAGATTAAATGGTAAATTATAACAAGGCTTCTACTTTTTTTTTTTTTACAGAGACGTGATTTTATACTCTATAGATATCTGTTACTTTTGCTTTTTTTTTTTTTTAAAGGGCAGCTGTCAACGATGACATACTTACCAACATTACTGTCCTGGTCCTTGGGACACAGTTAAGCCTGACTACAGTCCGCCTCAGAGCAGCCTTGACTCTGCCAGGGTGGTCCCACCTAAACCCCACCTTTAAATATGCAGGGTCTGCCCACATGTATCCCCCTATCACCGTAAAAAATGCCTTATTGAGTTAGTGTGCATACTGTATATAGTAACTAAAATAAGGATAACACTGTGATCCTGGGACATGGCCCAGTATACAGCATTATTGCAACTGAAGTCCAAGATGAGGGACTGTCCCAGCAAATCCTAGACAGTTGCCATCTATGTGACTGCTCAAGTCTGACTCTTTATTGTACTGTGTGCAGATAGCATCCTTGCTGAATGGCGTCTGCTAGCTAATCAGATGCAGGATAACATACCTGTTAGGCCTCTTTTGCATTGGTGGCAAGCTTTACTGCCCCTCTAAAAAGTGATCCACCAAAGGCGGCTGAGTGGCAGTTTGCAGGCATTCATGAGGTAACACTGCAGCCTCCCTAGAGGGATTTTTTTCCCTCCCAAGAGGCATGTTACATTGAAAATCTGCACCGCAACCACATGCCAGGCATTGGTCTAGTTAACTTCAATGGGCATGTTTGACAGGCAATAAAACTCCATCCTAGGGTGACAACACTGCCCCTCCATCACCCTAGGACAGGAAGTGTGTTACTGGCAGGATGCAAAGCAATACAGCTCACAACTGAGTGAAAGCCTTTTATATCTGCTTACACTTACTCTTTATGGTACCCGTGGTAGCATAGCCAAACATTCTGTACAGACAAACAGTCATTCCCACCCTTTGTTTTTTAATTCCTTTTATACATACCTTAGCAGTACTATCCAGATACATTGAGGCCCTGAGGTCCCTGAGGTGGGTGGTCCAGAAAACAGCCCTCTCGTAGTATTGTGATCTCCCTTCTCAGCAGAATGCTCATGTAAGCCCAGGCCAGCCTGATGGTGCACCCAGGAGGTGTGCCCATGACAGCCTGGCCTCACAAGAGGTGGTTTGGACGTCATTGAAACCCAAAAGGAGGTAGACAGAGCCAAGATTCTGTGTTTATAGCTCCAAAGAGGAGGCGAGTATCCCGGCAAGAGCTGCATTTCTTATTTTATGAACTCCTAGGTGATTCACTTTTTAAAATATGTTAAAAACCTGTCCTGCTTTTAGCTGCAACACCATGTCAAGTACATACCAACACCAGATAAAAGGCAATGGCTGCACAAGAAAGGTGAATCCTTACTGCAGTCTATATACAGATCATCATTTAAACCTGAGATTGCTCAAATTAAAGGCAGATCTTATAGTCGCTGTCTAGATTTGCTTGCTTGTTGTCTTTTCCTGCTCACCCACCGCTTGCTTCCTTAATTTGTCTTTGAATTTAAAAAAAAAAAAAAAAAAAACGTCTTCCATCTCTAAGCCAGGAAAGAATGTTGTGATCAGCGAGCTTTGATCTTATCTGTCATAGAAGACAGCAGAGTAAGAACTGAGTCACCGAATGTGTGAACTTCTCACTTATCTTAACAATGTGTTAACGACAGTGATTACTTGCGACCATTTATATTCTCACACCGCGCAAGTGATGCCAAACAAACGCCACGGGCGCTGAAAAACGGGTGTGCAACATTATGGAGAACTTTAGTGGAGGTAAAAGTGTAACAAGGCACAACTGTGATGTTCAACACAGAAATAGTTCAGTGCATCTAGTTAAGAACAACATGGCTACTGCAAGACTAATTGGATGCGTGGCTGACACACTCTTAAGCCGTATTGTTGAAGCCCCTTCGAATGTAGCACTTAAATAAAGACAATAATAGAAGAAGAATATTAGAGTATAGAAAGGCAAACTTTTGGGGGGTTTTGTCCCTATGGAGTTTAACCCTCTCTATTTTTCTTGGAGACCATTGTCACTGACCAGAGAAGTGAGAGGAAGTCCACAATTTTGAGCTGTCAACACAACAAGAGGTGAGGGAAAATCCTCCAATGGGGACACCTGTTCCTATGACAATGCCTTAAGATTCCAGATTCTTTGGAGAGGTTTCCCTTGATTTCCTGATGTGTCCCCATGACAGAAAGTGAACATCTCCCTAGTTGACCAAAGACAGGACCTATGATTATGGGGTCTCTAATGCAGATGTAGACACAAATGAGGATTCTGACATCCTTTCTGAAAAGGTTATCTTGACACCCAATCCCCTGACTTTCAGTTCTGCTCTAGATCAGAAGAGGCTCTATGGAATTTTGTTTTTTTACCCATTACATGACAACACTGTGATTGGATTAAGGTGAGTGAGTTACCCACATAGGGCATGTTCCTGACTCTCATGGTAACTAAGGAAGCTGCTTGGATAAGCTCCAAAACGTCTTCAACATTACAGAAGTTCAGTTGTATGTGACCAACTACTAGCTACATACCATGATCTGAATAAATAAGAACCTTCTCAGACATGTAGAACAATATTACTCTTTAGTCTTAATGGGTATAGGTGGGGATCTCTACTGCCAACAGCTAAGGAAGGCTGAAGCATCTTCTCTCCTGCACTTTTTGGTGGTTTGCAATTACTGCTTAGGGGGCTTAGTGGCTCCATTGACTTCTTCAGTTGGTGGTGACCATCTAAAGGCTGTACAGAGAGGGGATATCCAGGCTACTCCTGTGATTTACCAATATAATGAAACAATAGACACTTTCTCTTCTCTTCTTTTCACTGTTTCCTTGTTTGCTAAATTCAGAGAGTCTCCAAAACCAAACCAGCCCCATTTCACACCTCAGAACCTTCCTTGATCCTTACATTACACTCCTATTCTTTGTGTTGGAATCTATTAATGTCTTTAACATTACAGAACAAGTCCAGTTGAATATGACCAATTACTCCTAGCTAACTACCATGACCTGGATCAATGAAAACCTTCTCATGGTGGTGACCATCTAAAGGCTGTGTAGAGAGGGGATATCCAGGCTACTCCTGTGATTTGCCAATATAATGATACAGTACACACTTTCTCTTCTTCCTTTTTCCTTGTTTGCTAAGTCCAGTTGAATATAACCAATTACTCCTAGTTAACTACCATGACCTGAATAAATGAAAACCTTCTCTCACATGTAGGACAATATTACTCTTTAGTCTTAATGGGTATAGGTGGTGATCTCTACTGCCAACAGCTAAGGATGGCTGAAGCATCTTCTCATATCCACTTTTTGGTGGCTTCCAATGACTGATTTGGTGCATTGGTGGCTTCCAATGACTGCTCTAGTTGTTGGTGATAATCTGAAGAGATGATATCCAGGGTTCTCTTGTGTTCAGCCTGTATAATGACTCAGTACACACTTTCTCTTCTTTCCCCCTTTTTCCTTGTTTGCTAATTTCCGAGAGTCACCAAAACCAAACAAGCCCGTTTCACAGCTCAGAACCTTCCTCGATCCTTACATCTCCTATTCTTTGTGCTGGAATCTATTAATGTTTAATAGTGTCATCAATCAGATTATATTCCAAAATCTTGATAATATGCATAGTGCTTACTCTCCCGACATACAATTAAAATCCATTCCCACCAGAAAAGCCATTTTGTTGAGTTTGCAGCCCATGTACCAATTAGTAACTCTCGCTGTTGGTATAACGTACAGTATATATCGTTTTCACCACAGGCACAAAACGTTCGAGCTCCTGTCGAATCCCAGGGCGGCGCAACCAGCTAACTTTCTTAATAAATAGCCACGAGAAATTAGCATTATAACGTAATTTAATCAAGATATTACACAGTGACAGATGACTCTGAGTTACACAGCAAAGTCCTTATTATTTATTAACTAACCTTATTTTTAGACATGTTTCAAGTGTTAATTACTGGTCATTGAGAAAGTAGGTTACGAGAGTTTAGAGAAGTGAAATCTCTTCCTGGCAAAACCCGCGAACAGGTGGCTGGAGCGATTGTCGCCTCCAGGTCTTTGCCTTACAGCTTGCGGAAAGATATTGCGGTGCCCTGTTTTTCGTCTGCTTTTTGTTTTTTTTTTCCTTTTTTTTCATATGGAGATGCTTCTGAAAAGGCAGACCTCAAATAACTGGATACATTCTGTTAGAATTATAAGCAAATATTAAGTTGTTCTTAAGCAGCCACTACAGGAAACACTGAGTCACTTAGTGAACCGCCAATATAATCAATTAAACTGTGCTACTTTTTAAAAACCAGATGGGTCTGCCAGCTTAGATCATCCAGATATTGTAGGGTCCTCCATTGAGCATCTCAGTAGGATAGCAGGCTCTTGTCACATGATCATGTGCAGTGCAATACCACTCCATTGTGTGATTCTGCAGTGAGAATGGGTTGAACCATGGAACACATTGAACTTGAGTTTTTACAGGCCCGTAAGACAAGATCCTCAAATAAGAACATCAATAGGGATTTAGCTAGCTGGTCAACATGAATGCCAAGTTGGGTGTTGATAGTCATCAGGTAGGTGGTGTCCTCTAAGCTGAAGTCCTGGACAAGTCAAATGTATTGAAAAAACAAGATGTCTTATCAGTTCCAGTTTGGGCCTTCTTGAACCACTGCAACATCCTTTAAGGCAGGGGTGGGTAACTCCGGCCCTCCAGCTGTTTAGGAGCTACAAGCCCCATGAGGCATTGCAAAACTGACAATTACAGGCATGACTCCCAGAGGCATTTTGGGATTTGTAGGTAAAGCACAGCTGGGGGGCCGGAACTGCCCACCCCTGCATTAAGGCATATGCCTGTAAAGCTCAGTGACCTCTGTTATGTGCACCAATGGTGGTCACTGAACGGTCTGCTAATGATGTGACTAAGCAGTATGTGCACACCCCCAAACCAGGAAGTGGCTGCACTGCAACATGGGAGGCTTTTTTTTTAGCTACGTCTAGTGACTTTTTTTTAATAGAGTTCTGCAGAATGTATATTGAGGATGGTTAAAGTTTCCAAAAATTATTTTATCATGGATTCAGATAGAAAGATATATATGTTTTACGTAAGTGTTCGGAAGCTGAATAACAATATCTTGGTGGCGAGACTTTCTGGATATTCCTGGAACATATCTAGAGGGGGGTGACTCAATGCTGCTGTCTTGGGGAAGGCCTGTTAAAAACGTAATTTTGGTGCATTTTGTACAAGTGATTGTAATGCAACTTTTTAAATGCTCGCTCTTCTGTGCTTGAGATAAGATATCAGCCGCACGGGGAGTGCATTGCTTTTAATGGGTCAGCGGACCCGTGGTCTTACATTGTAATAAAGAACAGTAAAGTGCAACTCCTGGCACTCCAGCTGCGGTGAAACTAGAAATCCCACAATGCCTCTGGGAGTTATGTCTGTGGCTGTCAGTCTTACATTGCCTCGTTGGACTTGTAGTTCCCCTACAGCTGTATTGTCGGGGTTGCCTACTCCTGAACTAAGCATTAAAGGGTGACATTGTCTTATAATTAACCATGGTAACGAATTAAACAATCAGATCGGTACGTGCATGAACTACTTTTTAGGCAGCACACCGTGCTGGTACCGGCACGATCAGGGTCGGATTTCCCACAAGGCCAACCAAGGCCTGGCCTCGGGGCAGCAGGGAGTAGAGGGGCAGCAGGGGTGTCAAATTCCTATCTCCCGACGCCCGGGGCATGCAGTGTCGGGCAGGGGCGTCCTGAGGCTGGGTGACACACGGAGCGGTTACCGGGTGTCACCCCGCCGACTCGCCGAGACGTCACCGCGCATGCGCACAGCAATCTTCATATATCTGCCAGCGGCCATCTTGGTGATGGACGCCGGCAGAGAGAGGAGGGGACAGTCACCCGGCGGGATAAGGTATGACGCCGGGTCCCCTCCTCTCTCTCCTTATACTGTTGGGCGTTCGGTCCATGACTGAGCGCCCGACTTTTTAGAGGGGGGTGACAATAAAATGACTGTCAGTCATTTTGGTGTTACCCCTCCAATGGTGTCACCCGGGTGCGGGCCACACCCCCTTTGTAACGCCACTGGTGCCGGGCAGGTAGTTGTTTTCTACATTTAGCCCTGCTTTGGGCAAGCAGAGCTAAATGTATAGCAGGGAAGACGCCGCTTGTTTTGTATGGAGCCTGCAGGTCTGCCATTCTCCATGGTGGTGGGGGCTTTTTGGCGGGTAGGGGGGTGCATTGAGGAACCTGGCCTTGGGGCAGCAGAGAGAGTAAGTCCGGCCCTTGGCATAATAATAAAAAATGTAAAAAAATACACAGCAAGCACGTATCATGTGACGCTATACACGTTCAGTTGTGATTTTTTTCTCCCCTGCAGCAACGTCTTTCTTAACGGCCCACACAGGGGGGCGAGTGAAATGTCTTTCGCTGACGGTCCTAACCCCGCTTGTTATCAAAGTAACTTCCAGCTTATTAGCGACAAAGGACTTTTATCCTTTTGTGTTGCCCTATTTGCCTGGGCTTCCTGAATTAAACGACCATTTCCTGCTCTTTATATGCATGACCACATCTGGGCAGGCAGCTCACAGCCCTGTTTCCTAATAACAATCACCTTCTCTCTCAGTCTCCCTTGATTGTGTCTAATTCAGTCTGACAGATAGTGCCTGACAACTAGCCTGCCTTCCCTCCCTCCGTGACCTGAAGTTACTCACAGCACTTATATAGTCTGTCATTTTTAATATTTGATTTCATTTTAAGTTATGTGTTTTACCGAGAAGATGAAACAAAAAACGGGAGCTTGTAATGGAACATAAATTTAACCCTTCTTGCGGGAGAGAGCAAAGCTCCAACGGCGGCATCATCGCCTCCTTCTCTCTCTCTCTCTCCCTCGCTCTCTTTTTCTATCTTGGCATTCTATTATGCACAGAATAAAATAACATTAATTTATGGAAGAAAGAGAAGAGAAGGGGATTGTGGGATTGCGTGTTTTATTTGTCGGCTCAGAGATAATCTTGCCAGTAACAAAGGACGTATAGGCTGCTTATCAAGAGGTTATGCTTAAGTATGGTGATACAGTGTGCAGGTCCATGATGAGAATTTCTGCAACCAAAGGAGACTTTGTTATTTCTTGGTTGGTAATGGCTGTATATTTAGGGATGTCACCGGTCCCTAAAGAATGGATAGGCTACAATCTCAGGTTTGTCACCAGTCCCTAAAGAATGGATAGGCTACATCCTCGGGTTTGTCAACGGTCCCTAAAGAATGGATAGGCTACATCCTCAGGTTTGTCACCGGTCCCTGAAGAATGGATAGGCTACATCATCAGGGTTGTCACCGGTCACTGAAGCATGCATATGCTACATTCTCAGGGATGTCACCGGTCCCTAAAGAATGGATAGGCTGCATTCTCAGTGAAGTCACCGGTCTCTAGTAAATGGATAGGCTACATTCTCAGTGATGTCACCGGTCTCTGGTGAATGGATAGGCTACATTCTCAGTGATGTCACAAGTCTCTAGTGAAGGTGTAGGCTGCATTCTCAGTGATGTCACCGTTTACTAGTGAATGGATAGGCTGCATTGTCAATGATGTCACCGGTCTCCAGTAATGGATAGGCTGCTTTCTCAGTGACGTCACCGGTCTCTAGTGAATGGATAGGCTGCATTCTCAGTGATGTCACTGGTCTCTATTGAATAGACAGGCTGTATTCTCAGTGATGTCACTGGTCTCTATTGAATAGACAGGCTGTATTCTCAGTGATGTCACCGGCCTCTAGTGAATGGATAGGCTTCATTCTTAGTGATCTCATTGGCTCTAGTAAATGGATAAACATAATTCTTATTGATGTCAGTGGTCCCTAGTGAATTGATTGGCGCCATGCTCCAGTCTCTGTGTGGATCTTAATGAGGTCTCTGGTTGTAGATTCAGGCAAGCTTTTGCTTAACTTTTAATAAACTTTGCTCAAAAGCTTGTTTAAAGCTATACAGCCATCACTCACATGAAGATGCATGATCCACATATATATACTGGAGATGAAGGGTTGCTTTAAACTTGATAAATGTTCTGCAAATGCTACAAATGCCTGATGTACACATTACTTTTCAAAGCAGCATTTTCAAGCTAATGTCTGTGTAAACTGGGCTTTTCTTCCAACAGGTGTGTCCTAAATAAATAAATAATAATACAAATAATAATAATAATAATACATTATATCAGCTGTATGAAAAACAGCTATTTGCTTTGTATACTTCAAACCAAATTCCTTGTCTCCCCTTTAAGTGCGAGGCATTGCTTCCACTCGGCCAGCCACCAAATAATGAAATTAATGGAGATTAGCGGGTTTTTGTGTACAGAACCTTTGCCGACTAATAATCACACAGCTGATTGGATCTGGGAAGACGGGTTTCACCAGTGCCCATCTGGTGACTTAATGCTGGATTATAACGCTGTAAACTGCTTCTGCCATTGCTCCGGTTACTATTCTTAGTGCATGTAAATACAACCTCACACCGGGAGTAATCAAAAACTCTGTAATTACATTCACATCATCCCTTTTCATCAGAGCTAAAGGGGAACTACAGTCAAGCTAAATCTCAGCAGTAAACATACACAGTAAGCATGTCGAGTTGACTGCATCTTCTGTTTTTTAATATTCAGCTGCAGCTGTAGGTACATTCCATGTTACAAAGCAGTTCCTTGCAGCCGAGGAAGCAAGGTAGCGAAGACCTGGTTAACAATTTTCGTTCCACTTTATCCCAAAGCTGTTCAGTAAGGCTGAGGTAAGGGTGCCCCCAGTTCCTCCACACCAAATTCATCAAACCATGTCTTTATGGAGCTGGCTTTCTACATAGGGGACAGTCTTGCTGAGACAGAAAAGGGCCTTCACCAAACTGTTACCACAAGGTTAGAGTCATTTCAAAGGTGTTCAGTAGGGTTGAGGTCAGGGCTCTGTGCAGGACACTTGAGTTCCTCCTCAGTAAACTCATCAAACCATGTATTTACGGAGCTGGCTTTGTATACAAGGGGCAGTCATGCTGTAACAGAAAAAGGCCTTCACCAAACTGTTACCACAAGGCTGGAGTAATTCCAAACGTGTTCAGAAGGGTTGAGGTCAGGGCTCTGTGCAGGACACTTGAGTTCCTCCTCACCAAACTCATCAAACCATGTCTTTATGGAGCTGTCTTTTACACAGGGGACAGTCATGCTGGAACAGGAAAGGGCCTTCACCAAATGCAGCCGAGGAAGCAAGGTAGCGAAGACCTGGTTAACAATTTTCGTTCCACTTTATCCCAAAGCTGTTCAGTAAGGCTGAGGTAAGGGTGCCCCCAGTTCCTCCACACCAAACTCATCAAACCATGTATTTATGGACCTGGCTTTGTATACAAGGGGCAGTCATGCTGTAACAGAAAAGGGCCTTCACCAAACTGTTAACACAAGGTTAGAGTCATTCCAAAGGCAATCAGTAGGGTTGAGGGCAGGGCTCTGTGCAGGACACTTGAGTTCCTCCTCACCAAACTCATCAAACCATGTCTTTATGGAGCTGTCTTTTACACAGGGGACAGTCATGCTGGAACAGGAAAGGGCCTTCACCAAACTGTTACCACAAGTGTTGGAATAGTCAAAAATGTATAGTGTGGCATGAACAGTATCTTTCTCTAGAGAGGCCAAGTATTTGGTGGAGCATCTTCATACCTTTGGTCATATATATATATATATATATATATATATATATGACCAAAGGTATGAAGATGCTCCACCAAATACTATATGTATATACTTTACTATATTTATATATAGTTATTAATGTTGTAGAGGACTAGTCAGGGTTTCACTATGTACACAGCACGGTATGATACATCTTCTCTCCCCTCTGACTTTGTAATGAGGTCATATTTAGGATTGCAGGTTTTATCCTACTTGGTTTGAACCATCATTGGTCTTGATGCTGAAAATGTTCAGGTCTCCAGGCACAGAACCAGCATGAGATTTTCTGAAGTTCTCCCCTTCTGTATACACATGACCAGGATTTTATAGGACACCTGTCATAGGGTAACAATGCATATGCACAATTGGGAGACAGGAACTAAGGGTTGTCATCCTGCAGCAGGAACAAGGACCTTCATGCCAGCTCACATGGGCACAAAGACAGATCAAGCTTTACGAATGTACAGAGAGCCAGACTGGTGCACTTAAAAGAAAAAAAAAAAGTACAGCCGTTTTCTACTGAAGATGTGAATTATTTTTATTTAATTGTTATTTAATTTTTAAAAAGGTAATGAACATAAATTGGCTACTCTTAAGTGAACAGACAGACCTGTCACAGACTGATGAGCAGTAATGGAAAATATATTATTGTTGGTGTAAAATGTGTCGGATTCTTTAACATGTGGCGACTTGGTAATTTAGAGAGCTCCTGGATCCAATTAAAGAAAAAAAAAATCTATGATGTGGTCACAATGGGGGGACGGTCCGAGCTTAGCAACTGGTGTATATGGGATTTCTTGGAACCGGTGCCATGCTTCCTATTACCGGACACATTGAATATTGTACGCATTAAATGCCCTCATTACGGGACTCAAGCAGATAGACATTGGGATATAAGGTGCAGGAGATTAAAGTGAACCTGTCATGATGTAATTGCCTTTTTGTTTTTAGAAATTGCTAGCTTCTAGAGTTCTAGAGTGTTATGCCCATCCTCTGGCTTTACTAACGAGCGAGTCATTTAAAATGAGCCATATTGTAATAAATGGTCTACTGCCTGCAGGCATCTCTTATGTCCTCTATTGCTACCTATTTCTTGCAAGGCCTCTTTCACCTAAATCAGTGTTCAAGAACCATTTGTGCGGTCCAGAGGATCGAGAGGTGAGCGAACGCCGGTATGTGTTCGCTCACCTCCCGATCTACTGAGCCGACTGTGACAGTCTTATTGTCACAGGTCGGCTAGAACTATGAGGTGAGTGAAAAGCACTCATCTCATAGTTCCCCTTTAATAAAAAAATTATTAAAAAAAAATTGCAATTATGATACACTAGGCTCAATTAACAAAGCTTTACACACTAATAAGGGTCTTTATTTAAAGCAATATCAAACATAATTGAAGTAAATGTAAATAAAATTTATTTTCACCTTTTTTTAATCCATTGTTGCATCTCGGTGCTGCTGATCTCCTGCAGCTTCTTTGCATTAGGGATCTAGGCGCTAAGGGACAGTTCACACTATGTCCTTGTGGTGACATTTGCATTAGTGCACGTTTTACCGCACCACACACCACGCACGACCATCAGAATAAGGGTCTTTTTTATTTATTGCCATGTGACAGGTATTTTCAAATCTCATTGGACATGGCTACAAATAACTGCAACATTTGTCAAAATAAGGATCCCAATCCTGGTGTTTTAGCTTTGTGAATGAAGCCTACAGTGCATACTGAGTGTCATCCATTTAGGGTTCACCTCTACTTTCATTTGGGTCATGTCGTCTATATATCTCCCCCCAATGCGTCTTCACGTTTTCGTGGAGATCCACAGAAGACGAACGCCTTTCGAAGGTGCAAAACGCGCCTGTTTCCACAATGCAAACCAGGGCCGAATAGTTTACAAGTAGCATATTTACCCCGAGAAATTTCATCCAAGCTTTTCGCGAATCCAGCCAAACAAAGAGGATTCCTGTGTTTGTACCAAGTCGCCGAAATCTGCCGAACAGATGTCAATAATACCTCTGTTCAGCATTAATATACATAAACAATTGAACTTGTTTCTCATTACAGCATTTATATAGCTGCAATCAGTAACGTCAAGTACATTTCATCCAAATATCATGTGAAACAACAAAGAAAAAATAAATTTCCCGAGGAGAAAAAAAAAAGGACTATATAGTAATAAAATAAAGAGAGTGGGAACTGAGGACACGGGGATGGTAATACTTTGGAATCTGCAAAATACATGTATAGAAATATGTTTAATAACATTTTATTTTGGTGGAATATTCCGTCTTTATTTAGGTGAGCTGAGGGCCGGGCACAATCTGCCGGCGGTTCTCACAATTTAGTCTTCTTTGGGATGACCGTAAATGCCCCTAGTCTGGACCCTGATAGGGAAGATTGCGGCTTTTAAAGCACTCTCTCTCTCCATTCTTTGTGTGTATCTCT
>NW_017306274.1:2060332-2060623 GCF_000935625.1 Nanorana parkeri
CTCCCCCCCCTCATTCTCTCTCTCTCTCTCTCTCTCTCTCTCTCTTAGACCCTCTCTCTTTAATAAATTATTTCTCTCTCTACATTCTCTCTCTTCACATTCTCTCTATACTCTCTCTCTCTTTCTCATTCCATATCTCTCCATTCTCTCTCTTTTCTCTCTCTACATTCTCTCTCTCTCCACATGCTCTATATATTTTCTTTCTCTCTCTCTCTCTCCATCCCCCTTCTCTCTCTCTTAGACCCCTCTCTCTCTCTCTTTAATATATTCTCTTTTTCATCCCTTTCTCTC
>NW_017306274.1:2062693-2062979 GCF_000935625.1 Nanorana parkeri
TTCTTTGTGTGTATCTCTCTCTCTCTCCATCCCCCCCTTTCTCTCCATTCTCACTCTCTCCATCCCCCCTCTCTCTCTCTTAGACTCCCCTCTCTTTAATAGATTGTCTTCCTTCTCACTCTCTCCATCCCCCCTCTCTCTCTCTTAGACTCCCCTCTCTTTAATAGATTGTCTTTCTCTCTCTCCATTCTCTCTCTCTCTCCATTCTCTCTCTCCATCCCCTCTCTCTCCATCCTCTCTCTCTCTCCACCCACTCTCTCTCTCCATCCCCCCCTCTCTCTCCATT
>NW_017306274.1:2063122-2089248 GCF_000935625.1 Nanorana parkeri
TCTTAAATAAATTATTTCTCTCTCTACATTCTCTCTCTTCACATTCTCTCTATACTCTCTCTCTCTTTCTCATTCCATATCTCTCCATTCTCTCTCTTTTCTCTCTCTACATTCTCTCTCTCTCCACATGCTCTATATATTTTCTTTCTCTCTCTCTCTCTCCATCCCCCTTCTCTCTCTCTTAGACCCCTCTCTCTCTCTCTTTAATATATTCTCTTTTTCATCCCTTTCTCTCTCTCCCACTTCCCGCCTTCATTCTCTCTCTCTCTCTCTCTTAGACCCTCTCTCTTTTTAATAGATTATCTCTCTCTCTCTTTTCATATCTCTCTATATCTATCTTGTTACATTCTCTCTCTTCACATTCTCTGTATACTCTCTCTCTCTCTCTCTCCCTCTCTTTCTCATTCCATCTCTCTCTCCATTCTCTATCTTTTTACATTCTCTCTCTTCACATTCTCTGTCCCTCTCTCTCCCTCCCTCCCTCCCTTATATATATTGTATTTCCATTTAATTAAATCTACATGGGAGTTTCCCTTTAAGGATGATCATTCTGTAACATTGCTGATTTTTTTTTTTGTCTATTTAAAAAACAAAGAATCCCCCTCGGTTGCTGCTCCGGGGTATTGATTTTGGTTCGGTCTTCCATTAACCGGCCAATCTCAGCCTCCTAAGTGATGTCAGGATAGTTATGCGTTTTTGTTGCCGCGGATCGAGCTGTTAGCCGCCGTTCTCAGGACTCGGCCGGCATTCCAAACGCGGCTCCTAAATTATTTCTAAATGTGGAATTCAGGGCGGCTTAGCGGACCGGGCGCCGCCGAGGCAAAAAGACAAAAAAAAAATAAATGACAACGTGCCACCTCCGCGTTTTTAAAATATTAACGTGGCGTTGGAATAGTATTTTTGGAGCGGAACCCGAGGCACCGAGAGGATGAAGTGACATAAGTGCGAGGCAGCTGGTCGGGCCTGATATAATGGAGCGGCGAGCCCTCCGTAGCCGATCTCTCCTGCGCCTCTATGCTAATTAGCATTCTGTTGTGGCCGTTGCACTGAAAACATATAATCTGTAGTATGTACTGTACAGCTGTAAACACACATTGCTTTTTGTCTCTTTCTCTCTCTCTCCGGCAGTCTCTGGTGATGGTGTTGTCGCTGACACGTGCGTGTGGGCCAAAAGTCAAATTATCGCGACCAAAATAGCTGGTGGGAGCCGGGTGCTCCCTGTGCTTGCATAGCGGTCACATTTGTATGTATGCAATCCCCCCTCCCCCACCCCCCTCGCTCTGAGTTCAATTCGCTGATCGCTGTTTGTATTTAAAATGCCCTGATGCCCAATCTGCCGCCCCCGAGGGCCACATGCGGCCCTTTGGAGCTTACTGCGGGGGCCCTCCATCAGCCGGTAGCTGGTGTTTCCCTTGCCTTAGGACAGTGAAGGGAAATATTCATCACACTGAGGCCTGCTAGATAAATAATCTGGTGTATTCCTTTCACCCGTTCTTACGTCTTCTGTGTACATTCTTTTTTCAGTTTTTGTGTATTTTTTCCATTCTTTGGCCTTTTATGAGGGATTTTGATGAATTAAATATATTAAATGTGTTGATAAAATAATAATAATATTCTCTAGCAGTCTCTTGTAACATGTCCTTTATTTCTGATAGTCTTCTGTACTTAGGTCTCAAACCATGCCTGTAGTAGTCTCTGACCATCTCCTGCAGCACGTCTGCAGTCTCTGACCATCTCCTGTATCATGTTTGCCGTCTCTGACCATCTCCTGTGTCATGTCTGCAGTCTCTGAACATCTCCTGTAGCACGTCTGCAGTCTCTGGCCATCTCCTGTATCATGTCTGCAGTCTCTGACTATTTCCGGTATCATCTCTGCAGTCTCTGACCATTTCCTGTATCATCTCTGCAGTCTCTGACCATTTCCTGTATCATGTCTGCAGTCTCTGACCATTTCCTGTATCATGTCTGCAGTCTCTGACCATTTCCTGTATCAGCTCTCCTTTAGGGCACTTTACATGTCTAGGGGAGCTGTGCTCAGCGGTCCATAGTGCAGCTGTATGAGTAGAACTGCAGTCCTCGAGTAGCTTGCACAGCACAGAATCATGTGACAGGAGGGTGAAGTCCTGCACGGGAGCACTGTGAACAACCTGACTGTAATAGATGACATAAAAGTGGTCAATGAATTGAAATTAATGACAGTGAGTGTCCCTGAATCTGTTTTTATATTAGCTTCCTGCGATCCCCTGCACAGCAGGACTGACATAGGTAGAGGCAGCACTGCCGGTAGCTCAGTCCTGCCTGTGTACCGGCGGTAGGCCCCCGGAGTTCCCCTTTAATGCACATTTGTATTCTCTCTCCTCAACCCGCATCCCTAATGCGCGCAGTGTGCGTGTGTGTTCCTGTTGTCAGGACTTGGAAAGGAGTCTCTATAGCTAAATAAAATATACAGCTCATGTTTTAACAAAAACAGTTCAAAAGTTCAAAATTTGGGATGTTCTTCAGTAGATTTTGTATTTATAGAAGGCCGACAGAAGGAGCAAATCAAAGATTGATAGAGATGTTTAGAGAGAGAGCTGTTAACACAAGCAAGTCAGTCTTTTCACGAAAAAGAAACATGAAGCAAACGTCTCCATCAAAAAATCCTCTTCTCTCTCCCGGCTGAGACACAAACATGACGTTTCTGGTATTTCTGGGTTCCAGTTTTCTTTTTCTTTTTTTCCCTAAAAGAGAACCTCAGCCGGCGAAGGGTGAAAACATTGTATCCGAATGTCCCTGACTTCGAGGTATAGTCCCTTAAAGGAGAACTATGGGGTTAAGGCTTTTCCCCATAGTTCTCCTTAGGGTAACGGGAGGACACAAACTAGAGTCCTCCCGTCACCCTAGGCTCAGTATACCGCGAGCTGTAGCTCCCTATATACTGAGACGCCGCAGCTGAAGCGGATCCCGACAATTGTGCCGGGATCCGCCCAGCTGCGTGACTGACAGCTGGCTCTGCCTATCTAGAGGCAGAGCCAGCTTTACCCGCCCCCTCCCCCGTCCTTTCCGCCAGTCAGCGCGGAGGGGGGAATCCAGCCCCTCCCTCTGTCGTGACAGGATCGAGAGGTCAGCGAACGCTGGTAAGTGTTCGCTCACTTCCAGATCTACTGAGCCGACCTGTGGCAGTCTCATTGTCACAGGTCGGCTAGAACTATGAGGTGAGTGAAAAGCACTCGCCTCATAGTTCTCCTTTAAATAAGAAAGGTCTCTGGTGTTCACAAATGACCATCTGCACTATAAACGTTGTGATATTTGTTACATTTGGTTCATTTCTTCCAAGTGGGTCCGTCATCAGAAATAACAATAATATTAATGTGAAACATTTCCAGATATTTCCTTTTTATGTCCTTAAAAGAGAACTATGGGGTCAGTGTTTTTCCCCATAGTTCTCCTAAGGATCACTGGAGGACATAAACTAGCGTTCTCCCGTGACCCAAAGCTCAGTATACCGCGAGCTACAGCTCCCTATATACTGAGGCAGCCGAGACGGATCCCGACATTACCGTCGAGATCCACCCAGCTGCGTGATTGACAGCTAGCTCTGCCTATCTAGAGGCAGAGCCAGCTGTGCCCGCCCCCTCCCCCGTCTGTTCCGCCAGTCAGCGCTGGAGGATAGGAGAGGGGAGGGGGGGAATCCCTGCAGAGAGCCGTTAGTGACAGTCACGGCTCCCTGCAGGCACAGGATCGAGAAGTGAGCGAGCGACGGTATGTGTTCGCTCACCTCCCGATCTACTGAGCTGACCTGTGACAGTTTCCTTGTCACAGGTCGGCTAGAACTATGAGGATGAGTGAAAATCACTCGCCTCATAGTTCTCCTTTTAGGCCTCATTCTCACTAGAATCGGTCGGCATGTACAGCTCTATGCTGCGTGCAGGGCTGGGCCAAGCAGCTCCCGGGAAGGACAGGTGCTGCGTGTGATTAGTACGCAGCCCTTGCCCTTCTCTATGGGAGTACATGGTCATACGCTGCCCTACGCTCACCCGCCCTGCACGTCCGTACGGATTGATCTGCTTCTAATGCCTTCTAAGCTTCTTTTTTTCTAAACTGCTTCCTACCCTTCCTGAGCTGCTTCTGACCCCTTCTGAACTACATGTATCCCCTTCTGAGATGCTATTGATGTACTTTTAATCCCTTCTGAGCTGCTTCTGACATCTGCTGACCTGCTTCTGACTTCCTTCTAAGTTGCCTTTGATCCCCTTCTTTTAATATTATTCTGCTATCACCTGAGCTGCTTCTGATCTCTTCTTAACTGCTTCTGACTTAATTCTGGCCTATTCCTCATCTATTTCTGACCTTCTTAGCTGCTTCAAATTCACATTCTAAACAGCTATTGATCTACGTCTAATGCTTTCTGAGCTTCTTCTGGCTTTGTTCTATGATGCCTGTGCCCCCTTTGAGCTGCTTTTGACCTTCTTCTGAGCTGCTTCTGAGCTACCTCAAACCACTTTACTTTAAACAAATTCAAACCACTTTCTTCTGAGCTGATTCAAACCACTTTCTAAGCTACTTTTGCTCTACTTCTAATCTTTTCTGAGCTTCTTCTGATCTCTTACTCAGCTGCTTTTAATCCCTCCTGAGTTGCTTTTGACCCCTTTTTGAACTGCTTTTGATTTCCATCTTATTTGCTTCGGATCTACTTCTGACTCCTTTCCTTCAACGTTTTTTTTACCTTTGTCTCCCTTCTGAGCTGCTTTTGACTTCCTTTAGACTCGCTTCTGAGCTGTTTCTTCCTTTGAGCTGCTTTCTCATTCCCAATGACACATAACGGGCACCACCAATCACTGTATGCTCTGAGGCAATGTTGTCCACCCTTAGGCCAGACTGACAAGCTGAGCAGCAAACTGTCCCTGTATATGATTTTAGTACCTCGTCAGCCTTACGTCGGCCTGCTTCTCCCATCCACATGGGCCACTCAGGACTGAAGCATTCATTCAGGCACTTGCAGCAATCTAAGATTTTCAAGACGTTTGCCTCTTTATTCTTTGCTGTAAAACTAATGTGAAAAGATGATTTCTTTCTATGCCGCATTGCATTTATTTCATGCGCACCTCTCTAACTGGCGGAGATTTAAAGATAGGTTATCCGGGGGTAAGGATGAGTTATGAGACACGCTGGCACTATTAAAATGGGACATAGCCAATTTTGCATCCTTTCTTCTGCATCGCAAAACCGCCCATAAATCGGGATGAAAGTTTCTGCCATTCGATGTGTCAGATTTCAGAAAGTTGACTTGTAATATTCATATAATGGGCTCAGCCACAAGGAATAAATCGTTCCGCATTACTGGCCTGTCTTTGTAGATCCACATTTAACTGGCAGGCGGTCCTTAAAGGGTTAATTAGCTTTGGTTGAGAAGCAGTACGTGTATCTGAAAGCAGAGTGACGTGAGTGTTGCGTTCATGTGAAAGCTGACCATACAATCTGATTGTGCGATATGCTTTAGATCTGTGGTTCTCAACTTGTGGGTCACGACCCAAAAGTGGGTCACAAACCCATGTTCAGTGGGTCACCGCGTGCCTTCCACTGTGCTAGGAGAGTGGTTCCTCAGCCTCCCCCTAGTACAGCACTGTCAGTTCCCGTGCCGAGCAGCCATTGAAAATATGCTGCCGGGTGCTGAGTGTCAGCTTGAGGTGGGGAGGGCTGGGGGTATGGCCGCGAGGAAGCTCCATCCATATGTGCATTGCTTACAGCTCCCTCATGTGCCCTGTAGAGGTGCCTGGACAGTCCTGTGCAATTAACGCACTGTAGTACACAATCGCACCTACCGCACGTTTTGGTGCGGGAGGTGCGTTGCACTGACATTCATGTGAATGGCACCCCAAACGTACCTCTCACCCACAGTTGGATCCTCCGCATTGGAAATGCATGGTACCTCAATGCCGTGTGCTCCAGTGTGGTGCGACTTGGGTCGCGAGTTAATGACCAAGGACAAATGTGGGTCCTGAGGTTACCCAGGTTGGGAACCACTGCTTTAGATCCACCAGCAACTATGCAGTGCAAGTCCATAGTTGCTGGTGGACTTGATTGGATACAAACTGATTGGATTGTTAAAGTAAGCCCTAATATTGTTATACTCACCAGCAGCAGGATCGCTACGGGCTGACCCAACAGGCTAGGGAATTACTCAAATACTTATATGTTTCACTCCCTTGGAGGGTGGATGAGTGACACATTGCTTTTTTGCTGGTGACTTGTGATGTGTTGTCACCCTTATCCAGCCTGTGAAGGAGCAACACATACACAAGTAGTCTAAGCTAATCTTATAATGATCGTTTTGGCTGGGGTTGCCCTTTAAAGAAGAGTAAGTTCAATGAAAAAGACTGTTGGACACTTTGATTGAGTCTCAACAGGATACCTCTCTCTGGCTGTCAAGCAGAGACATTCAGGCACCTAGAAGCAAGTCAACAACGGTAGCCTCCATATTTTTCCCATGTCAGGTTTCCTTTGAGCAGGTTACAATGATAGTTTGGTAACCGAAACTTGGTGCATCAATATTGATATTGACAAATACTTTTTCCTCTTTGTTCTTCACCACCCAACCGAAATAGATTTTTCCTCCAATGTGTCTTTGTTCACAGCTGGAAAGATGTGAACTTACTAGACTTGTCCTGAGATATTGAAGACCACACGTGTTGGAAGCTGATGAAGGACTTGCACTGAGGGCTTTCTTTTGATACACATTAGTTGTAGATGGAGCCTGATGGTCTGAAACAGCCCTTGGCTTCTTTCATCCGAGAAGAACAGAGAGAGAAAAAAACAGGAACACCAGACCAGATGTTGAGAGCCTAGGAAGAGTTTATTTAATCACACATCATCAACAGGACAATACAACTTGTTTCACGGTTTCTATCAGGCTCCCTTCATCAGGGCTTAACATTGCTGGTTAGAATGTGGATGGTATCCGGCTTCAATGGGTTAATATGATAAACATTAAACTCAAGTATTAAGAGTAGGCTCCAGGAGCTGATTGCCAAAAAAAGTGTATTGGCTTGTCCTTTTGACGTTTATTATGAAATCTGCCAACCTGAGCCCTTGTACACAACAGTACAACGTTTCCTAGCTCCATCTCTCACCCTCCTTCTTATACCGAATGTCTTGGATACTCCATTTGTTAGCTTTCCTTACCACGATTCCGGGCTCTGTTCACCTTGACGTTTTGCATGTTCCCACCCACCTTTGTGTGTTCCTAGGTCCTCCTGTTACATTCACCCTAATATAAAATAAATAAGAAATCCAGCAAGTATGGTGGGTGTCCCTCATAATGGCTACAGCAGTTGTGCAGACTTGAGAACTCATCACAGAAGTCTTACCACTAGAGTCATAATGGCCATAGCGATTGTGCAGACTCAGAAACTGGAATGATAGGACAGACTGCAAGTTGGTTTAGATTTCCAGTATCCACCAAACTTTTGGCTATCAGTTATTTGTCTAGACTGATCCTATAATTAGTGGAAGGATGAGAGAGACTCTTGCTGGCATCTTAGTTTGGGTGTTCACTAGTAGGTGGATACATGGGTAGTCTCACAGAGCCATAATTAAGGTGACCCCCATTGGCAGCAGCCATTCACATTTATTAGTTTATTCTCCATTATGGAGTTGCGTTTACGAGAGGACGTCACCTTTATATGACTTTTTTAGTGAGGGACAGCAGCTAGATGAACTAGAGCAGAAAGGGACAGCAGCTAGATGAACTAGAGTCCTCAAAGCAGCTAGATGAGCTAGAGTCCTCAAAGGATGTAAGATGCTAATGAGTCAGCTTGCCAAAATCATGCCAAATAGGCATGCAAGTTTTGGTTCACCTCTAATCCATACATTTTCAGTCTCTTGACCTTCGTGTTGGCCAAGCTCATCGTTTTCACATTAGTTGTTATTAAATCATCAAGCATCCGGTGTTGCCTATAGACTAATGTGGAGCATTTTGTATGGGCCCCCATCCTAAATGCCGTAGCTCAGCGCTGAGCAAACACAACCTTTGCAATATCCAGGTGCTCTCCCTGTAGCCTCGTTTCCAGCCATTACGACCCATTTTTCATCCTCCGGGGGCGTTCCACAGGTTTCCGCCGCCGTTACACCTGGGGAGAAAGCTTACCTAATAATTATATACCTATAGACGTATGTGAAAGCGGAGATATATTATCAGGATCCCAATATTTGCAGCTTGTATCACCTTTCTTTAATTTGCATTTGTAAAGCCTTGCTGTGCATTAGTATTAAGAATGTATAATAAAAGTTGAAACGTGGCATTAATCAAGGGCGTTCAACAGCTGTGCACGCATGAATGCATTTCACATAAATAAAAGCTAAAATAAAACAGGCTGATATTAATATCTAAGATGGGGGATGGACAGAATTCTGATGATGTTGTGAAAGTCGTGTTAAAGTAGAGGTTGTTCAAGATCTGCAGAACATTGCCATAAGTCTAAATGACGCTAAGTAGCCAATTTTTTAAGGGGAATATTTTTTTTGTATACCACTAAAAAGACAGCTCATACTTTTCATTGTGGGTGATGCCTGGGTGACATCCAGGTTACTAGCATTTTTAGATGATGATGTCAGCATGATCCATGCTTAAGGCAGGGGTGTCAAACTCAATTTCATCACGGGCCGCATCAGCATTATGGTTGCCCTCAAAGGGCCAGTTGTATCTGTAAGGCTATATAAATGTATCTACTATTTATCATCATAAATAATTGCCTCTGCATTCGATTAAAGGGGTCCCAGTCGGTCTCGGTGGGTGCGGGCGGTGTGGATCCACTAGAAGGAGGAGATTGGCTGCCGGTGCTGTAAACAGGTGCCACGATTCACAGGAAGGCTTCTGGGACCTTGCTTGGGACCTTGGCAGCCCTCCTGTGAAGCTTGGTGCCTGTTTACAGCACCGGCTTCCGTTTAAAAATTAAAAGCGATATCATAAAGCGCTTAGTATCTGGGCATTTTCACGCGTACAAGTACTCGCGAAATGTCCAATATCGGCCGATACTGGTATCGGTGCATCCCTAGTCAGTGTATCCACAGTGTTCTGTCTTCCTCTCTGTTGGCGACTGCTGAGACAAGGTGGGGACGGAGACAATGGGAATGCCACAGTTGCAGGAGAGGTGCGAGGGCCACATGAAATGGCCTGGTGGGCCAGATCAGGCCCACAGGCCTTGTGTTGGACACATGTTATTTAAGGGGATCAACTGTAGGTATCTGGGGCATAGGGTTCTGTTTATGGAGGGTTTTCTATTGTATATTTTTCTATAGGTTGACCTTGATGGACTTGTTCAACCTGACCAACTATGTAATGACATCCCTTTTAGATTGTAAGCCCTCAGGGGCAGGGCCCTCCTTACCATCTTGTCTTGAATTGTATTGTAATTGTAATGTCTTCCTTATATTGTAAAGTGCTGTGCAAACTGTTGGCGCTATATACATCCTGTATAATAATAATAATTCACCATTTTGTTCTTTCAGTGCAGGTCTGCTCTAATGATATTTGTGTTAGTTCTTGTTACCCAAGCCAATGTTTAATGCACTGCATTTATTGTTGTGCCAAGAAGATTTTATATAAAAGAAAGCTGTGATCAGCATCCCTTTTTAATGTGTTTCACTGCTGCATTAATGTAGTCAGAAATGGAAGGGGTGTGGTATGTTTTATAACTGAGGTTCTGCGTGGGCGGGCTAAAGAAAAACAGACGGTGCTTGCTTGGTCTTGATTGATTGCTGCAGACCATTGCCATTGAACTGTTGCTGTTTGCTTTGTTCAATAAGCCCAACAATCTGCCTTTACTCAGCGGCTTTCAGGTACCTTATATATATCTGAGAGATGAAATCACTAGAGAGAACTAAAATTATATTTAACTAAACATAGACAGTTATTTCAACAAATCTGGATAGGGCAATATCATTCAGGAGCGCAGAATATTTCAGGATTGGGGAGCACTGATCATGTAAATGGCAGTGACCCTTCAGAATAGATCTTAGCTCTAGCTGGATGACATTTAGTTTGATAAAGCACTGTGTATCATAAACAAGTGCCATGTATTCTTTTATAGAATACTGTTCTGTCCCTGATAGTGGCCACAATTGACCTTGCTCTGCATGGCTCCTTTTAATCTCCTTTGGGGTGGGCATGGTTGATAATACAGGAGCACAACTGGAAGGCAATTGTCACTCCATAACAGGAAGTACCTAAACAAGGACCTTCAGGGAAGGATCACCATGGATTCAAAGCTGCAGATTGATCAAGATTGAAACTTTAGACATTACATTAGCATGTTAAAGCTTGTATGAGATTTTAGTGATTGGGTTTAGAGCTGCTTTAAGATGGTCATAGATAAAAAGGGTCTCCTTGACAGGTGGAGAGACTTACGCCGGTGCACTGTATCATTGCTGTTTCACATACAACCCAACAAATGGGCAGACATGGCTTATGTGTGATAACAGCTTTCTTTCTTCTTCTTCTCATTGATGAGATAATGGGATTGGGCAGGTCACAAAGAGATTTCTGACACCGTCGTGGCACGCGGTGGGCTGTGACAAGCATAGATCTATGTCACTGAATGAGCAGAGTCCATCTTCTGCATCCGGAAGTATCTAGGAAGCTTCACTGGCACTTCATGTTTCTAGACACCTGCATGTTGTCCAGGACTGTAGGCGTACACGGATGACCATTCTGGCATTCGCATAGCAAGCCTACGAGACAAACACGGTGCGCCTTTAAATGCCTTGTCAAAAAGCTTGTTTTCTTTATGGATAGAAAAGACGCATCTTCTTCCTGAAAGCCTCGGAGGGTTGAGTATTTAGCCAAAGGTTTGGGATAACCTTTATTGTTGTCAAGGAGACACTACTAGAGTAGCGTCTAGACACCCGCCGCGGTGCATGGCACAACGTGTGACACAGATGATGTACCCAGTCATGTAGATGGAAGGAAACCATTCACATGGTGTGCTCGCCTCTGCCAGGGGGTTAATTGAGTGGCATTGTTACTGGCACAAGTCTAAGCATGGTGCTTGTGATACAGCAGAAGAAGTGCCGGGTATTGAGAGCAACACGATCCTCCAATACAGCACAGTGATGCTTTGCAGTGCTGCAGCTGCTTCTACTGGCCTGCAAGAAGGAGGTACATCTCGACTACACAACTGCTGTTGACGGCTGGTGCTCAACTAGAAGTCTTTGCGACCAATTCGCCCCTGTAGGGTCTCCTTGGTCAACACCCCCTCTCCCCCAACCTCATTAAATATTTTAATGAACATTATATTTTGGTTTAACCTTTCAATTTCTGCAAGTGTAAAAAGGATAGGTTAATCCAATGCTGCAACTTCATTCACCATGCATTCAATCTGCTGGTGTGGTGGTAGGGTTGCCACCTGTCCAGGATTCACCCGGACAGTCAGGGTTTTGAATGCTGTGTTCGGGTTTCATGGGAGCAGAATCTCGGACACATGATGTCAGGCAGACAGGGGCAACCAAAATTAAGATAGGGTCTACTGGCCCCCAATTGAAAAAAGTGTCAACTGTGATATTTACATAAGAATGGGCGGCACTATTTACATATGAATAAGCCAACACTCATTCTCCCCCAAAAAATGTCAGCGCGTCGCTAGAGTGTTCGGGTTTCGCTTGAAGAAAAGGTGGCAACCCTATGTGGTGTGCAGGTTGCCTAATGCTGGTGAAGATTCCCAGTTGTAAAAGTTTTTTGTATCGCAGTTCATGTAACATTCTAGATTAACTGAAAGTTCAGTAATAATAGGAACATGTAAATGATCCTGCCCTCTTTTCCTTGGAAATGAGCAGAGGTGGCCGGTAAGAGGAATCTGGACTGCATATGAAGCCCCCCAACTGAGCGCCCACCGCTCAGTGACCTATACCATGTTCAGCTACTATACACAAGGGTGAATTCATGAAGCTAATACACCTGGTTAAGGATCTTTATTTAAAAAAAAGTTACTTTTTTTTAGGCTGAGGTCAATACGTTTGAAAATTACAGTGACATGGCTTAAATAAAGATCATAATGCATGTGTGGAAGCTTTGTGATCTGAGCCTAAAATCTTACTGTAGAGTCTGCAAAGTACATTCCAATTCCATTACATTTCAATGAGCTGTTAAAATTGTTGTGTTGCTGAGCTTCAATAAAATTCACTGACATCCAACCTTAGATAGGCTTGCTGAGTTTCTTCATTGGTGTAAGCTCACCACCGTGTGATATAAGAGGGCGATATAGAAGATGGACAAGACTGCCATCTAAAAAGGTATCCGGGAGGATACAGAAGGTGGAAGAACTTACAGTCTATTAGGGCATAAGGGAGAATACAGAAGGTGGAAGAACTTACAGTCTATTAGGGCATAAGGGAGGATACAGAAGGTGGAAGGACTTACAGTCTATTAGGGCATAAGGGAGGATACAGAAGGTGGAAGGACTTACAGTCTATTGGGGCATAAGGGATAATACAAAAGTTAGAAGAGTGTGGAGTCTATTAGGGTATAAGGGAGAATACAGAAGGTGGAAGGACTTACAGTCTATTAGGGTGTAAGGGAGAATACAGTAGGTGGAAGAATGTAGAGTCTATTAGGGTATATAGGAGGATACAGAAGGTGGAAGGACTTACAGTCTATAAGGGTATAAGGGAGGATACAGTAGGTGGAAGAATGTAGAGTCTATTAGGGTATAAGGGAGGATACAAAAGATAGAAGAGCGTACAGTCTATTAGGGTATAAGGGAGGATACAGAAGGTGGAAGAACGTAGAGTTTATTAGGGTATATAGGAGGATACAGAAGGTGGAAGAACTTAGAGTTTATTAGGGTATATAGGAGAATACAGAAGGTGGAAGGACTTACAGTCTATAAGGGTATAAGGGAGGATACAGTAGGTGGAAGAATGTAGAGTCTATTAGGGTATAAGGGAGGATACAAAAGATAGAAGAGCGTACAGTCTATTAGGGTATAAGGGAGGATACAGAAGGTGGAAGAACGTAGAGTGTATTAGGGTATATAGGAGGATACAGAAGGTGGAAGAACTTAAAGTCCATTAGGGCATAAGGGAGGATACAGAAGGTGGAAGAGCACATAAAACTATTATGGAATGATTGAGAATACAGAAGGTAGAAGAGCTTAGAGTCTATTAGAATATAAGGGAGGATACAGAGGGTGGAAGAGCTTTCCATCTATTAGGATATATAAGATTATATTAGGATATAAGAGATCATACAGAAGTTAGAGGAGCTTACAATATATTAGTAGATAAGGCAGGGTACAGGAGATATAATAGCTTACAATCTATTGGGGTATAGGGGAGGGATACAAAAGGGGCGAAGAGCTTACAGTTTATTGCGTTATAAAGTAGGATAGAGAAGGTAGTAAAACTAGCAATCTAATAGGACATAAAGGAGAATACAGAACAGAAGGATGGACCAGGTATGTGGTCATCAGATGTCAGGACACCAACTATGCGCATGCTTGTTCTGCTCCACTGAGTCCCTAGGTAGCAAAGCCAAGGATAAAGATGACAGTAACAAAACATGACTCTCTAAATCAGTCCATACCTCTATCCTGACAGATTTGGTGTTAATCCCATTAGGGGATGAAGAGGTGATATGGAAGGTTGAAGAACTCAGTCAGTTAGGCTGCAAGGGGGAGATAGAAGCTGGGGTGGAAGAGCTTCTAGTCTTGTAGGTTATATGGGAGGTGTACAGAAGGTGGAAGAGCTAACAGTATATTATAATGGAGTTAAATAGGTCTCTTAATAGCTTAAAAATACTGAAAGGCTACAAATATGTATTTTTTTCCCCATAAGGCAGCTGAATTAGCATTAGCATTAAAAGTACAAGTATAGGACCAGGCAGCTGCAGGAATAAGATAAATACAATGCATTTTCCATTGTGCTTGAATGCAGGACGAGGATTGCAAAAACCTCAGCCGCTCTTCTATAGTAGCAACCAAGCACATACACAAAAAAAAGAAGAAAAAAAGCCATCTTTACTGAAGGGTTAATTAACAAAAGAGGCTGTAGCTATAAAACACTATACCAATCCCTCCTGCACGCGGCATATACATTAATGCTATCTGCTCAGCAGTAAACTTGCAAAACAAAACAATAGCAGGAAGGTATTTGATTCTGTTTACTAAATCCCATGACACACAAACATTCAAATGCAAATTCTTCAAAGCAGAAAGCTGCCGATTCAGGGAGTGCTGTGCTTAAAGAACAGCTACCAGGAACGGCATTTTGGGAATATCTCTCTCGAAGCGCCGGAGTACTTAAAGCCCGTCTCCCTTTTTCTAGGGGCCCGTTTACTGCTATGCCGTGAAATTTCACTTCTAACGAGAATAATTCATGGTGGATCGTCTGAAGTGCTGCTGGATTTGTACGTTCATGCCTTTCCGAGGTGTCTTTAGTATATATGTACATGTCTGCGTATGCATGTATTAAACCGACAGCATTCGGGACGATGAACATTAAAGTTTAATGAACATTAAAGTAGATGTAAACACGATCACTAAAATCTCATGTAAGTTTGATCTTGTTGATGTCATTTCAAAGGTAATTTTTCATATTTGTAAATCTGCAGATTTTAATAAAATAATGGCTGGTGATTTGGCCATGAAGTTCCTTGTTCGGGTACCTCTTGTTATGGGGTGACAACCAGTGGCATAACTATAGCCATAGCAGCCCAGGCAGCAGATGTGGGGCCTGGGGATGGAAGGGGGCCCCATTACGTTGTTGAGACAAATGAAACATTGAACATGTGAAGATAACACAGTACTGTATCATTATGAGTTGAAGTGGCTGCAGTTGATGACAACTCCAATCCTTTGTAAAGTCTACAGTGTAGGAAAGCTATCATCTGATGCAAAGAGGAGTCTTTGGGATCTTGATGTAATTAATCACAGCTCAGAGAATGATCGTCAGGGGTGTTGGCATCACATTTTTGCTATGGGGCCACATGATCTGCAGTTACACCCCTGTATAGAACCATCAACATACAACATGAGGAGAAAGGTCGTCAGGGGGCCCCATCACATCTTTGCAGTGGGGCCCTGTGATCTGTTGTTACGTCCCTGGTGACAACTCCCAATTGTACTCCCCATCATACAGTCTTCTGGTGGAGACTGAGGCTAGGTTTACCCCTAACCGCTGGGGCATGTTGCAGTAACATATGCGGGTTAACGTGTGTTGCATTAGGCAGCCCATTTAAAGGGATACTAAACTCAGGAGTCAAATCTAACAATACTGGATCATATTTGTATATCACTCGACTGTAGGACCTCAAATCATCTCTAAATTGGTACTGACACTGTCCTTCCTTCTGGAGGGGGGCTAATTTTGTTCCCCATGGTCCCTGTGTGTGTTGTAAAGTAGTCACCGCTCCAAGCTCACTCCTGTGATGGACTACAATCCCAATACAAATTAGTAAATTAAACATGAGCTTGTAGTCCATCACAGCAGTGAGTTTGGATCGGTAGTTACTTTACAACACACAGGGACCATGGAGACCACCATATTTCTCCCATGATGGATTTACTTTAAAGTATACCCTACCTTCATTCCTGTATACGTAGTGAAGTCGTTATTTCCAAAACTAAAGCAATGGTTTCTTAGTATTTGTAAAGGTCTGCATACATTGGCTTTTGTTCCCTTCTCTCCCTACAAGCCATTGGAAATGCAAAAGGAACTTGAAGGAGGTTGATGCAGCTTAGAAGGTCAGAAGGAGTTGAATCGCAGGTCAGACAAGGTCAACGGTAGCTCACAAAGTGGTCAACTGCAGGTCATAAGGAGTTTAACTGCTGGTCAAAAGAGGTCAACTGCAGGTTAGAAGGAGGCCAACTGCAGGTCAGAACAAGGTTCATTGTAGGTCAAATGGACATGTGGTGGAACACATGCTTCTCAAGAATGCTACATTTGCCCGTTGGCACTAGCCCAAACATATTTATATAGATACTCAATCACATGGCCATATTCTGCCTCTCCAGTCTCCAGAATGGATGAGCATCTACGGCTGGAATCAGGGGATTGACTCTTACTGGCAGTTGGAACCAGCCTAGGCAAAGCTGTCCTTGACAGTCAAATTCTCTCTCTAGTATTACCCACCATTCATATACTCTCTGTGCTGCACTTTCTTTCCAAGATTCCGACATCAATGACATAGGATCTGATCAGTAGTGCTACATCAATTAAGACACAAGGGATGGATAGTGGCGGTCAGAGGGGCTTCCTACAAACTCTGCCACCAGTTTACTCTGCAGAAGTGCGCCCCACAGCGGTGGACCTTTTTTAACTTCTGCCACTGAGATGCCACACCTAAAATGTGCTGTGCTTGCCTTGGACATTTCACTAATACCCAATATCTTGTTACATTGTAATCTTTATTTTATATGTTTACGTATACCCTGTTTCCCCAAAAATAAGACCTACCCCGAAAATAAGACCGAGTTGTGACCATTCCCAGGGCCGGTGGTGGTATAAGGGGGAACTTGAAGAGCCGCATGAGAGAATCAGCGGTGCCAACGAAGCCAGCGCTAGAGGAAGCGAGGCGGCACTGGAGGGAGCAGAGCCGCATAAGCCGATGCTTCCTCTATAGCGCCACCTCCTGTCACAGGCGGAGTGATACCAAATGCACTCCGCCTGTGAGGAATCGATAAGGAAAGTGCGCTTCGCTCATTCTGGCCAGCGATTGGTTAGCAAATTGCTTTTGTACATGAATAAGTGTGGATTGTTGTACATTAAAAAAAAGACCCACCCCGAAAATAAGACCTAGTGTGTTTTTTGGAGCCAAAAAAAATATAAGACTGTGTCTTATTTTCGGGGAAACACGGTAGTTACTGTATATTTCAAAATATGTTTTTTCCTGCAATTTGCAGGCGCATACGTTTGGATAAAATTCCAATCTGTCCTTGTCTTGTTAATCATCCATATGAGTAATATATGTCTGTAGTAGAGTGGACTTTTTAGAAAGAAAATGGTGTGTAAATAGTAAATAGAACAAGATGGAGCTTGCAATTGGGGAAAATTATAAACATGTGCTTAAAGTGGGTCTGTCATAAAATGTAACACTTTACACAGATCAACAGGGCACATGTTAACATTGCAAATTACATTATTATTTTGTATACACAAACGTCTCTTGCTTGCCTCTTGCTGCTCTGAAAAGCCGAGACTGAAAGCCGAGGCAACCTAGAACACACGGTCTCTGACTACCAGGAGCATATGGGTAATTCACATCATTAGTGACTGCAAAGGGTCTATTGTTTTTAGGTAGACTCATAATGACAGAGGGAATTAGCAAGACACAAAGATGCATCATCAAAATTTATATATGTAGGGAACAAATATGGACCTGCTAATAGACCTGCTGTTAAAAGAAGGTTCATGGATACTCTGAATTCTTCGCTCACCCAGAATCCATAAACAGTAACTGCAGGTACAAAATTCTTGCCTGCTTCATGATCCTGTGATGGGCATCATTGGTTAAGGAAACACTTCTGAAAGTTTTCCCCCCTACACTGAGCTCATCTTCTCTGACCCCCCAGCTGCAAATTTACCCAGTTCTAGTCCAACCACATCTCACGACAATGTTTTCCTCTGGCCTCCGAATTCCCTGATCCCAGATACTAACACCCACTGATCATGCACAGCAGTGGTGGTTCAGTGGGAAGGGCTTAATATTGGAGGAAAGACACAATGGCGAGAGGACGGGAATGAAAAACAGTGTCTGGTATGGCATGAAGAGGCCAAGCTTAAATGCTCTTAAAGGGTAAGAAAATAATCCAACAATGTATTCTTACATTTAATTTCCTCTTTTTGCTCCCCTCTACCAAGTTAAGTTCCCCCTCCTTAGCTGCATCCTTACCTAGTTCTTGCAGCAAATCCATCTGAAATTTTTACCTCCAAATGGCCTGGCCTCGCCTTCCCGCTGCCTGTGCATGCACAGTGGTACCCCAAAGATTTCTATGGGGTCATTGCCTGAAGCAGGAGACACCCGGGAGATGGTTCCAAAGATGTCTATGGAGTTCTACTGCACATGTGCAGGCAGTGGGAAGAAGAGGCCAGGTCCTTCGGAGGTAAAAATTGTGGCTGGACTTGGTGCAAGGTAAGGATGCAGCCAAAGAGGGGAAGGTTGGCTTTGATGAGCTTTGTTGAGTGGGACTGAAAAGGGCAAATTAAACTTAATGAATACATTGTTAGATATATTTCTTACCCTTTAAGGGCATTCAAGTTCAGCCTATTTATGCCATGCCACACCAGACACTGCTTTTCATTCCCATCCTCTCGCCATTGAGTCCTTCCTTCAATATTAAGCCCTTGACCACTGGACCACCACTGCTGTGCATCATTGGTGGGTGTTAATATTTGGGTTCAGACAATTAGTTATGCAGGAATGATCATGAAACTTAACTTACAGCCCTAACGGGAATTGGAAAGTATGAGCACCGAGACTGTTGTATGCTTATTAGCAGTTCAATAGCAAGCGTTGAATTTAATTCTATCCTGGACAATCCCTTTAAATATTTTCACATGCGTCTGGATTCAAAGTGCCAATAATATAATTTCCTAAATTCCGACTCACTTGAAGAGGTGCCCACCTTCCTTTGATGATTTAATTCTCATTATAAAAATATCAAAGGCCCATAATGCACTGCACTGAGAGACCCGTGTTACTCGGGACTGTCTTGCGTGTTTGATGTGCTGGCTGGGAAGAGGTGAATCTTTGACTCCTGTCCTGCCGTAATCTCCCGAGTTTAAAGGAACCCAACCGCTAGTAAACACAAGAAACAAGACAGGCAAGATTAAACACTTATCAAATATGTTCTCTCTGTTTTGATTCAAAGACAAGGAGAGAGAACTCGACGAGATAAAGCAGCCACGATTCCTCCTATTTATTACAATAAGCGGGCCTTACCGTTGACTTCAAGGAAGACGCAAGAAAGAAATTGAAACAGAGGAAAGAAACGGAACGCTCTCGTTCTCCGTCTTTCATTTCATGACATGTGTTTTGTTTGGCGTTTTGTTTTTTTTGTTGTTTTTTTTCTCTCTGGTACTTAAAGGAATTTTTTTCCAGTGAGTTAGGGAGCATCATTAAATAAAGACTGTGAAATGTGCAATATGGCTTATTTATTTAAATGTTAATTGGTTCGACGAACACTTCTAATTAGCTCTATATTTGCTTAGCAAAAAGTTTTACAAATTCCAATTGTGAAAAGCGTCTATTTGGCGGTAGCGTTTGCAGCCTCAGCTATGATTTTTTTTTTTTAACTCCTCTTTCTATACTTCTCAGCCCTTGAAGGCACAATTTAATTTTTCATGTGTGCGTACCAGCAGCGGTAAACACTTGCGAGTGTAAAGAAGATTCCTTAATTAGCTGCACAACAATTAAAGGATTCACAAACTAAATTGAACCTTGTCTCTGTGCTTACTAGCTGAATTCTACCACCTGTCACAACAGCGTTTTATTCAATCTGTTATGCGGAATCATTATAGCGCTATAACTGAAGGGAAAAGACGGGGAGAAAACAGCAATTATTGCCAATGTCGCTCTTCAATGGGTTATTTTGGGTTTCCGTTGATGTCAGGTTCATCGGCGTTAACCTCGTGCTAATGTGTATGTACAAGAACGTGATACGTATGGAGCGGTCTTTTAGTCCCGGGAACAATATTTAGCCTCGGCCTTATATCAACAAGACATAGCTGTTAACTCTGCCACCTTCCGCCGTCCCTTGTAAGAGAGACGTTGGCTTGGCCCTTCTCTTGATTTTTTACGTTGGTATGCTTTGGTTTATAGGCGGCAGATAGTTGGAACACTGCTTGAGATCACTTTGCTAAATTATACATGTATCTTATGATCCTTGGTGGTCTGATACTGTAGGTGGCAAGATTTTCAACACAGGGATTGAAGCTTGTAAGGTTTAGCTTAGATCAGAAAAGAGGATAGTTGCATCTGGCCATATTCATTCCAGACCACGTTCCTTTAGAAGAACATTTATTATCTAAATTAGGGATACAGGTATTGGTATCGGTGCTGATACTGAGCATTTTGGCGAGTACTCGCACTCGCCCAAATGCTCCAATACTTAATCTTATACCAGAACTTCCAGTCAGAGGGAGATTCCCTCTGATTGGCAGTGCCGCACGGTAGCATGGAGCCGACTTCCCGGGCCAATCAGGAAGCCGGGCGGGGGTCATGACCCACCTCTCGGCTTCCTGAGTGGCTAGTAAGCCGGCTTCATAATGCCCAGTGACACTGCAAGGCAGCCGGGCTTCCTGAGCAGTCAGGAAGCCGGGCCGCAGGTCATGAACCGCTTCTTGATTGGCTAGGAAGCCGGGCCAATGCTACCTTGGGATGCCAATATCAGTACTCAGGTGAATATTTTTTTTTTTAACTCTATATCTTTATTCAAAAATGAAGGTAGATACAAAATACACTCATACAGAGACAGTGCATATCCAGCAGGAACATACATGGAAAGAGTACAGAGAATGCCCTTTATTAAAAAGTCCCTATGTGAAAATATGGCAAATATTGGGGATCTTTCTCCCAATGAAGAAGCAAGTTTCTGTACCTGCATCAATCAACTACGTATAGTAAGATATAAGTAATTTTTCTTAGAAATAAGAAGTTTGAAAGGAAATATGAAAAGTAAGGAGAGTAAGGTTGACAAGCAGATGGAAGAGGAGGATGCAGGGTTGGGAAAAGAAAAAAGGAAGGAAGGAGTCATAGGTGAAGTAAAAGAGGAAAAACAGACCACATTAAAAAAAAAGTGTGAACAGTAATTTTTAAGAGTTGGTCAACATAACTGGATGGCTTTTAGATAAAAAAAAGCACTGAACAACAAAACTGGAGCAGACAAAATCTGGAGCAGATTTGCAACCAATCAACTTCTCTGTCTCATTTTTAAATCTAATCTGAGCAAACTGAAGAGAGATGCTGATTGGTTGTTATTGGCAACTACTCAATTTTTGATAAATTCCCCCCTATGTATTATAAACTTGCCATTTTTGAAGAATAAAATAGTTCTTTATAGGCAGCATATAGAAGTTGGAACACTGTTTGAGATCACTTTGGTAAATGAATTTGTTTCACCATAGATCCTGCTGGTTTGGAAATTTGCAAGGTTTAGCTTAGATCGGAGAAGGGTTTAGTTGGATTTGGCCATATTCGTTTCTGCTCAATTTACCATTACGTTTCTATAAAACGTTTACTATTTAAAGTGACACTAAACTCAAAAGTTATATCCTAAAAAAGCATTCAAGTACCTTAACTATCAACAAAACTGTATTTGTGTATCACTCGGCTTTAGATCATCTAATCATCTCTGAATTGGTGCTGACACTGTCCTTCCTCCTGGAGGGGGGCTACTTTTGTTCCCCATGGTCCCTGTGTGTGTTGTAAAGTAGCCACCACTCCAAGCTTGCTCCCATGATGGACTACAGTCTCATGTTTAGTTTACTAATTTGTAGTGAGATTGTAGTCTATCACGGGAGTGAGCTTGGAGCGGTGACTACTTTACAACACACACAGGGACCATGGGGAACAAAAGTAGCCCCCCTCCAGAAGGAAGGACAGTGTCAGCACCAGTTCAGAGATGATTGGAGGATCTACAGCCGAGTGATACACAAATAAGATACATTTTTGTTAATAGTTAAGGTACTCAAATGCAATTTTAAGATTTAACTCCAGAGTTTAGTGTCACTTTACATATAGGATTGTTACCATTCTCCAAGGGTTGATACTCATTCTTTATAAACCTGCTAAAATGGATTCTATTGTATGAATATTGAAGGTGAATATTTTTTTTTCCTTTGAAAGCAAGTTTCCCAATTTTCAGAACCGGACCAATTATTAGAAGTTGGTCTTTCTACCATATGGAAAAGCTGTTCAACATGGTAACTCAACACAAGACAGTTCTCCATGTTAAAGATGTTAACCATAAATGGATGGCCTTTAGTTTACAAAAACCACTGTGTATTATGAACTATTGCCACTTTTTAAAATATAGTAGATATAAAATAAACTAAAAACAGTTGTTCTATGATTTTTATTTTAATCCTGTTGCATCTTAGTGCTACTGATTTCCTGCAGCTTCTGTGCAGACTTCCTATCTTCATACACTAGCTGGCTGCATGGCATTTCTTAGGGCAGTTTTCTCGATCATCACACTGTCATAAAATGCTTGCACAATGTGCATTGGTACATCTGCTTATAGGTTTCATTGGAAGTATATCTGGCAGGGTGAGAGGAGCAGTTGGGAGACAGGGATGGAGTGCTGTCACCCTGTAACAGAAGGTGCCTGCAATTAGCAAAGCTCACTTTTCCTGCTGATTGGATAGCTCTGACTCAACAGGGGGCTATCACGTACCTGCCTGGAGACCCAACTGAGAAGGTTGCTGCCCGTGCACCTCTCGTCCCACACTTCTGGAGGTGGTGCCAGGGGATGTAAGGATAGAGAGAGTCACAGGCGCTGGTACTGGTGGCTGGACGGTTTTTGTAGAAGCTTGTGTGCATTGGACCAGCTGGTGAATCTGCAGGACCGGGATGACACCAGGACCTCTTGGAACCAGAAAAGGGAACTGAGGTGAGGCTAGTGAAGCACTGGCTGGATGAAGCTGCTCAGAGTTCTGGTGGAGCGATTCACCAAGTGGCAAACCAGGAGCGAAATCGGGTTCAAGCCAGGGTCATACACGAGAAGCAGAATCTTGAATTGCCAAATCACAGAACAGGGGCAGGAGTCAAAATCCAGGGTCCTACATGGGAGAGCAGAGAGTCAAGGTACCAAATCAGAAGGAGCAAGCAGAGTCAATGGTTACAAGCCGGGTTCAAACACAGGAATTCAGGATACAGGAACAGAATGCAGGGCTCACAGGGACTAGTTGTCGTCCACTCAGCAACTTGACCATGGCCGCTATCAGTTTCTATAAGGAAGTGTGCACGCTAATGAGCGTGCGCCCGTACGCTAACAAGCATACGCCCGTAAACTTACGTGCGTGCGATATTGCGAGTAAACGTTCCAATATGTGCACGTCCATGTGCCAAAACGCGTTTGTCTGGAACTTTTAACATAGCATTGCATGCTATGTGAAAAATAAAATAGCTGGCATCGGTTTGCATGTAAGTCTCTTATAGGGACATGCTAGACCTCTGAATAGAGACTACTGCTTCCACACAGAGAACAAAGGGTCCTTCTCTACAGAATGATGGCGAGGGACTGACTTTTCTACTCTGTGACTGCTTTAGAAAGAAAACAAACTGTAAGACATTGAACAAGTTTCCTGTTGATTCATCTGGAAGGTATTTAAGCTGAGTTGAATTGGGCTTTAATTTATAGGTAAGCAGTAGACCTCTTGGCCATTGACAGTTGATGGTAGATCCCATAACACCATCCATTACTTGCTTGTCTATATCCTCCAGCTGTTTCTAGTATAGCCGTTGATTATATGAATATGATGAACATCGTGGAATGAAGTTTGACTGAAATTGCGCATGTTTGTGGAAATTCAGGATGTTTTTTTTTCCTCCACGATTCGGAAACTGAAGCATAGGTGAGCAAAGAAAAGATGGAAGCTAATATTACACTTTAAAACATATGCAGGTTCCTAACTGACTCATTATCTTTTCAAAATAATACAAAACAGTTATTTGTTGGAGATAACAGTATGGAAATTTTTGCAATTATTTTTGTAGCAAAAATATAAAAGAAAAAAAACATCATTAACTAAGTAACCAGCTTAACCTTTTTTTCTACGGGTGCGTTCAAATTGAAGGTATTGACATATTTTAAATTACATTCTGCTTGACCTTCATGCATTCATCTTTCTCCCTGCACCTCTTTAGCCGAGTCTCTAAATATAGTCGATGTTTTCAGTGTGCACAATGCTGCATTGTGGAGCTATGCAATGACTTGGCACCGCTTGCGGCCAGCTGTACATCTGCCCCTTAATTTGCTGGAGATCTCAGAAGTCTTGGCCAGTATAACTCCAAGTCAGCAGGGGGGGAGATTTCATCCTCTCCCCTTTTTTCCCAGGCTCCAGCTCTCTTTGTTTAAGTATATGTATTAATGAGGAGGTCTCCGGTGCCATTAGATTATTGTAAGCTCCACTTTCAGGGGTGTCTTATGGAGTTTGTTTGGTTTTCGAAACTTAAGTCAGCATGGTAATATCTGTGTATATAGAGGAGTTAGCCGTGCAAAGCTTTGAATTGCATTGGCCGAGTTATCCGTGTGGTCTGGGGCCAAGCTACATGGCGCATAATTATTTCCCATATACGGACATATGGTGTCTGCGGTGGGTGCCCACTTGGCTTTGGCTGTCAGTACGACAGACCAACTTAGTAAGTCTTTACAGTGTACCCATGTGGCTGTAGTTTAGGAAATGAGCTGGTGAGGTGACATATTAAAGTACACCTGTCATGGAGTCTGCCATTGTTGGCCTCCTTCTGAAAGTGATAGTTGTCTGCCTATGCCTAGCTTCAATACTACAAAGCCATATACCTAGGGAATCCTTATATTTACAGTTGTGGTGGGTCATTGACTCTTAATACAGGCAACTAGCCCCTTTAGAATGGGAGGTCAACAATAGAAACCTATTTATTTCTCTCATGATTGTTTAATTTTGCAATTGAATTTGAAAATAAATTGATGTGTTAATGAGAGAGGAGCACCTTTTTCTAAAAAATCCTTTACATCTGAGATTCACCAAACAGGAAACTGTGTTTTCCCACCTTAAACAGCCTTTCCAACCAAGTTTGGACTACAAGCAAATTGGAGTTCCCCAACCTAAATCCAAGCCACAGTTGTTTGGTCAATTATTTATTATGTAACAATATTAAGAGGTGGGCATAGCTTGCTGAGGACCATCATTGGTTAGCCCCATTTAAAAGTGAGTGCACCATAAACTTTTAAGTCTGCCATCCTGAAGATCCTGAAGAGTCAAGAAACCCAACAGTTTACCCTATCGCTCAGGATCCCAGGGGTGTCATCTTTTCTGCTGGGTTCCAAGATATGCATATCCACTGCAGCCACAAGTTTGCCCCACTCTTCTCTTTGGATTTTTATTTTACATCATGTAGAATGCAAAAGGAGAGAATCAGTTAGACTTAGAGATAAATACTAAAGAGCAGAACCTCAAGTGGGTTCGGAAAAGAGCTAGGAGCTATGGTGGAAGATCTCACTATTAGAAAACTCATGAGTTCATTGAATCTAAGCTATGGCTTACCCCACCAGGCTCCTCCTAAAAGTACTGTGTCACTTATGGAGATAATTTAACTTTTAGTCATTTCTTTTACAAATGAGTCCACCATAAATTCTTAAGTCTTCCACCCTGGAGATCCTGAAGAGTCAAGAAACCCAACAGTTTCCTCTATCTCTCGGGATCCCAGTGGATGAGATCTGCATATCCACTGCTGCCACAAGTTGCTCTTTTCTTTGGATTTTTGTTTTATATTTTATTTTTATTTTATATCATGTGGAATGCAAAATTAGAGAATCGGTAAGACTTAGAGGTAAATGCAAAAGCCCAGAACCTCAAGATGGGTGGGAAAAAAGCTAGGAGCTACAGTGGAAGACCTTACTATTAGAAACCTCCTAAGTTCAAAGAATCCAAGCTCTGGCTTACCCCAACAGACTCCTCCTAAAAGTGTTGTGTCACTTATAGGGGGGGAAAAAATTACCTTTTAGTGATTAATTCCTGTTTTATAAATAGCCTATAAATGCTGACTTGCCACGGTGTATTATCTATAACAACAGAAGACTTTTTGGTAGTAGGCAGTTATTTCACAACACTACAAATTATTCCAATTATTATAATTACATTTTCTTCCCTACTAAATATGTCTTAGTAATTACCAGATATCACAAAATGAAAGCTGAAATTATTTTAGAGCACATATTAGGACGTAGCGCTGGAATATCTCACTAAATTATTGTTTACTTCATATTACGTTGATTCTCTAGAACCCTCGTCACCAGGTGCTCCAAAGATACAGGACTCTATCCTTAGCGCGGCTACGGTGAGGACGCGCTTCAGAAGTTTATCTAAGGTTGCTGACAAAGCTGAAATACAAACAATTAATAAACCTCCATTGGTTTTTCAGTAGCTCAATGCCAAGTATTGAATAAGGGGGGGGG
>NW_017306274.1:2089431-2092601 GCF_000935625.1 Nanorana parkeri
GGGGTGGGCAGGGTATTGAAGGCAACAGTGAACTGCTCATTTAGACCTTGTCTGCTCAGGTTACAGATTACGAAAAATAAGTGTAATGTTAAAGTGTATTCATACCCAGAACCTGTTTTTAAGTTTTGGATGGAGTGGGGACGGATTAGAACTTCTTTCAGGTTTTAATTCCGCCGGAGGATGCGTTGGAGAGATTAGGTAAAGACCTCTGTCAGCTTTCAATTTTTATCAGTTCCCTGCTGCAGATTTTTCATCACTTCCTGTCTGGTAAAAGATTCTTCCTAGAACAGAAAGTGAGGGGTAATCTCACGGATAACTGCAACACCTGACAAAGGTTTTAATCTTTCCCCACTCTATCCAATGCTAATATCAATTTTTGGCTTCAGTTCCTCTTTAATGCTACTCCTGCTGGTGCTATCTAACCTCCTACCCTCACAAACTTATAGTCAGTGAGTCAGAGCCTGCCTTTCTCATATAGACAAGAAAATACACTCTGGAGATAACATTGATAAGTTTCCCATTAAAGGGTCTGTCCCCCGATGCAAAATTTTAGTTAACGTTAGAGTCTGGTGGCCTAAGTCAGCCCCTGTCTTTTCTATACGTCTTGGTTATATCCAACAGCAAGATCTCCCTGACGTAATTCTTTCCCCTGTTCATGCCTATCTATCTGGGAGTTTTGGATGCCCCCGCCCACCTCTGTACCACCACGCTCCTCTTGTTACATTTTCAATAATATAAAATGAACAAAAATTCCAACAGGGATGGTGGAAGCTCCTTATAATTGGCAAGGAAGGAACTCAACATAAAGATCTTACTTTTAATTCCTGAGCTGTTTTTTGGGGCGTTCCCGGCCACCTTTGTGTGTTGCAGGTCCTCCTGTTACATCCTCCTTAATATAAAATAAATCAAATCTCCAGCAGGGATGATGGGAACTCCTCCTAATGGGCACAGTCGGTATTCAGGCCCAGGAACTCAACATAAAGATCCTACCTATAGAGATAGAAGAAATTGTAAGGTGGTTTAATTCCCCAGCTGGATTTTTTCGTGTTGCAGGTCCTCCTGTTACATTCTCCATAATATAAAATAAATCAAATCTCCAGCAGGGATGATGGGAACTCCTCCTAAATGGGCACAGTCGGTATTCAGGCCCAGGAACTCAACACAAAAATCTTACCTATAGAGGTAGAAGATATTGTAAGGTGGTTTAATTCCCCAGCTGGTGTTTTGGGGGTCCCCGCCCACCTTTGTGTGTTTCAGGTCCTCCTGTTACATTCTCCATAATGTAAAAATAAATACAAATTCCAGCAGGGAGGATGGGAACTCCTCACAACGGGCAAAGCCAGTATTCAGGCCCAGTAACTCAACACAAAACTCCTCACAATGGGCACAGCCAGTATTCAGGCCCAGGAACTCAACACAAAAATCTTACCTATAGAGGTAGAAGATATGGTAAGGTGGCTTAATTCCCCAGCTTGAGTTTTGGGGGTTCATGCCCACATTTGCGTAGTCCAGCTCCTCCTCTTACATTCCCCATAATATAAAATATATTGCCACCATCCAAGCTGGGGAATTCCAGCAGGGACTGTGGAAACGCCTCACAATGGGCACAGCCGGTGTTCAGGCCCAGGAACTCAACATGAAGATCTCACCTATAAAAATAGAAGACATTGGAAGGTGGTTTCATTCTCCAGCACCCACCAAGCACTGAAATACTATTTGTTTAGTGAACTCATCCTTTTACACACCAAATTGCTTTGGAATTGTTAAGGGAAACCCAAGTAAACATCGGAGATCATACCATTTTTTAGCAGATAGCATCCCTGCTGGGAATAAAATTTTGTCAGAGTAGGGCAAGAGCAAAGCAACGCACTGCCGGTTCTACAAAAACCAGGGGCCCAGCAGGTCCTTCGCGCCTGAAAGTCCCTCACAGAACAGTGATTACATTTTTTTCTTTTTTTCCTTGAGCTTTTAAACAGGTATGTGAGAGAACTCAGAGGTTAACAAGACGGCAGCTCTGTAGCTTTTGTTGTTGGTGTGATCCGTGCTTGTCGTCTTACAGCGCGGAGTTGGAATGCCTCCACATTCTTGAGATACGAGTGGCTGGTTAAAAAAGCAGTCGGGCACTTTATTTCCCGTGAGAGCAAAGTTTGGTGTGTTGCTTAAACTTATGTAGTGTGAATATCGCGCGCACCAACAAAAACACTGATGCAGTCAGCCTTTGAGGAGAGCTAGAGGGGGATTATACTTAAATAGTTTCAGCATTTAAAGTACTTAAAGGGCCACCAACACCAAAAAAAAAAGGACAGATAATATTTGCAGAAGTAATCACACCCGAGTAGGACATTTTATAACTTTGATTTATTTGCAATATTATCCTGTGTAAACAGCCATTGTGAGGATACGGGGACTTACAAGTTACATTTGGCACCATGTTCCTGTGGATAACTTATTATTATACTGGGTAAACAGCCATTGTGAGGATACGGGGACACACAAGTGACATTTGGCACCATGTTCCTCTGGATAACTTGACCAAGAAGTCAGTTGTGTTGCAAAAATATCCCTCCCCACTCTACCACTTTTATTTTAAACCTGAACTCTAAGCAAACAGCTATGTACTAAGATGAAATTCCTATATGGGAGCTGTTTTACCTGCCAAAATAATTCACTTTTCTGTCCATCCAGTTCTGGGGCTTAGGCAGCACAGGAGGAGACCCGTTTTTTCTCTGCTGCAAGCTGCCATTCAGTAACAATTACAGTCTTGTCCCTCCCCAATCCTGTGACTGGACAGGGAAAGGAGAAGCAGCAGATTTATGAGTTCCTCTGTCTGCCACTCCACTATTTCCTCCAATCAGCATGTCCCTTATTAGCGCATGAGCACCTCAGCTCCCTGGTTGGCTTCTTGTGCTGTTTCTCCCTCTCCTAGACTAAGCTCAGCTGTCAGGGTTGAAAAAGGCTGATATCAAGTCAAATTCAAGTACTTACACCGTTTGCATTTAAAAATACATTTAAGGATGTATTGTTGTGTGTGTTATTAATGACATAGCTACAATAATTTGTGGGGTTTTTGGGTTTTTTCTAATATGTTTCTGGAGTTCAGATTTAAGTATAGGGGAGGACATTTAAGGACAACACAAAAATAAATAAAAATAATATATTTATTATATATA
>NW_017306274.1:2092664-2107057 GCF_000935625.1 Nanorana parkeri
TGTATTAGCGGGAAATAAAAAAAAAAAAAAGAAGGCCACAACAGTGAACGTATCTGCAAATAATTAAACAATATTTTTCAAAACATATCCATTAGCAGCCCACTGTGGTTTTCTGCAGAAAACACTTCTGTGGCGTGAGGGAGTGAGGATAAACCAAAGCTCAAACCGAAAAAAGGCCTAGCACAAAATTAAAACTGCCTTTGCTCTCAACAATTATTTCTGTTAGTGAAAGGTAATAAAGGAAGGCAAAGCCCAAATTAATCCCAGGATTCAATTTGGCCGGTCAGACTAAGCGTTGAGGGGACAAAGTCTCGGAGTGATTTGAGGAGATTCGAGGAGGAGGAGACTCGCGGCCTTCCTATTTATGTGAATTTTGCATTATATCCTTCCTGGGAGTTTTTCATTTAAAGCTATAGACCAGTTAGTGTGCAGATAGTACACCCGGGTGCAGATTAATATTTTTTATTTTTTTTATTTAGCACAGTCTCAGATAAAACATAAAAATATGCAACTTCTATGAATGGCACAGTTCATATACATTACATTAATCATTACAATACACAGGCAGCAAGCAAATGGCCAGTAGTGACAATAAACAGGCAACAAATGGACACTCATGACAATATGTGGGCCACCAGCGGGTAAGAGTGGCAATATGTGGGCAACAAACAGGCAATGGTGACAATATTCAGATAACTGTAATAATATGCTGGCAATTAGGCACTTGTGATAAATTGTGGGCAATAAAGGGAGCAATTGTCACAATACAAAGCCAACAAGTGGTTTATTCGTGCCTATGCATGGGAAACAAATGCACAAAGTGACAATGTGGGCAACAGACAATTGACAAAGCAGGTAACAAATGGGCAATATGTACCGTATTTGCCGGCGTATAAGGCGACCCCCTAATTTTCCACCTAAAACATAGGTTTTGGGCTATACTTGTCATATAAGACTACCCCACTTCCGAGGCAACACCATTTAAAAACATCATGGATGGATGTGCGGTAATACTGTATGTACGGTAGCTTCGGCTACATACAGTATACCGCGCTGAGCCAATCACGGCGAGCAATGTATTCTATTAATGAATACAAAGCTTTCTTGGATTGGCAGAGGTTGTGTACATCGCTCACCGAGATTGGCTCAGCTACTGTATGTAGCCAAAGCTACCGTACATACAGTATTACCGCACATCCAGCGGGCTGACAGATTAGGGATGTGGTTTTGGGCCAGCTTGGCCCAAACGAACTAATGGTATACATTGTATACCCTGCATATAAGACAACCCACAATTTTCGGTGGATGTTTTTAAGTATAAAAAGTAGTCTTATACGGCGGCACATACAGTAAGCCCCAAACAAGTAAATGTGGCAATATGTGAAAATTGTGACAATATGCAGCGATGGGCAATGGTAACAATCAGCTGGCAACAAATAGGCATTCGGGAGAATTTGTGAGCAACAAAGTAAGTAGGTCATTGCAATGCACAGGCAACAAATGGGCAATGGTGACAACACATGTGCAAACCTATCTATGTGGACAACAGGTAATTGTGAGAATATACCACCAAAAATGTGCCCTACCTCCCCCAGGGGTTAGATTCTCCCCTTCACCCCAGTCCCTGAGAAAGTCAGCAGGCCTTATACATTTCCTGTGCTGACCTAGGTTCTTCTTCCCTCCATGCTACCCAATGATGTGCCTTATGATAACTCATGCAACTAGGCTTGGTAGGAAGGTATCATGAGGCACATAAACAGGTATTAGGGTAGAAGAACCTAAGTCAGTACCCCTTACATATCTTATTAATTGTGTCGGCTCAGCACCAGCACCCATATCTCAATTTTTAATGTGTGCCACTGCCTCGTCCTGTGTAAAAGTATCTGCAACTAGGTTGCAATTCGGGTGGACTGATATCCTTTCCGACATTGCAAAGTCACAGCAGGGAGCAAGGTGCCAGCATTATGCAGAGACACCATCAGTAATGGACACATATCAATCCATAGGACGTTCAGTGTATCAATCCATCTGGGGACCGGCGGTGTATGAGATTAGTGGTGGCTGCAGCAGCTCCCCTTTTGTGGCGGTACACGGTGAAGAATCCCCCTGGTACGCCAATAAATGGGACCTTTCAACTCATCAAACAACATTATGGCTCCAAACAAAAAAGGGGCTGGGCTTGTTAAGACTGAGCATCATGTCCAATATGGTAACATGGGTTGGGTTTGAGGAGAATGGGTCATTTTTGAAGGTTGGGTGGTATATCACCATACAGACTTGGCATCCATAAATCTTCCAAGTGCTGCAGACTGGCGGTTGATAGCTCTTAGACATATGGATGTCTGAGGATTGTACTTTTGCTGCATTAACGCTTGTTTATACAAATATAACTGGAGGGTTTTTTTAACTGTAAAAGGCCAAAAAAATATCAAATTGAATTTTCATTTTACTAAATACACGTTTTTAAAAATTCATAGACACGCACAGGCCCCTTGGCAGACATTTGTGCGCCAATTAGGATACCATGCTAGCAGTCCTGCCGCTGTAGTACTTACTGTTCAGGAGTAATTGGGCCAAAAATTACATGTTTTCTAATTTGTGGATTTTAGGCATATTCCAATCGGCAACATGATTAAAGCTAAACCTCAGACGAGAATCTGAATACACAACTGAATTACAGATCGTTCAGAAATGTATGGCGCACCAAAAGAGTTGTAATGCTGTTTGCAGAGTCTTGTGGGCTAGGCAGCTCTGCCACAGTATGTAGCCAGATCTGTTGCCTTACTTTACTGCAGTTAAGCAACTTATTCATCAGTAGCAAGCAGACCCTCCCACTCGGCCCACAAAATCACCAAAGGATCCCAGTGCAATACCAATTTTTGGCCCACCTCCCCACATAATGACTAGCCAAGTAAAAACCATTCATTGTGTATCTACTGGCTGCTAGATAGAAGTAAGTTGGGTTTAGGTGACACTGGGAAGGTGTCCCAGCACCCACCTGTCCCACATCTAGTATATGGGCACTCTGTATGCTGTTTTTGGACAGGACACTTCCAGAAATGTCACCTCCTGCGCATGTGATTGGCCAACTGTTTGACCTACAATGTGGGGATTCATCAGTAGAAAGCAGACCCTCCCACTTAGCCCACAAAGTCAACAAAGAACCCCACTGCAAGAACAATTTTTGGACTATTTAACTGCTAGTCATGTAAAAACATTCACTGTGTATCAACTGGCTGCTAGATAGAGGTAAGTTGGGTCTAAGTGGCAATGGGAAGGTGTCCCAGCACCCATTTTTCCCACATCTAGTATATGGGCGCTTTGTGTGCTGTTTTTGGACAGAACGCTTCCTGGGCATGTCATTTAATAACCGTTTTATCTACAATGTTGGGATTCATCGGTAGAAAGCAGACCCTCCCACTCGGTCCACAAAGTCACAAAAGGACCCCCCCGTGCAATAACAATTTGTGGACTCCCACCCCATTTAACTACTAGCCAAGTAAAAACATTCACTGTGTATCAGCTGGCTGCTAGATAGAAGTAACTTGGGTCTGGATGACAATGGGAAGGTGTCCTAGCACCCATCTTTCCCACACCTGGTATATGATTGCTTTATACGCTGTTTTTGGACAGGGCGCTTCCTGATCATGTTATTCGCTAAACATTTTAGCACCCATTTGACCCACACCCAGTATATGAGCGCTTTGTATGCAGTTTTTGGACAGGACACTCCCAGAAATGTTGCATCATGCTCATGCGACTAGCTAACCATTTTACCTGAAATGTTGAAATGTATCAGTAGCAAGCCAACCCTCCCACTCGGCCCACAAAGTCACCAAAGGAGCCCAGCTTAAGACCAATTTCTGCACCCCCACTTAACCCCTAGCCAAGTAAAAACATTCACTGTGTATCAACAGACTGCTAGATAAGGTAAGTTGGGTCTAGGTGACAATGGGAAGGTGTCCTAGCACACATTTGTCCCATTTGTAGTATATGGGTGCAGAAAGCTCATGTGATTGGCTAACTGTTTTACCTACAATGTTGGAATTCATCAGTAGCAAGCAGACCTCACACTCAGACCACAAAGTCACCAAAGGACCCCACTTCAAGACTGATTTTTGAATTTCTGTGCCCCCCATTTAACTACTAGTCAAGTAAAAACAGACCCTCCTACTTGGCCCACAAATTCACCAAAGGGCTCCAGTGCAAGACCAATTTTTGGACCCCTCGCAACATTCACTATGTATCAACTGGCTACTAGATATAAGTATTTGGTTCTAGGTGACACCCATCTGTCCCACATCTAGTATCAAATTCCCCATAAGTCCCAAAGGGCCCTTGGCCAGCTGGTATGTTTGCCCTAGAATTGCATTGGTAGCTCCAGAACAGCAGCAGGTACATCTCTACAATGCTTTCATCCCTGCAACGTACATAACTGACTTTGTTTTTTTTTACATTTTTCTCAACAAAAGAAGAGTTATGCTTTAATGAGTTAATTCATAAGGTTTTCCTGCCCCCCAAGCCCTTGCTCCAGAGCCGACGTTCAAGAAAAAGAAAAAAAGTCTTACACAACACAATCCAGGCTCCGTTCATTCAGACATCAGCGAGCGAGCTTAGAAACACTGAAGGTAAAATTCCTCCAAAGCCCTTTTACAGATTTAAAATTCAGCCTGACCTTTTGAAATGAGCCTTTTTATAATGCCCCTTTTACTGGGTAACACAAACAGACATTTTGTCAAAATAAAGTTGCAGTGAATGTTTAATGCTTTGAGCTGCCTTGAGTCTAAGCTCATTAGCTTTTATTGTAATCCTCCTTTTCTGGTATCCTTGCTTGTACACTTTTTTTTTTCTCTCTCTCTCTCTCTCTCTCTTTTCTTCCTTTTCTTTGCTCTTCGCCAGCTTACTGTACGTGTGCAAAGGGAAATCAGAAGAAAACAATTGCAGGTGTCGGGTTGGTGGACATCAGTGAGATGTACAATGAAAAGGTGCTACATTCTAAATTACCCAATTTCATATTGAACTCCCAGCAAACAGATACCGTGTTTCCCCGTAAATAAGACACTGTCTTATATATTTTTTTTCAATGAAAAAAGACACTAGGTCTTATTTTCAGGGGATGTCTTATATTTACCCGGCTGCAGCTGTCCGCTCTCAGCTCTGATGCCGTCCACTTCGACCCCACTGGCTATGCCGCGCTGTGCCTGCTGGGAAATGTAGTCTTCAGCGGCAGCCAAGGCAGACAGGTGGGTGTACGTGCGTGCGTGCTAGACAGCTGCAGCCGGTCATGTAAAATTCTATTATATGTGCAGCTACCCCGAAAGTAAGACCTAGCAGATTTCTGTAATATAAGACCTACCACCGAACTAGGTCTTATTTTCGGGGTAGGTCTTATATTACAGAAATCCCTGAAGATAGCGCTAGGTCTTATTTTTGGGGTAGGTCTTACTTTCGGGGAAACACGGTACTAATACAAGTGAAAAAGGGTCTGTGAAGGTCCTCATTCATCCAGGTCATGGTATATGTGTAATAAAATAAGTCAAGGCAACTGGACTTGCTGTATTTTTCTTGAAGACGTTTCCCTGGACATCCGACCAGCTTTCCCAATTCAGAATGAAAACACATAAAAGAGATGCTTTACCTGCCAAAGGATTTGCATTTCTGTCCATCCAATTCTGAGAGTGGGGCTACCCCCGCATTGCAAGGGTTAAGCAGGTGTGCTGCAACACAAGGAGCATGCTGCAGCACAAGGTGTCAATCAAGAGTGTTTAAAGAAGAACTCCAGGGAGAATTATCATTAACCCTTTGAGTGGGGCTACCCCCGCATTGCAAGGGTTAATTGCTCATTTTGTTCTAGGGAGGAAAATAACAAAGATATACTCACCGATCCTCAGAGCTGGTCTGCTGTGGCAGCGCTACCTCCAGCCTGCCTCCGCTGCAGCGATGGTATGTCCCTCGGCGTCCTCAAGCCCAATACACAGTGTATAGAGCGTGATGACTCAGGGATCTTAGACTGCTGGAGCGGAGGGGGAGAGAAGCCCCAGGGACCTGTCTCGGAGCAAGCCAGCTCGTAGGATCAGGTGATGTGTCTTATTTTCCTCCCTAGACCAAAATGAGCACTTCACATTTTGAAAGTAGTGGTAGCCCCACTGCAAGGGTTAATAATAAATGGCCCCCTTCAAATCAGGAGCACCCCTTTCACATCAGAAGCCCCCCATCAAACATATGTCCCCCTTTCACATTATAAGCCCCCCATTTAAATCAGGAGACCTCCTTTAACATCAGAGTCCCTCTTTGCATCAGCAGTCCCCCACCACCACCCTCCTTAGCTTCATTTATTTTCATGGCGCTAGCATCCGGCCCACCTGTGCCATGGAAGCTCATGTCACTTTGCAAAAATGTCAAGGCGGCCCTGAGGAAGCCAGAAGGCACCTTGGAGTGCCACGGCGCTCATGTTGAGAAAGCATGCTCCACCCCCCTGCAAGCATGTTCTCAGCGTTAGACTGAGAGCACTGTTCAAAGCAATGGGGTGTGGACTGGCTTAGAGTATCTAAAGGATTACGGGAATCTAATAAAGGGACAAATCCAGGAACATATACCAAGTACTTTCCAAGATTTGTAATTAATATTTAATTTGGTCAAATGCCATCTTTTGAATGCCTGAGTTCATTTATTTAAGGTCACATCCAAGTCAAAATGCCTTGTAAACCTAAGGACACATTTTGGTAGCTGATTGGCTCTAACTTACATCCCGCTGACCGTATACCTGCCATGTCCTCTAAAGAACTAGCGGTGAGTCTTCCTAACTTTCAGTCACCAGACGTAGGTTGCACTGCACAGAGTCATCTAACCAGAGGCTGCAACCCAGGGCCATTCTACAGTATGGTTGCCAAAGGTTATATGAAACTCTGAATAACAGTGTACACCCTTACGGACCTTTAGCTAGCATACAAGTGCATGTCTGTCAGGGCATTTGCATGCAGGTTTTTTTTTCGAGGGCTTTATTTTGTGATTCGCTTACATGCATTTGAAATTAGGCAAGCGCCTTCACTCCCAGCGTGCAATTTAATTTCCCGCAGTGCATTCATCAGCCACATCACAAGCACATTTACATGCCTTTAGATGTGCACCGGCTCAGTTATGGCATGTTTCATACACGGGTAGGTCTGTGTGTTCTTCAACAAACCCTCAATGACCTGACACTGGATTTATATTGTGTGCACTGACAGGCATTAGAAGCCTCGAAGGCCCCGAAATATGTCCAGACCAGGGGCGGCTAAAGTGCATGTGCACCCTGTGGATGAATTAAGTGGCGTGTCAGGGAATGGAGCAATTGCAGAACTTTCTGTAGGTTATATTAGCTGCTGATATGGAGAGAAGAGCTGCCATAGGTTGTATTAGCTGCTGATATGGAGAGAAGAGCTGCCATAGGTTGTATTAGCTGCTGATATGGAGAGAAGAGCTGCCATAGGTTGTATTAGCTGCTGATATGGAGAGAAGATCTGCCATAGGTTGTATTAGCTGCTGATATGGAGAGAAGAGCTGCCATAGGTTGTATTAGCTGCTGGTATGGAGAGAAGAGCTGCCATAGGTTGTATTAGCTGCTGGTATAGAGAGAAGAGCTGCCATAGGTTGTATTAGCTGCTGGTATGGAGAGGAGAGCTGCCATAGGTTGTATTAGCTGCTGGTATAGAGAGAAGAGCTGCCATAGGTTGTATTAGCTGCTGGTATAGAAAGAAGAGCTGCCATAGGTTGTATTAGCTGCAGGTTTGGAGAAAAGAGCTGCCATACGTTATATTAGCTGCTGGTATAGAGAGAAGAGCTGCCATAGGTTGTATTAGCTGCTGGTTTGGAGAGACAAGTTTTACTATAGAGCAGTATGTATTAGCTGCTGGTATGGTGAGAAAACCTCCTGTACATTATATTAGCTATTGTATGGAGAGAAGTACTGTAATATTGTATTTGTAGTAGCTGCTCCTATAGAAAGAAGTGTGTTACACTGTGCAGTATGTGTATTAGCTACTGGTATAGAGAGTAAAGCTGCAACACATTACATATACTGCAGGGGCATAACTACAGATCATGTGGCCCCGTAGCAACATTTTGATGCCCCCCCCCAGCAAAACCCTTTAAATGTAAATCAAGGATAGGAGAGCTGTCTGCATGCTCTCCTCCCGTACATCTGATGTCAGCTCTTCTTGATTGGAAATGCCATAGGGGGTATAAGGTCAATGGCAACTTCTGCTATCCTTCATGGGGCCCCCTTCCACACCAAGGCCTCATAGCAGCCACACGGGCTGCTATGGCTATTGTTATGGCTGAACATTGGTATAGAGAGAAAGGGTGCAATACCTTGTATGTAAAAAATACTGAATTGTATTGTACCTGTAATCTCTTTTTTTTGTAAAGTGTTGGCGCTATATAAATCCTGTAGAATAAAAATAATAATAAAATAATAATCTATCATGATCTTATATTCACCAAACTTTGCAAATCATTACCAGGCAAACTCATCCACCACCGTAATATTTCTCGTATGTTGGCACCCTATACATATTGGTATAGGGTTGCTTTATGGAGGGTGTGGTGCCAATTCACTCGGCGATTCAGTACAAACTTATCTAGATTATCCATATTTAGGACCAACTTGGTTAGTAAGTGAATTACATCCAATGGGAATCTTGCTTTAGAGAGAGCAGGTGATAACAGGACAGTTCTCGCCTCCCATTATGATGGTGAAAACCTAATAAGGGAGCTCTACACTTCCCTATTGGGTTAGGGTGTATTTAGGAGGCATAGTACCACCCTCTTAGTTAATTTGACATCATGGGAGTTGGGGAATCCCGTCCCATAACCCCCTGCATTCGTTGCGGCTAAATACAAGCATGGCCATTGGATGCTGCTTTGGACTAGAGTGACCCCTTTAAAAATTCACAAAATGTTGAGCCCGTCAATATCACTTGTGATTCGGCGCAGTGTTTTTTTTTCATATTCTACCATTGCTATGAACACAGAATATTTAAAATTCAAACCTTTGGATCAGCGATGCATGATTATCACCCAGTGGTTTCCGGATTAAAAGTTTCAGCCAAAAAAAAACAAAAAAACCTGCCTCCATCAAAAAACATGGCTCCCGATATTAAAATATTTTACAGTGAAGAGCTGTGTTTTTTTTAATCCCTCGCGGTGGCCATGCTGAGACCCGCATAAAACACTTTCCAGATCCGAAGGAGTAAAAAAGCGATTTTTGTAAATGTTTGTGTTGACGCATTTTGCTTGGCAAATGATGCCTGGGTCCCCTGAAATCCATCTATTTATTCCTGTGACACCTACTGCTAGGATAGAGCTGATCCACAACAGACTCTGTTTCAGTTAATCGTCGCCAAGAACAGCTCATGACTCAACCAGCAGATGTTTTGTTCTGTTTAGGTCAAAAGGAACTTACGGGCCGGTTTAGCTCCTCTTCCAGGAGTCGGTGCCGGCAAAGGCAACAGGTTTTCGGGGGCCGCTGACCCCACCGGCAGCTTGACGGACGCCATGAGGGATCCATCGCTCCCTGTTGGTTGTCGGAGCTGCAGCCTGGATGCCGTCCAATTTCCACACAACGGAATATCTGATTATGTGCTTGGATTTTTATATTGATTTTGTGCGCTCATTTGGAGATTTGTAGCTGGGCTCCTGCCTGTGACAGGTGCTTGGTGAAGGGAGTCTCGCTGGGTTCTCGTTTATGAATATTTAACAAATAAATTAGGCTTTGATCTGTGCGAAATGCAGGCATTTAACATTGAGGCTCGGGTTAAAAAAAAAATAGTCAAAATGTTGGGCTTCTGAAAGCCACGCTTTTAATGTTACATAATGTAAAAAAATGAAAGCAAAGGAGGAATGACCACACGCAAGAGAAGATATTGAAAGCCCCTCATGTTGATATTGGTTAGAGTTACCGGGGACACGATAAAATAATGTTTGGTTGGATAGAAATGGTATATATAGGTAAAATATAGGGTGTATAAAAAAGGTTTTAGTAGCTAAAGATTCAGAATGCTCAACTTGCAGCTGACCCAGAGCACAAAAACCCTATAAAGTGTGGAACTATAACAGGAAAAAAAAGTCCTTCCTGATTCCCAAAGGCAATCAAATTCTCCAAGGATCACTCTCTATTCTTGTGCACACCTAGGGTCAAGGTCTATATATAGTTCATGATGAAGGACATGTTAATTGATCAGAAAAGGCCTTTGAGTAAAATGAAAAGGGGCCACAGTGAGAGCTGGGTCATACTTAGGAGAAGGCACCTGGCGCAATTTAGACTAGGAGACACTGGGGAAAACCTATCATCAAGTTGACCAGGGGACACTTGAGTTTGAGTGCCCAGGCTCAGGAAAGGTAAGGCCTGCCTTCTCTTCTGTGCCAAGACGTTTTAAGGTACAAAAGGTACAAAAGTTTCCTTCAAGAACCCTTCAGATTTCCTCCATTAGTGAAGGACAAAGTAGAAGCAGCTCCATTTGTCGACCGTACAGTGTAGGGCAGTGGTGGACAACTCCAGTCCTCCATCTGTGGTGAAACTACGAATCCCGTCATACATCTGCCTCTGGGAGTCATGCCTGCGGCTATCAAAGTCTTGCAATGCCTTAATGGGACTTGAAGTCTCACAACAGCTGGAGGGCCAGAGTTGCCCACTCCTGGTGTAGGGCCAATTTATTTTGCCAGATTTATGGGAAAAGACTCCAATTACTTCCTATGGTCATAGTAATACATCTTATACTAAGGGACATGAATTACAGTTTTGTTCATCATTTGCTGTTGAATAAGGACTTGTCATGTTGGGCTTCCATGGAGACGGTATCAATATTCATAAAGAGTTATACATGGAATCGTGATTGGTGACCAAAAAAGCTTTGGTAGTAGAGCTTCTGGAAGGCAGAAGGTAGTAGCTGGGCTGTGAAGTTCTTAGGCAACTGTAGTAGTTGGTGGGAGAGGAACATGAGGTAGAACACAGGGCGATGGTTAGGGTGCAGCTTAGTCTGGTTGTTCCTCCTGGGCTGCAGCACAAGTCCAGGGTTTCTTGCTCTCACCCTCCAGGTATTTTCCACTGTACAAAACACTTAAAGTTACATGAAAAAGGGGGTGGTCCTTCCCATGTTAGCCAGCCCTTCTTGTTTTCTGTTTAACAATGCGTAAATCTAAACATACGTGAAAACAAATAACTGTCCTATAAATTGTATAAATAACTGCAGCATTTTTACATCAGCAATTTACAGTATTATATAACACTTACTATACAGGTGAACAATAAGCATACACTTTATCGAAACATTTACAGTAGTCCCGCCCCAGAGGAGTTTGCACTGTCATTCCTCTTCCTAGCACAGGCCTTAAACTTTCTCCACTCGTGACCCCTTTTTGGCCAAGGAAATTTTTAAGGGACCCCAACGTCGGTCGGTGTCTCCCCCCTCCCCTAGCGTAAGTCGGTGTCTCCCCCCCCGCATCAGTCAGTGGGTCAATCAGTGTCTCTCTCCTCTTCCCTCCCCTCCCAGCACCAGTCAGTGTCTCTCTCCTCTTCTCAGGAAGGTACCAAGTGCACAGGGGGGGCCATGACCGTAAAAAACTACACTACACTGCAAATTATACATTAACCTGAAATAAAACAATCTAGCTTGGAGCCCAGACCTCCTCGGCTGCCTGGGCCCCTCACACAAGTAACGGCCATACTCCCCTGATGGCGATCTTGGCCCGGGGACTCGGATTGCGACCCCCCCTGTTCACTTGCTGGACCCCATATGGGGTCGCGACCCACACTTTAAGAAGCACTGTCCTAGCACACCTATACAGGCACATTTTATCACATTTGATCAGAAGTCAGTTAACTGAACATCTCCAAGCAAATAGCATGCCTAGTGGCAATTGAAAACATGACTTCAGCAATCAGATCAGTAACCAGTCGGCTCCTTTTAAGACATGCAGACGGAAAAATGCCTCTTTTAAATACCACAAATCATTGTTTAGGACACTTTGACAAAGCAGTTCAGTGTCAGCGTCCCTTTAACAAATACAATTTAGTTTTCATCTCTGCTACTTAGTAATCATTTAGGAAATATTCCCCCCCTCTCGCTCTTCATTTTCTAACTTGCTTGATCAGCCGTACTTCAACATATAATTTGTGTGTTTGATTTGTCTTAATTAGATTTATTTATAGGTAACTGATCATTTCGTCAACTGTCGGAAATTAGAGATGACACTTAACCATTTAGATTCCCTCCCCTCAAACCGAGAGTAGGGACATGGAAGCGCTACAGAAAACAGCTTTGTCAGTGCCGGTAAATTTAGCATTAGCAAATTCGCTTCTAAAGTCAGTGGGAATTTCAGCTCATCTTCACTCGCTAATGCGGCATGGAGATGAAACAAACCATTTTTTTTTGACAGCTGTTGGATAAAGGCACATAGGGGTAATTCACAAAGAGCCGTACTAGTTATAGCAGTGGTTCTCAACCTGTGTAACCTCAGGACCCACATTTGTCCTTGGTCATTAAGTTGCGACCCAAGTCTGCAATGTCTACACTGCAATCGAACGCACGGGATTAGGGTACCACTATTCGTACAGTGCTTTAATCGCACGGTACTAGCAGGGGCGCAACTAAAAATCACAGGGCCCCATAGCAATATTTTGTATGTAAATTTTGTACCCCTTAGAGAGCCCACTCGAGATCCCACCTGAGGGTGAACTTGCAGAGCCCACCGTAGACTCTCTATAGTGGGCTATGCAGGGTCACCCTCAGGTGGGCTGGTCGCACTCCTTACCTGTCCGCCTCCTCTTCCTCCACGGTCGCTGCTGGCTCTCATTGTCTCTATGGAGAGGAACGCGCTGCTGCACAGATTACTGTCAGTGATCTGAACAGCGGCGTGTTCTCCTTCAGCCGCCAGTGAAAGCCACCAGCAGAGGATCCCATAGCGACCCAGGCGGCCCGCACGGCATCTGGCCGGGCCCCACTGTGCCCCGTCCCCATTGTTACGCCACTGTGTACTAGTGTGAACCCCAAAAACATTGACATACATACACGACCACAGACACAATCTCACACACTCAGAGACATTCTCACGCACACATGTAAACTCCACATTTTGTACATTTTGTTTTAAGGTCCACCCAGTCTACCTACATTACAAGAACTAGAGTGGATCCTCAGCCTGGGGTCCAGTGTGGGCTGCTGTGCTGTGATGGAGCTTCATCCATATGTGCATCGCTTGCACAGCTCCCTTGCACGCCCTGTAGAGGTGTCGGGAGCCAGCATGTGATGTCACTCCGGTCCAGGCACCTCTATAGGACACGTGAGGGAGCTGTAAGCATGGCACATATGCCTGGAGCTCCCTCCCGGCCATAGCCCCATCCCAACTCAAGCCGACACTCGGCACCGGGCAGTATATTTTGAATGGCTGCTCAGCGTGAGAACTGACAGAGCTGCGCTAGGGGGAGGCTGAAGACCCTCTCACTTAGAAAAGTGGAAGGCATGCGGTGATCCACTGAACACAGCTTTGCGACCTACTTTTGGGTCACGAACCACCAGTTGAGAACCAAGGAGTTAATGTATACCCATCATGAAAGAAGCATGCTTAACTCCTTCTGGAGGGTATAACCTGACGGGGTGTTGTAAGGTGAGACAAAAATAAGCAACAAGATCATTAATGGGCACCGCTTTTGAACTCCACCAAGGACGCATGTGACGGTGACCGCACAGGAGCACAATTGGGAAACAGTTGTCACCGTATAGCAGGAAGTGCCTGAACAAAGAGCTTCATGGCAGGATCACTGGGGATTATTTTAATGAACACTGCAGATTTTGTATTACTATTATATATATATATAAACAAAAACAAACAAAAAATATATATATATATATTTATATATCTATCTATATATATAAAGCAGCCCTGCAGCTGCATGCCTGGGTGTGTACATAATCATCATCCAGCCTATAAAGGACACAACTTCACCTCTGTGCTATCAGTGATGTAATATGTTTGAAGACCCAAATGTCACCAGTGCTGATTGTACACGACGGGAAAAAATGTACTTGCTCAGCAAAGGCAGCTCTGGGCTAAAATGCGAGCGTGAAAAACGCGGTTTATTTTTATAATAATGTTTACAGCTGTTTAATGACCCTGAAAGGGTTCCGTACGCCTGAGCGCTGTGTCTCCAAACAGGAGTGTGTTACTCTTATAACAACCTCCGTTAAACAGTTACAGGGAGCAAAAATCGCACCCATCTATCACATGGAAGTTGCGGACACTATTACCGTTTAATCACTTTTTTTTTAACCGGCGTGCGTTTTTCTTGGTTTATTTTTACAGGTAAAGGCTATTGCTGGGGAGGCATCGGGCTCTGGAAAAAAAAATGAGATAATCAG
>NW_017306274.1:2107078-2115082 GCF_000935625.1 Nanorana parkeri
TGGCAGGTCACTATATGTAATGCAATGAGGCCTCACAGGAGAGTTTATACTATCTGCATAGCAATCATTGACCTAATCATAATGTTTTTAAAGATAATAGAGTAAGTTTATAATTAAATTGTACAGGCATCAAAGTGCTACTGTGGCGCCACTATATGGCCAAAATTATATGGAGATTTGACCATCACGTCTACACTACATGGTCAAAAACACGTGAACATCTGACCATCACATCTACACTACACGGCCGAAAATCTGTGAACATCTGACTATCACATCTAGCTTTTATATGTGAACACCTGGCCATCAAATCTACACTACATGGCCAAAAGTAGGTGAACATCTGACCATCACATCACATCTATACTACATGGCCAAAAGTATGTGAACATCAGACCATCGCAACTACACTACATGGCCAAACATACAGTATGTAAACATCGGACCATCGCAACAACACTACATGGCAAAACATATGTAAACATTTGACCACCACAACTACACTATATGGCCAGAGGTTTGTGGACATCTGACAACCACATCTACACTACATGGCCAAATATGGCCATGGTCAAAAGTATGATGGACATCTGACCATCACATCTACACTACATAGTCAGAAGTATGGTAACATATCTGACCATCACATCTACACTACATGGCCAAACCTATGTGAACATCTGACCATGACATCTAACTACATGGCCAAAAGTACGTTGATATCTGACATCACATCTGCACTACATGTTTAAGAGTATGTGAACATTGGACCATCACAACTGCACTACATAGCCAAACATATGTGGACATCTGACCATCACATCTACTGTACATTACATGACCAAAAGTATCTGGACATTTGACCATCACATCTACACCAAATGGCCAAAATTATGTGAACATCTGACCATCACATCAACACTACATGGCCAAAAATATGTTAAAATCTGACCATCACATCTACACTACATGGCCATAATTCCATCACACCTACATTACATAGCTAAAAGTATGTGAACATCTGACCATCACATCTACACTACATGGTCAAACGTATGATGGACATCTGACCATCATATCTACACCATATGGCCAAACGTATGATGGACATCTGACCATCACATCTACACTACATGGCCAAACGTATGATGGACATCTGGCCATCACATCTACACTACATGGCCAAACTTATGATGGACATCTGGCCATCACATCTACACTACATGGCCAAACTTATGATGGACATCTGGCCATCACATCTAGACTATATACCTGCTTCTCCTCAAAAATATGGAGTTCAAGTGGTGCAATGGTCTGTAAAGAGGACCATTCATGATTGGGCTTGTTGAAAGAATTTCACTATTTAGTTCAGTTGGGATTGGTCCAAGTTCACTATTTATGGGTGGAGGAATCAAAGCCTACAGTGATTTCATAGGAGCTGTGTAAAATGGTAACTCTAATTGTGCCACTTACTGTATGTTCATTTTTTTAAAAGATTGATTAATACATAGACAAATGATAGATAGATAGTGTGACGGACTGAACCGTCACTGGTGGTGTTGGAGGAGCCTGAGGGCTAGCCTCCTTCCAACTGACTATGGACCCAGAAGTATGGAGACCCCCTCGGACCTCTTGGGGTTACAATTAACCATTGTACCAGGTTTATGTGTGGAGGGATGTACTGTACATGTTCCCTGGCATGTTCCCTGGCATTACATTTGGATGGCCCTGTGTGTATTATAGGTACAGGCTGTGACTCCAGCAGCACTGAAGGGGATAATTCTGGACATTGAACTGTTACAACCCTTTGTTGTATTGTGTTGATGATGGGATTAGGATAGCTGATTCTAGGAGTAGCTGACTCCAGGTGTAGATGAGTAAATCACACTATGATGCACTGAGGAGATAATCCCATCACATATGTCTCCTCCCTCCCTATTCATTCATTAAGGCATCGGGGAGGGGATGTCTGTTTGCATGCTTTTCATGTTTGATTGCGTTATGTGTTTAGACCCCCAGAGCTGTATATATACTGAGCCGGCCTTCAATAAAGCAGATCTTGGTTTCCACCTCAACATTGGTGTTGTCTAATGATTGAGTGGTGTAGTTCTGTCCTAATATATTGGTTCTGTCCAATAATTAGGCAGGTTTGGGCTGATGACACTGGGATTCGGGTTCCAGCAGAGAGGAAGCTGTTTTCTGACGGAGGTACCCAGTCGGGGTACCAGGCGGTCTGTCACAGATAGATAGATAGATAGATAGATAGATAGATTTATTTAAAGAGACTCAGGTGTCACATATATCCCAAGGTGCCAGGTCCCAAGGAATGATCCAGAAAATTGTATGGCATAAGCTGCAAAATGCCTACTACCATCAATGCCTAATTACACAGGCAACTGAACCCAGCCATTCGTTCCATGTCTTGGCGCTTTAACCCCTTCATGACTGAGGCCTTTTTTTCATTTTTTGTACCCATGTTATATTCCACATTTTAGGCCTGAAAATTACTTAAAACCCCCCAACATTATATATTTTCTGAATGCCAAGACCCTATAGAATAAAATGGTGGTAGTTATGTGGGAGCGCTGTGGTCACTGTACCACCCCTTACGTTGCACAGCCATTAACTCCGACCGTTTCTGCTCCCTGACTCCAGCCGCTTTCCACTTATGAGAGGTTTAATAACAATTTGCATTTCTGCGTGCCGATGCGCCGTTCCCCCCCATAAAGTGCGCTTCGGGTTTTATTAATATTTTGAGGGTTAAATCCTAATCTTGAAGGTTCTGCAGATCGGCTAGTCCGTCTCCTTAAAATTTAATATACCTCGTTAATGCTTACTTGCAAACACTGAAGGATTTTTACGATTATAATCATGTGTTACAGCACCTAGTACTGTTTCCAAGCTGCATACTAATCAGCTTAATGAGATATTACTGCACTTTTTGTTGACTAAGGCAAAATCCTTTTTATTGTTGGGAAGCTTGTCCTTTTATTTTTATTCAAAACATTATCATGTTTTATTGTATGCCAGAGACAGTCTCCGAGCTCTGCAAATAACATGAAAAGTTTTATATTTCATTTTGTATATTAACTGCTGGAAGTGTACATTAGCCGCGGCACAATATGGACGCTCGTTCTGCAGGAAAGTCACTGTTTTGGCATGCGAGGTAGGCCTCCCCGGACTTTGCAGGGACAATTTTGATTCCCAGATCATCAAAGGGGTGCTTCTTTATAAGATGGGCAGGGTTTTGAGGGTATGGTTGAGGATAAGAGCAAAGATGGGATAGATTTTATGTACGGTTGTGGAGTACTTGGAGCTCTAGGGCTCAACCTGCAGCCCTTTTTGTGAGGCCTACGGGGCCCCTACAGATGGTATTTTGCTTTACCTTACGTAAAGGAAAAGCATTCCATAGACTGGTTTAGTTTATCTTTTTTTAACACTATCACACTTTTGATTTTTTTCTGTGGTGCTTATCCATTTTCTCTTTTTTTTTCCATCTGATCTTTAAATATTGATATTGCTGAGGGAAATATCAAATGTGGCACAGGTATTTTTTAGGAGGGTTGTAGGAGCACAAATGTGGGAGCTCTGTAGAAAATGTCTCCAGTTTATTACTGTCTCTTGAAGTATGTCACCACTCTCAAACAACTCCTATAGCATGTCCCAGTCTCTAATTATCCCTTGTTCCATATCTACAGTCTGTAACCATCTCCTGTTCCATGCCGGAGGACTCACTTCTTGAGGCCCACCGCATCACAAACTTTGACTGCTACTGACTTAAAGCTAAAACTAAAGACATATATGTTTGTATGTTTGATATATTATTATTTATATATAAACAGTATATATATATGTGATATATGTGTGTGTATATATATATATATATATACCCTGCCCAGTTTACTTCTTCTGCTGTTTCCATAATCCAACAGGGAAAAACAATGACAAAGAGTGAATAAAATAGTGAAGTGAGGTACACAAGCAACGATAAGACCCTGAAAAAAGGGTTCTAACCTTTCCATACCGTGTCCAAAAAAGAAAATATAGGTTTCGATATACTATGGGCGGGATTTATCAAAACTGGATCAGGGCGATGGTTAGGGTACAGCCTAGTCTGGTTGTTCCTTCCGGGGTGCAGCACAAGTCCAGATTTTCTTGCTCTTATCCTCTAAGTATTTCCCACTGTATAGCCTACTTGCAGTTCCATGAAAAAGGGGGTGGCCCTTCCCATCTTAGCCAGTCTTTCTTGTTAACCAATCAGCCTCTCTCTTTCATTTTCAAAACTCAACTGAACAAACTGAAGAGAGAAGCTGATTGGTTGCCGTGCACAGCTGCTCCAGATTTTGTCTGCTCCAATTTTGATAATTTCCCTTCTATGTGTTCTTAAATAGTATTCATTTGAGGGGTGGGATTTGATTTAAAGAACCCCAGAGTACCCTTGTTGGAAGGTCTCCCCTTATTATTTGCAGAGCTACTCAGACCAAGTCTTGAATCTCCTTTGTCAGCAGCTAAAGTGATATATCTTCATAATCATATAAATAATCCACTAAAGAGTGTAGAAAAGAGGAATACAATGTTATCTTCTCTCTAGTGGATTCTGTGGACAACTTGTTTGAGGTGACGCCAGAAGTTTAGCTGAAAGGTTGTGCTGAAAGTGAGGGAAGATCTCTTCACTAGTGTCCACAGAGTTGCAAAACCCTACAGCTCTAACATATGTAAATCCATTTGTTTTATGAGGGTTTCTTCTTTAATACTTTATGTGAGCTTTAGTCAGATCATTATAATGATTTCTTTGCTTTTGCTGTTTGCAGGGATGGAGGAAGCTAGTTTGTGCCTTGGAGTTTCATCAGCTGTGCCTGACGTTGACACTCACCTCAACAACTCTCTGCTGAATGGCCAGTATTCAATGAGTCAGAAGCTACACCAGATAACTTCCCAGCTCAGCCACGCCTTCCCAGAGCTGCAGAACCGCCAGAAATCTGACGACAAGTCTGTGACACCCATAGAGGAGAAAAGTCATGTGTCCATGACCAGTCAACCCATCAGCAACCAGATGGCCTTATTGGCCAACCAACTTAATCGGGAAGTTGATAGTGGTCTTAATGGAAGAGTGGATCTGCAACAGTTTCTCAATGGACAGAACCTTGGTATCATGTCCCAGATGAGTGACATTGAGGACGACGCAAGGAAAAATAGAAAGTACCCTTGTCCACTTTGCGGCAAACGTTTCCGTTTTAATAGCATATTGTCACTTCACATGCGTACTCACACTGGGGAAAAGCCTTTTAAGTGCCCCTATTGTGACCACCGGGCAGCCCAGAAAGGTAACTTGAAGATCCACCTACGTACTCACAAACTTGGAAATCTTGGCAAAGGCCGAGGAAGAGTCAGAGAAGAAAATCGACTTTTGCATGAGCTAGAGGAAAGAGCAATATTACGGGACAAACAGATGAAAAGCAGCCTTCTTCAGCCTCGGCTCGATATGAAGCCACAACAACAGCACTTACAGCAATCCCCCTTACCTAACTCTCACATATCAGTGCCAGCGAATCATAGCACTTCTGACATTTCCAGCAAAGTGCCATCTCCGAAACCCCCGGTTGTTCAGGAGGAAGCAATTGCACCCACCACGGGATTCAGGTGCACATTCTGCAAAGGTAAATTTAAAAAACGAGAGGAACTGGATAGGCATATCCGAATATTGCACAAGCCTTACAAGTGCACTCTTTGTGATTTTGCTGCCTCTCAGGAGGAAGAGTTGATTAGTCATGTAGAGAAGGCCCATATCACGGCAGAGTCCGTTCAAGGCCAGGGCTCCAGTGGCAATGGAGAGCAGGCAGCCAATGAATTCCGCTGCGAAGTTTGTGGTCAAGTCTTTAGCCAAGCATGGTTCTTAAAGGGCCACATGAGAAAGCACAAGGATTCATTTGAGCATTGCTGCCAGATATGTGGAAGGCGCTTCAAAGAGCCTTGGTTTTTGAAAAACCACATGAAGGTTCACCTAAACAAACTGTCTGTCAAGAACAAATCCGCCAATGAAGCAGAGGTTCCAGGCTCCATTAATAGCCTTTCACAGGAGACTCACACCAATCTTTACTCCAGATATATATCCTGCTTGCAAAGTGGCTTTATGCCTGCTGATAAAGCAAGTTTGAGTGAACATGGCCATGTTTATAACAAATCTGATTTGAAAGAGAAGGAAGTCCTTGGTAAACTTCTGTCACCAATCACAGGCTTGGCTCATAACATGTCTGAAAGTGAAAAGCATTCTTTGCTTGGTTCTCTCAATTTGGTGCCTCCACTGAAATCTAGTTGCATAGAAAGGTTGCAGGCTGCAGCCAAAGCAGCTGAGATGGATCCAGTCAACAGCTACCAAGCTTGGCAACTTATGGCAAGAGGGATGGCGATGGAGCACAGCTACCTGTCTAAAGAACAGCAGATTCAACGTAACCATGAAGACAGTTTAAGCAGTCCTGGGGTTCTGTTTGATAAAGAAAAAAGAGAGTATATAATTGTTGGACCTGATGGTTCCAAGCAGAAAATGTCTACTGATATGGTTCACAGTTCTAAAATGTGTAATCAGAGAGATGTGCCATCTAAACTTGACCTCCTTGAAAGCACAAGAGATTTCTTGTCCCACGGTCTAAACCAGGGGCTTGAATACAACCTGCAAAACCACGGAACCCTGAAAGATAAACCAACTGAATGTCCAGATTGTGGTAGGGTCTTTAGAACCTACCACCAAGTTGTGGTGCACTCGAGGGTCCACAAAAGAGACAGGAAGGCAGAAGAGGAGGCACTTCGCATGAGCCTAGAGGAGCGGCGAGGATCAGGGAGCGACCAGGAATCTCAGTCTATGAGTCGGTCCACCACACCCGGGTCTTCGAACATCACGGAAGAGAGTGGAAACGGTGGTGCCCTGTCCCAGACTGGAAGCGCGCAGGAAGACAGTCCTCATCCATCATCTCCTTCATCTTCAGGTATGACATGATACATATGTCTCTCATGCTATAGATTCTTATGTACAGGTTAGAGGTCAACCCTAATTGTTTAAAATTCTCTCGTGGAGCTTGTGTTTTTATTGGCCGGTTTTTAAAAAGCCAAATTTATGTAAAAGTAGTGCTTTGCCCATGCAGGTCCAAAACAACAGGTTTGCTTTAATTTCACTCCTTCCGAGCATCTCGTACCTTCCCTTCCCCAGCCCTTTGTTCTGCTGCCTGGAGCAAAAATAGCAGAACCAGGTACTTCAGGCCATGGAGGAGCATATGACTTACCTTATCTAATGCTTGGGGATTTGCCCAGCTTTTGTCATATGGGGAGAGACTCCTCAGGTCCGTTTAAGCTCCAATAAGAGCCAATGGGATCCTAAGGAGGGCTTCCATTCCTTGCTCCTTGCAGCTAAATTAAGTGGTAGGGGAGTAAATGAAAGGGGATGTTGTGTTGCTGGGGCAAGAGGGGGACATTAAAGTATATCTGCTGCTTTGTCCTGCATGGGCAATGGGCAGGACCAGTTTAAAGTCATACAAATTTAAGTTACGTTTTCTTTTCTTGAGATATAATTTGATGATTAACATCTCCTGACTACAGATAAAATAACACATAGATACATGTATTCAACAATCTAACTTTGAACAGAGCTCTGTCTTATATACAAAATGTATGTAAATATACTGTGTGTATATATATATTGTATCAGGGTGCCTGTGAAATCAGCCAAAGTAGCAGGAAAAGTGATTGACAGGATATATGTCCCTCCACGGATTCTTAGGTTTGTAATCTAAGGCAATGTCAGCAATCTGTCTGCCGTCAACATCAGGCAAAGGGAGACCCGGCAGGACCAGGGACCTATAGTGTGCTGGCGCTGCCAAAAACCAGGATACCTGGCTGCAAGTTGTCCCCTAAACCACTCACCAATGGAATACAGACTGGCCAAACAAAGCTCTTTTGGTTGCCACACCACGGGGCGCTACCCTGGTGCGGCAACCAAATAACTTTGTTGGGTCA
>NW_017306274.1:2115110-2125378 GCF_000935625.1 Nanorana parkeri
TATCCACACACACACATTTGTGATATATTTAAAAGTGACCCGACTAACCACAATTTATTTATGTATGTATGGGTGTGTAGGACCTATGCAGAGAGATCAATGCTTCCGCTCAGCCACAGCCTGAGTATAAAAGCCTTTCCCCTGCCAGCATCCTGCAGAAAATGACCTTTTCTTTCCATGTGCAAGCAGTTATCTCTCTGCAGCTAACTCAACCCTACATCTCTCCAATCAGCAGGAAGCATGAGCTTATTGGAGAGCTATAGGCTTGACTTAGCAGGGGTGTGTAGGACCTCTGCAGAAAGATCACTGCTTCTACAAAAAGAGCAAGGGTCCCTCTCTACAGCATGCTGGCAGGGGGCAGGCTTTTCTACTCATGCTGTGGCTGCTTGTTTTCTGCAGGCAGCCTGTAGTCGGTGGGGCCTGCTGGGTGCCTCTGGCAGCTTTGCTCCCTGCTCAGGCTAAGTGCAGCACAGTGATGATGTCACCACCACAGTGCAAGGCTGTATATGGGGTCGTAAAGTCATTTTCATGCAAACATGTGACTATTGAGAAATATTGTATATTTATTTGAACATTTTTGTGCCCAGAGTCCAGCTTTCAACATTTAAAAAAAAAGCTTTATTAGCTTGCTAAGTGCTGTCATTATGGCCTGAGGTATGTGTATTACTCATCATTGCCTGTTTTTACATTATTCACACAGCTGTCTGTCATCACAGGGTTATAATCACGCTCTCTCCTTGCTTCCAGCATTGACATATTGTATCAATATTACTGAAATAGATCTCTGTGGTCTGTGAAGAAGAATACAGAAGGTGGCAGGGAGCTGCTGTATGATCAAATGGCATGCAGCTTGTTCAATCTATGTTTGCATCTCAATCAAAAAGCAAAACACATTATACTGCTATGAGAAAAAAATGTTACAAAATCCTCCTCAAACCTTGTTCTGTTTTATCTCCTGTATGGCTCTCTGGCATTATATTCAAGATTATGTAAAGATACCGTTTAGAATTGTACATTCAGACCGGCCATTCTCAACCAGGGTCCGTAAAACCCTTGTGGTTTTCCAGAGGTTGCTAGAGCTGTGACTGATTGACCTCCCATCTGACAGAGCCTGAAGAGTTCATACTTCATCGGCAGTGCCAGCAGCATAACACCTATCATCGTTTTAGCTGTTTGTAAGGGGGGCATTCTGGCACCACCAGAGTAAGGGGGGCATTCTGACCACCAGAGTAAAGGGGGCATTCAGGCCACCAGAGTAAGGGTGCATTCAGGCCACCAGAGTAAAGGGGGTATTCTAAACACCAGAGTAAGGGGGGCATTCAGGCCACCAGGGTAAAGGGGGTATTCTAAACACCAGAGTAAGGGGGGCATTCTGACCACCAGAGTAAGAGGGGTATTTTAACCACCAGAGTAAGGGGGGTATTCTAACCACCAGAACAAAGGGTGGCATTCTGACCACCAGAATAAAGGGGTATTCTGACCACCAGAGTAGGGGGGTATTCTGACCACCAGAGTAAAGGGGGTATTCTAACCACCAGAGTAAGGGGGGTATTCTAACCACCAGAGTAAGGAGGGGCATTCTGACCACCAGAGTAAAGGGGGGCATTCTGAACACCAGCGTAAAGGGGGGCATTCTGACCACCAGAGTAAGGGGGCCATTCTAACCACCAGAGTAAGGGTGGCATTCTAACCACCAGAGTAAAGGGGGGCATTCTGACCACTAGAGTAAAGGGGGGCATTCTGACTACCAGAGTAAAGGGGCCATTCTAACCACCAGAGTAAAGGGGGGCATTCTGACCACTAGAGTAAAGGGGGGCATTCTGACCACCAGAGTAAGGGGGCCATTCTAAGCACCAGAGTAAAGGGGGGCATTCTGACCACTGCCCATGATTAATTAGTTGTACCATTATCAGGGGTTCCCTGAGAGCTGAACATTATTTCAAGGGTTCCTCTGGGCTGAAAAAGGCTGATTTGGACTTGCAACTCTTCAACTACACCTGTAGCTGCATCCTGAGAACCTGCATCACCGCATAGCAGGTCCTCCTTACTATCAATGAAGCAAAGTCCCCAGACACTGTGGACACAAACAGATGGCTTGCAATTTATTAAGCGAGATCTCCGGCTGGTTTCAGGTGCCCATTCGATCATAGCAGCATAAATGAATGTAAGGTATTGGCCGGCTTCAGTCACACCTGCTGGGCATGGAACGTTCCATTGAAAGTTGTGTCTGATATGTCTGTAATGAGAGAAGCTCTTACTAATACTGTAATCATACCGCAGGCCTGGCGAGAGAGGAAATCAAGACATACCAGAATAACCTGTTACTATGAGCAACATTGATTTTTGCATTGAGCCATTTAGTCTGGACAATAAGAGACAGTCTGCGGAATGCTTAGGCAGGCCGTGCCCGGTGACTGAGCTCTGCAGTGGCTTGTCTGCTGGATAACATGGCTCTGTGTTGGACAACAAAATTAAAGCTGAGCTATAGGCAAATGGCTAAATGCATAGATAAAATATTGATATGTGGAGTGTTTTATCAAAATATGTGCTAATCTGTCCAGGTACCCCATGTGGATAGAAAACCAAATCAATGACATGGCTTTACCCCCCACTGCCATTACATGATACGGCTTGCTTACCGACCGACCCTCCCAGCCTTTTGTTGGCACCCCACAGAACCCCTACTACACATAACACATTTCATAATATCTGATACTGTTGTTGTCACCCCCAGGATCCTTACTACACACAACACATTTACTAATATCTGATACAATTGTTGGCTCCCCTATGATCCCAAATACACATAATATCTGATACTGTTGTTGGCTCCGTAAGGATCCCTACTACACATAACACATGTACTAATATCTGATACAATTGTTGGCTCCCCTATGATCCCAAATACACATAATATCTGATACAATTGTTGGCTCCCCTATGATCCCAAATACACATAATATCTGATACAATTGTTGGCTCCCCTATGATCCCAAATACACATAATATCTGATACTGTTGTTGGCTCCATAAGGATCCCTACTACACATAAAACATTTACTAATATCTGATACAATTGTTGGCTCCCCTATGATCCCAAATACACATAATATCTGATACTGTTGTTGGCTCCATAAGGATCCCTACTACTCATAACACATGTATTAGTACTGGATACCTGATATGGCAAGTAAACTTGCCATATCAGATACCTTTGTTACACAGAGTTGCTGCTGGTCCTATTAGCTATGTAGAATCCAGTCCTAGCGCACTGATCCTTTGAATCAATTTAGTACTGGATACCGTTGTTGGTGCCACCAGGATCCCAACTAAACATAACACATTTACTAATATCTGTCATTTGATACAATTGTTTGCAACCCCAGGTCCCAAATAAATGTAACACATTTACTAATATCTGATACTGTTTTTGGTGCCACCAGGATCCCAACTAAACATAACACATTTACTAATATCTGATACTGCTGTTGACACCGCCATGATCCTTACTACGCATAACACATTTGCTAATATTCAATACTGTTGTTGGCTCCCACAGGATCCCTACTGCACATATCACATTTACTAATATTCAATACTGTCGTTGGCGCCCCCCAGGATCCCTAGTACACATGGTACTACTATGTGCTACTCTTTGAGCTGTAAAAACAGTCCTCCAGCCAATGCAGTGGCCATAAATGAAATCAAAAGGCATATACTGCTTGAAGGATTTCCAGGTCTTGCAGGTCTGTGCACATTTGAAGGAGTCCAGGGATGCCATTTTGCAGGTGTTATGCTGCTTTCTAGTTGAGACTGTCTTAATTTATTCACCCATAAGCAACCTATAGCCCATCAAGTCACTACATTCATTGTTATTTACCAGGTAGGCAGAACATTTGAATATTTACATTTAAAAGTGAATCTGTGGTATCTATGTTGACCCCAACAAGGGAATGAACCATCATCCCAACAGCTCAAGAAATTGTTATACTAATGTGGATTTATATTAAATATTGTACCTTTAAAGACCCTTTGAAAACCTTTGTTTTAATCATAATGAGGGCAATGCTCGTAGACAACAGCTTCAAGCTTCTGTGTGCTCTGTGCTTCTCTGTCTTATACATAAAAAAAGCGAATACATTGTAAGTATATTTTGATATAATATGTATAATATTATATCAAATGTAAATATAATTTGTAAGCTGATCTAAATTGAGGTAACCCTGAGGTATTAGAAGCACCTTCTGCTTGTTGGATAACATAACATTCCAAAACCATGGACCAGGGACCGATTACCCCCCTCACATCTATAACAGCCTCCTCTCTCTTAGGAAGGTTTGAAACAAAATTTTGAAGTGTGTCTGTGGGAATTTCTGCCCATTCAGCCAAAAGAGCATTTGTGAGGTCACGTACTGATGTTGGATGGGAATGCCCAACTCACACTCGGTGTTCCACGTTCATCCCAAAGGTGTTCAGTAGGGTCGAGGTTAGGACTTTGAGCAGATAACTCGAGTTCTTTCACACCAAACTCATCAAACCATGTCTTCATGGAGCTGTCATTGCACACAAGAGCACAGTCATGCGGGAACAGAAAGATCTTCCCAAAGGCGTCCCGAGGCGGGGGTGACACCCGGTGCGGGTATTGGGTGACACCCCACAGTGACATCATCGCGTACACGCGTGACGAGACCACGAATGCGCGTAATGACGCCATGCGTGGTACCGCTGTTATCTTGGTGATGGACGCCGGCAGAGAGAGGAGGGGACGTCAACCGGCGGGTTAAGGTATGTCGCCGGGTCCTCCTCTCTTGAGCAGCTGTCGGGCTCTCGCCTGACTTTTCAGAGGGGGTGACTGTGAGTCATTTTGGTGAAACCCGGGTATGGGCCGCACCCCTCTTTTGTCGCCACTTGGTCTTCCCAAGATTGGAAGCCCATAATTGTCTAATTATCTATCAATTGATCTATCTATCATCTATCTATGTATCTAGTACATGAGGGTATGTACTTGTACTTGTACTTGGGCCTGAAAAAGTGGCATCGGGACATCCCTACTATCTATCTATCTTCTATCCATTGTCTATCTATCTATTTATCTATCTATCTGTCTGTGGAATCACATAGTAAATCGTCTTTGGCACACCATATCCGCTCTGGATGATGTGTCATATGTGTTTATACTCTCAGTGAAATATGTAGGTTATATGCACCATCTTCGTTCTTAAGCACAAACATCGGCATATGTTCCCTCTGACCTATGGTCACCCTCCATATGCACAGCTCATTTCCTGGCTATAAACCTTGAATATTATTTGTTTACATTCATTGTCACAGTTCTCTTTTAGTGCGGCAGACGGCCCGTAAACAAAGGTCACAAGGAAATTAAAGGGTCACTCCTTCCAATGCTGATATACTGGTTACAGGTGATACCAGTTGAGTTACTCCTACACTGGCATATTATGCTGCTCAGGCCAATCACAGGAGCAGAAAATGAGATCTCTGACACATTCTGTACACAATGTTTATTCCACAGCATGGGATAGAGAGATCTTTATTGCCAGCATTTAAAAAACAAACTCTGTAAAGGATTAAAAAAAATTAAATGTATTTTTTTTATTATATTAAGTTACAAATAAACTCATGTATCAATTAAATTTTTTTAAGGGGAGTTTTTCTTTAAGAGAAAATATATATATATATATATGTGTGTAAAAAAAAAAAAGTCACGTCTCACCAGGATAATGTGATTACACTTTCCGTCGCATCTGCTTTGTGCATTATGATGGTTACATCTGGAGGTTTTGCTAACTCCCGATTGACACATGACCCGACGGAAATTAGAGACGCGGAATATTACACAGATCTATAAAGGTCATTGACGATGTCGTATCACTTTCCTTCCTCCGCCAACTACAACAGCGTATTGCTGCATTATGGATTATTGTCTGACTTTCCAGATGAGAAAAAGTATGTTTTTGAAGGATGGGTGCTCTTTAAAACGAATTGCATTTATCCTTTTTGTGTCCTATTCCCCCGACTTAAACTTACCCACCCTATCCCTCCACTGATAAGTACTTACCTGTGTATTACAGCATCTAGTCTTCTATGGGGGGTGTCAGGAAGCCGGAGATTGTTATAATACAGGATTTATATAGGGCCAACAGTTTGCGCAGCGCTGTACAATATAAGGAAGACATTACAATCACAATACAAATCAAGACAAGATGGTAAGGAGGGCCCTGCCCCTGAGGGCTTACAATCTAAAAGTGGGAGGCAAGTGATACATAAGGAGGTAGTTGTGTGGGGATGATCAGCGATAGTCTCATAGAGGTCTATGGGGCTGTAATGTACAGGCGCTGCCAGGACATTGAAGACTTCTTTTTTTTTACCATAGTAGTGAGTTGTCACCGGAAAAAGTGTCCCCATTGGAGGATTACCCTCCTTGCGCTAGTGACAACTTACAAATTTTGAATTTTTATATTGCTTTCAGTAAAAAACAGCAGCGGTAATACAGGTATCTTCTTCAACCCCTTATTAAACCTTACTTACTACGCTAGTGTTTGGGAGAAAACTGGAGTAACTGCAGGAAACCCACACAAACACAGGGAGACCATGCACATGCCAACTCCTTGCAGATATTAACTAATGACAAAGTTGTTGCTAACTCAATAGGCCCAAAGAAGGGCATCTGTACAATTCTTGCCTCCTGGGGTGGGTGGGTGCAGGTTCCGTGGGCAGATGGGGCACTGGCAGTACAGTCGGGGCACTGGCAGTACACTCGGTGCTGGTGGTGCAAGTCCAGGAAGGTGGGGAGGGGGTGCTGATGGTGCAGGTTCGGGGGGGTGTAATGATAGGGACACGCATGGCAGAGGTCTGGCGTTCCGCACAGCTTGTTGACATCATTGGTTGCCAGGAGCTGGGCGGGATGCCAGCCAGAGCATCCCGCTTAGCTTTTGGCAACCAGTGATATCAGTGAGCTGGGTGGGATGCCGGCCAGAGCGTCACAGGTTGCTAAGAGCTTTTAGCAACCTGGGCCATGTGACTCAATGAGATGCCACCAGAGGCAACCCCCTCAGGCTGCCTCACTATAGGGCCCATATCAGGAATGTAAAAATTGCAGTGGCCCATAGGCGGTGTACAAGTGTGAGATCGGAAGCTGTCAACCCAGAATTGTGAAGCCCTCATAAGTTTGAGAAGTGGCACCATTTCGATCAGCACAAAATCCAAAAAGTTTGGCGAACTTTCAGCTTTGCTCCAAACCAAAGTACTTTTCCTCCAGCTCGTAATATTTATGGCCTCAGTGCAGTAGTGGGCCTTGTTAATTTTTGCCGGTCACAGCTCCTCCGCCCCGCGCCGCCCGTATCTTCATATTTCCTAGTAAATATTGATGATCCTCCTCGTTTTTTTTTCCCCATCGCATATAAATTTGGCCTTAACGACTAATTTCCCAAAACTGCCGCCTTTATGCTAGGACTGCGCCTTTTTTAAGTGCGTAATCTAGTGCCTTCATTACAGGGCACAATAAAACATATTTAGCCCGAGCTCAGGAACCACTAAAGCCAACCAAATCCTCCAGGCCCTTGAAGTGCATCTTTATAAGATGCCGTTTGTATCACTTGCTTTAGAAAAACAGGTCAGAAGGGGCCTGAGAAACTATGTCTAAAAAAATTCGGAGCGAGGAATTCTTTTTTTTTTTTTTTCTCTTAAGTAGAGCTCTTAATAAGGCCAAATTCATAGTAGGTTTCACATTTGACGATGGCTCTCGAAATTGTCTCCAGAGTGGGTCTCATAATGAGAGACGACCGAAGCTTTTGTTACCTGATGTAATTCTCTGTGAAAGGGGGATGAAAGCGTAGAGGGGGGGCAAGGCCCACTTATTTATAAGGATCTGGATTGGGAACGGGTGGGGGGGTGATGTCCAAAATGAAACTGTTATAGGTCTTTATTGTCATGGAGGAGTAGATGAATCTATGCAGGTAGCAACTTAAAGTGTATCTAAAAGTGACATTAAAGGATTTGTCTCCCCTCCCCCCAATGTTGTGTCAGGACTTACCTTAAATTATGTCTCTTAATCCGATCTTCTTCCTTACTGTCGATTTTAGCTGTCCCTCCAGCGCTGCTGCGGGTCTCCGATCCAGCGCTGACTCCTCTGTCCTCCTCTTCTCTCATGGTGTCTGTGCGGGCGCACGCTGCTCCATAGACTGACCTTGTGTCTCTCCTCGTCTCCCGGCCGAACATCTGAACTGCGCATGCGCCCGCCCCAACATCCTTTGCGCCTGCCTGAGACATTTTCAGATTTTTGGACGGGAGCGCGCAGCGAAGTCACAGGTAAGTTTAAACCTCTTTCAAAAGGTTTTTGCATATATCTACTGCTTGCTAGCCATAGATATGTGCAAACAACGTTAGGGTTTAATGACCCTTTAACCCAAAAACAAAAATGAAATATGTTGCAGCTTGTCAATCATGTGGTGACTGCATTCGTTTTCCTTTAGGCTTTTTTACCTTTATTGTCACCTGGTGATCCGGTCAGTAACACACTTCCTGTCTGAGGGTGGCTCCATTCAATGGAGGAGCAATGGAGCCACCCTTGGACGGCAGCATTGTCACCCTTTGGGGAGGGTGGTGGCAGATACACTAGCAGATTAGCAGACTAACTAGCAGACTAAAATTAAAGCAGACCTCCTGGGACATTTTTGATTAACCCTTGCTGTAGGGGCTACCCCCGCACTGCAAGGGTTAAGTTCTCATTTGTGTCTAGGGAGGAAAATAAAAAAAGTCATACTCCCCCAATCCCCTGATCTGCGACCCGCTCCCTCCAGCCTGCCTACAATGATGGAATGTCCCACGGTGTCCTCTCATCCTATACACTGTGTATAGAATATAATGACTCAGGGACCTTAGACTGCTGCAGCAGAGGGGGAGCAAGTCTGGAAAGAGCAAGCCGGCTCCGAGGGTTGGGTCAGTATAACTTTTTTTTATTTTCCTTCTTAGACACAAAGCAGTTACAGCAAGAGTGTTATTTTCTTTTTGGGGTAAAGCGTTCACATAAATAAATAAAAGCCGACCATTCATAAAGGTGTCATCAGTGACACCTTTGTGAAAAGTAATTTGAAAATCATGGGAGCAACCATTATAAAAGACAGGCCTTGTTGGGTAACAGTTGAAGAAGCGGAAGCCTAAATGTTTCCTGCTCTGGTTCCTCCCTCCCACCCCCATACTGTACCTATGACATTTTTAAAATAAAGCCTTTATGTTTTAATTGCCTACCTTAATTTAGACCTAGTGATGTTATCACTAGGTCCCTGAACTTCTCTATCCAAATATCAGGAGAGAGGAGGGGACCCGGCGGCATACCTTATCCCGACCGGGTAACTGTCGCCTCCTCTCTCTGCCGGCGTCCATCACCAAGATGGCTGCTGGCAGGTATCAGGATACTGGCGCGCGTGCGCAATGACGTCATCGCGGTGTCACCCAGCCTCGGGACGCCACTGGGTAGGGTGCTGTACTGAGAACATCACAGCACCCTACCTTAGTATTCCTATCAAGGGCCCTCAGCACTGATGCAAGCAGTGGGCTGGCTCTTGGGAGGAGTTATGCAAATATCAGAATGCTTTGATGGGTGGGTATCAGTCTGGAGGAGTGGGCATTCCTAAGCAGGATGCATTTGCATGCAGATCACCCTAGGTAATGCCCACGTGTAATGCTGAGCCTCCATGATTGAAATAAACGAAACCCAATGACTGAAAGGGGTGGGCCAGGGGCAGTCAGGGCTGGAGATCCTCCAGCCAGGAAATGAGGTGGATCTGATTTGCCGCCGTTTCTAATGTACATTGTGAGAAGCTCGCAGTGTGCAGTGATATCAGAGGAAGCCATTCCAGTCCAGGAGAGGAGCCGGTAGAATGGTGCACGGCCGGAGTTCACATTTAAATGTCAGCTTTGGTGGTGTTGAATAATAGACTCCGGAGAAGACTAGAATAAAAAAAAAAAATTACCAAAAAAAAATTAAACCGGAGGATTAAGATCTTCATTTTTTTTTCTTGTGCATTCCAATTGTTCTTAAAATATTTGGCAATGTCAATTAGTAACTGAGCAGAGCTAGCTGATGAACGCAATTTTCCACTAGACTGAACACCCTATTGTTGTAGAGCTAACAGCAGATTTCTGAGGTCATTATCATTCCCTGGTAGCTTGGCCCAGCTGCTCCTTGTTGTGAGAGCCAAAAACATTGCAATGGGGCCTTGGTACGGTATGCGGTTTTGACGGGGAAGAGG
>NW_017306274.1:2125717-2126038 GCF_000935625.1 Nanorana parkeri
TGTATTAGAGAGCGGTGATACAATGTATTAGAGAGCGGTGATACAATGTATTAGAGAGCGGTGATACAATGTATTAGAGAGCCGTAATACAGTGTATTAGAGAGCGGTGATACAATGTATTAGAGAGCGGTGATACAGTGTATTAGAGAGCCGTGATACACTGTATTAGAGAGCGGTGATACAGTGTATTAGAGAGCCGTGATACACTGTATTAGAGAGCCGTGATACAATGTATTAGAGAGCGGTGATACAATGTATTAGAGAGCGGTGATACAATGTATTAGAGAGCGGTGATACAATGTATTAGAGAGCGGTGATACA
>NW_017306274.1:2127094-2133225 GCF_000935625.1 Nanorana parkeri
TGGCAGTGATACACTGTATTAGAGAGCCGTGATACAATGTATTAGAGAGCCGTGATACAATGTATTAGAGAGCCGTGATACAATGTATTGGAGAGCCGTGATACAATGTATTAGAGAGTGATACAATGTATTAGAGAGCGGTGATACAATGTATTAGAGAGCGGTGATATAATGTAATAGAGAGCGGTGATACAATGTAATAGAGAGTGGTGATGCAATGTATTAGAGAGCGGTGATACAATGTATTAGAGAACGGTGATACAATGTAATAGAGAGCTTTGATACAATGTAATAGAGAGCGATGATACAATGTATTAGAGAGCGGTGATGCAATGTATTAGAGAGCGGTGATACAATGTATTAGAGAGCGGTGATACAATGTATTAGAGAGCGGTGATACAATGTATTAGAGAGCGGTGATACAATGTATTAGAGAGCGGTGATACAATGTATTAGAGAGCGGTGATACAATGTATTAGAGAGCGGTGATACAATGTATTAGAGAGCGGTGATACAATGTATTAGAGAGCGGTGATACAATGTATTAGAGAGCGGTGATACAATGTATTAGAGAGCGGTGATACAATGTATTAGAGAGCGGTGATACAATGTATTAGAGAGCGGTGATACAATGTATTAGAGAGCGGTGATACAATGTATTAGAGAGCGGTGATACAATGTATTAGAGAGCGGTGATACAATGTATTAGAGAGCGGTGATACAATGTATTAGAGAGCGGTGATACAATGTATTAGAGAGCGGTGATACAGTGTATTAGAGAGCGGTGATACAATGTATTAGAGAGCGGTGATACAATGTATTAGAGAGCGGTGATACAATGTATTAGAGAGCGGTGATACAATGTATTAGAGAGCGGTGATACAATGTATTAGAGAGCGGTGATACAATGTATTAGAGAGCGGTGATACAATGTATTAGAGAGCGGTGATACAATGTATTAGAGAGCGGTGATACAATGTATTAGAGAGCGGTGATACAATGTATTAGAGAGCGGTGATACAATGTATTAGAGAGCGGTGATACAATGTATTAGAGAGCGGTGATACAATGTATTAGAGAGCGGTGATACAATGTATTAGAGAGCGGTGATACAATGTATTAGAGAGCGGTGATACAATGTATTAGAGAGCGGTGATACAATGTATTAGAGAGCGGTGATACAATGTATTAGAGAGCGGTGATACAATGTATTAGAGAGCGGTGATACAATGTATTAGAGAGCGGTGATACAATGTATTAGAGAGCGGTGATACAATGTATTAGAGAGCGGTGATACAATGTATTAGAGAGCGGTGATACAATGTATTAGAGAGCGGTGATACAATGTATTAGAGAGCGGTGATACAATGTATTAGAGAGCGGTGATACAATGTATTAGAGAGCGGTGATACAATGTATTAGAGAGCGGTGATACAGTGTATTAGAGAGCGGTGATACAATGTATTAGAGAGCGGTGATACAGTGTATTAGAGAGCGGTGATACAATGTATTAGAGAGCGGTGATACAGTGTATTAGAGAGCCGTGATACAATGTATTAGAGAGCCGTTATACAATGTATTAGAGAGCGGTGATACAGTGTATTAGAGAGCGGTGATACAATGTATTAGAGAGCGGTGATACAGTGTATTAGAGAGCGGGGATACAGTGTATTAGAGAGCCGTGATACAATGTATTAGAGAGCCGTTATACAATGTATTAGAGAGCGGTGATACAATGTATTAGAGAGCGGTGATACAATGTAATAGAGAGCGGCGATACAATGTAATAGAGAGCGGTGATACAATGTAATAGAGAGCGGTGATACAATGTATTAGAGAGCCGTGATACAGTGTATTAGAGAGCCGTTATACAATGTATTAGAGAGTGGTGATACAGTGTATTAGAGAGCGGTGATACAGTGTATTAGAGAGCAGTGATACAATGTATTAGAGAGTGGTGATGCAATGTATTAGAGAGCAGTGATACAGTGTATTAGAGAGCGGTGATACAATGTATTAGAGAGTGGTGATATAATATATTAGAGAGCCGTGATACAATGTATTAGAGAGCCGTGATACAATGTATTAGAGAGTGGTGATATAATGTATTAGAGAGCGGTGACACAGTGTATTAGAGAGCCGTGATACAATTTTGCCATCGCCTGCTGAGCAGTCAACCGTGAAAAGTCTATTTAAAGAGTCATTCTGCCCATAGCTGTGTTATCAGCTGTCATGCTGATCCTCATCCTTCAATACTCCAGGTCACTAACTCAGAACAAGTGCGCAGATGGCGACTTTTGACTTTGCTTTGATATTCCTGATCCGCATACCTGTCCCAGGTTAGTGCTGAAGCCAGAGGATGAGCATACAGCCAGTTGGCATTTTCAGAAGCAGGTCAGCAGTGACAGCTCCTTGTGTCTCATAAAGTACTGGAGTCAGAGGATGGGCATAACAGCCAGTTAGCAATGGCAGCCCCCCTGTATCGGTCTCCGAAAAGGCTTACCTTGTTCTTTCATTACTGAGAGGCATAGAGAACTACTACTGCTAATGTCCGTCTGAAAAGGCCAATTTCCTGGCTGTCTCCGGTAATAGCCCAGAACATACAAAACTCCAGGGGATGATGTATACGACTTCCAACCGCAATGCCTTCCTTACTGCCACTAGGTGGAGCCAAGGAGCATAGGCATTTCCCATGCTCCTGGGCACCATCTAGTGGTGGCAATCCCACGCAAATGGCATTCGCCCAGCTACAGTACATGCCGGGGCGGAAGATTTAGACGTCGGCCCCATAACAGTTGATTTTTCTCTAGAAAGCAGCCACAGCCTGAGAGGAGAAGCCTGTCCCTTGCCAGCAGAGAAGGGTCCCTGTTCTTTGTGTGGAAGCAGTGGTCTCCCTGCAGCGGTCCTACACACCTCTAAACCTTAACTAGATAGCTTTCAGTTTCCCGTTTATCATTCACAATTGTTATTCTTTATGTTCTTTCATAAAAACCTTTTCTTTTTTTTTTTTGATAACTACCCTGTTTCCCCGAAAATAAGACCTGGTACTATTTTGGGGAATTGCTCAAAAATATAAGACCTACCCCGAAAATGAGACCTAGTTGTGACCATTCCCAGGGCCGGTGGTGGCATAAGGGGGAACTTGAAGAGCCGCAGGAGAGGATCAGCGAGGCGGCAGCGGAGGGAGCAAAGCCGCATAAGGCAATGCTTCCTCTATAGCGCCGGCTCCTGTCACAGGCGGAGTGATACCAAATGCACTCCGCCTGTGAGGAATCGATAGTGAAAGTGCGCTTCGCTCATTCTGGACAGCGATTGGTTACCAAATTGCTCTTGGAAAGGTACGGCACCCCTGATTGCCCCGATCACCCTATTCTTAACTTCGCCATTTTGGATGATTTAAATTTGGATTTGCGTTAACTTTGGATTGTTATACATTAAAAAAATAAGACCTAGTGCGTTTTTTTGAGCCAAACAAAATATAAGACAGTTTCTTATTTTCGGGGGAAACACGGTAACTGAACAGAACTGCTGATGTCCTGCCACGTCTTGTCTACATGCACTTACTCCAGCATCAGATGCACATCATTGCTGTTGACTGGCATACTAATGACCCATCTCTGCACAATGGCTACTTCTGGTCTCTCAGGTGACCGGGTGACAACGCAGGAGCTTAATTGGGAGATAGTTGTCACCCCATAAAAGGATATGTCTGAACATGGACTTTTATAGGGGGCTCACCAGGTAATATTTGAATGAATATGCAGAATCAAAAGATTCAAAAGAAATTTTCAAACTGAATTAAAAGTTAAAGAGCCCCCACCAGCGCCGCATGTGACCGGGTGGCAACACAGGAGCACAATCGGCAGATAATTGTCACCCCATAACAGGAAGTTCCTGAATAAGGACTTTTATGGGTGTGTTCGCTCACTTCCCGATCTGTTGGGCCGACCTGTGACAGTTTCATTGTCACACGTCGGCTCGAACTATGAGGTTGAGCGATTTTCACTCACCTCATAGTTCTCCTTTAATGTTATTTTAAAAAGTTGTTTTTCATGTTTTTAAATCTGAAGCTTTTATTAAAATAATGCCTGGTGCCATCCTGGTCAGGCACTTCCTGTTATGGGGTGACAACTGCCTGCCAATTGTGCTCCTGTGTTGTCACCTGGTCACATGCAGTGCTGGTGGAGGCTCTTTAACATGTTATTTGTGATTTAACACATTTTAGTCTTTTTTATTCTGCAATTTTCATTAAAATAATCCATGGTGATCCCCCCACCCCCCGTCTCTCGCTCACTTCTCGATCGTCTCCCTGCAGAGAGCCGTGACTGTCACTTACGGCTCCCTGCAAGGATTTCCCCTCCCCCATCCAATCTTCCAGCTCTGACTGGCGGAACGAACGGGCAGGGGGCGGGCACAGCTGGCTCTGCCTATAGATAGGCAGAGCCAGCTGTCAATCTGTCAATCACGCAGCTGGGTGGATCTCGACAGTAATGTCGGGATCCGTCCAGGCTGCAGCGGTCTCAGTATATAGCAAGCTGTAGCTTGCTATATACTGAGCTTTGGGTGATGTGAGGACGCTAATTTATGTCCTCCGGTGACCCTAAAAAGAGCTGTGGGGAAAATCACTGACCCCATAGTTCTCCATTACTGTATCAAAGCTTATGTGAGATTTTAGTGACTGGATTCAATTTTACATTTATTTAAAAAAATCTAAAAAAATTTACGATTCCAATTATGCAAATTAATATTACGCGTTTCCGAAGAACATCAATCTTCCCATACGTTGGGTAAACAAGCTTTTAAAGTCCTGCTTGATTTTTATTTATTCCTTTTCTTTTCCCTCCACTTCAGCTCATATAAGATATCTATTTTTTTTTTCTACCAGCAGCGAGGACAGCGAACGCGGAATCTACCGTCTGTATTTTTTATTCTGGCCTTTTGTATACTTACATACGCCATAATCTCATTTTTAAATGCATGGAATATATTATTCTGTAAATATATGAACATTTGGGAAGGGGTGCTTTGGGTGCGGGGCCTCATTAATTAATTGGCACGGACTCGTGTTTCCCTCCTCTGTAAAGCAACAGACTTGCCAGACCTCTTATACGTAAAGGATATTTAATGGATCAGAAACAATGTTTCCATTTAAAAAAAAAAAATACTGACTTTGTTACAGCTCGGCTCTGCCGGTCTCCTGCAGCCACTTCCTGTCTACATGCACTTGCTTCAGCATCTGCTGCACATCTTTGCTCTAGTCCTGATGGGCTTCCTGATGGACCATGCCTGTGCAAGGGGTGTCAACGCAACTACTTCTAATGTCCAGCAGGCTCTGCACGTGACAGGGTGACTGGCAGATAGTTGTCACCCCATAACAGGAAGTGCCTGAATGACGACCTTTATGGTGGGATCACCAGGTATTATTTTTATACATTTTTTTTGTTATAGCATATAGCTATTTTTAAAGTATATTTAAAATAAAAACCCTTTTTTATGTTGGATAGAGTAGGGAAGGTTTAAAAAATGTTGGTGTGTATATATATATATATATATATATATATATATATATACAAATGAAGGCAAATCGAACGCAAGATTTCCCTTATTTTAGAGATTTTTTTCTTTCACTTTCTGTTGTAGGCACAACAGAAAGTGAAAGAAATCATCTCCAAAAGGAGGAAAATCTCTTGTTGCCAGGAGAGATTTTCCCTCTACTGCTGTTTTATTGAAGTAAAAAAAATTGACATCTCCTTGCTTTCAGGCCTGGTGACCATGACCACAGGGGTGAATCTTCCTAGCGGGTAGCCAAGAGCTAGCAGTAAGGGCGCTACCCAGTGAGATGCTGGATAAATGGCTAGTGGCAGAATTACATTCAACAGATATTGGCTAGCTCTTCTGCCTTGCAGCACTGGGGGTCCCTGGTTTTAATCCTGGTCAGGTCACTATCTGCAAGGAGTTGGCATGTTCTCCCTGTGCTTGTGTGGGTTTCCTCTGGGTACTCCGGTTTCCTCCCACACTCCAAAGACACGCTGGAAGGTTAATTGACTCCTGTCTAAATTGGCCCTTTATGTGTGCAATAGGGACCTTAGATTCTAAGCTCCTTGAGGCCAGGGGCCAATGCGGATGTACAA
>NW_017306274.1:2133253-2139825 GCF_000935625.1 Nanorana parkeri
CATTAGTGTGGTGCTCTTACTTGCTTCTTGTATTGCTGGACTTTCCTCCAGACCCCCTTCCCTTCTTTGGGGGTGTTCTGGTTTATATGAGCAGCCTCACCAAAGCAAATCATCAATGAGGGCCCGAAGCAAGTCACCAAGTCGGCCTCACCGAAGCAAGTCATCGATGAGACGGTCCTTCCTAACATCAGATGCTATTAATAGAAAGCCCAGCACCTCTCTTTGTATGTATTAGCAACAGAAATCTGACCAGGTTCCAAACCCCCCACCTCTCTCTCTTAACCATGGCTTAGATACACTCGCCGTGTAGCAGCGTTGCAGTATATGTGCAAAGTGTTTTGTTTTTTTTCTTCCTTACACTACATGGGATGTTTTCAGCTTTTAACAAAATCCTTAGAAACTCAGCTTGATTTTTTTTATTTAAAAAAAAAAGCATATATTTGCATATAAAGCCGGTCCATCAGGGAATCTCACTTAACAAATTGCAGACCGTTTGAAGTCCTTTGAATAAGAGTGTTTTAGAGTCTCAGTTGGCGCAGATCGCTTTAGCAGAACCCCGCACCTGTTTTCCTATACCCGCTTATTTTAAACCACTTTATCAGTTATTACATGTTGCGGTTCAGCAATTTCCCCGCCGCTGCCGAAAACGTCACTTTTCCACAAAACGGTATAATACAGCCGGACTCGGAGCAATTAGGAGAGTAAAACACAGTTCCATAGCGAAGGATTCGACAAACAACAATACACAAACATTTTAAGAATTTCTGGAACACGTATAGTTTGCCTTTTCACGGCAGCCTACACAGCCTTCTTTGTGTGTTTAGGTTGCCGGACGATTAGCGTTGGTTACGCTTGATAACTGCAAAGTGTGCGCTCCGAGCTCTCTAACTGCTTTTCGATGGGGTGGAAGAGGTAGACGCCCGTGTAATTTGCATTGTTACCGGGTTGAAAGTTGTTTGCTCTGTCGCGGCAAATGGGCCCCCCCATGAAGTTAATTTTGTTACAAAGGGAAAAAAATAAGTTGAGTAAACCGCGGTTCCAAATTATTTTATTGCCGGAAAAGTAACACTTTTGTTTCCAGCTCGGTGATGTAACCCTTTGATCTTGAAACCCCTTTGCTTCCTAAAGTGGACGGCGGGTACACCATTGCCCCGCCTTGTGATTGGCCGCAGTGGTCGTCCATTACCTTTCAGTCTCATGAGGCTGCGGGAAAAGTTGTCCATTGGGTTGCGCCATATGGGACCCCCTACGAAGTTCATTTTGTTATTGTGATTGGCTGCAGAGGTTGTCCATTACCTTATAGTCCCATGAGGCTGAGGGGAAAGTTGTTCTTCGGGTGGCGGGAAATGGGCCTCCTCCACATGAAGTTCATTTTGTTACAAAGAAAAAAAAATAAGTTGCGTTAACCGCGGTTCCAAATTACTTTATCGCCGGAAAAGTAACACTTTTGTTTCCAGCTCGGTGATGTAACCTTTTGATCTTGAAACCCCTTTACTTTCGAAAGTGGATAGCGGGTACACCATTGCACCGTTTTGTGATTGGCCACAGATTTCATCCATTTCCTTTCAGTCCCATGAGGCTGCGGGGGAAAGTTGTTCATTGGGCCGCGCCAGATGGGCCCCCTACGAAGTTCATTTTATTACAAAGAAAATGAGTAAACCGCTATTCCGAATTTGTTCCCGGAAAAGTAACACCTTTGTTTCCATCTTGGTGACGTAACCTTTTGATCTTGAAACCCCTTTGCTTCCTAAAGTGGACAGCGGGTACACCATTGCCCCGCCTTGTGATTGGCCGCAGAGGTTGGCCATTTCCTTTCGGTCCCATTAGGCCAGTGGGAAAGTTGTTGTTTGGGTGGTGGCAAATGGGCCTCCTCCACGTGAAGTTCATTTTGTTACAAAGAAAAAAAAATAAGTTGAGTAACACTTTTGTTTCCATCTTGGCGATGTAACGTTTTGATCCAAAAACCCCTTTGCTTCCTAAAGTAGACCATGGGTACACCATTGCCCTGCCTTGTGATTGGCCGCAGTGGTCGTCCATTACCTTTCAGTCTCATGAGGCTGCGGGGAAAGTTGTTCATTGGGTCGTGCCAGATGGGTCCCCCTACGAAGTTCATTTTGTTACAAAGAAAAAAGAAATTGAGTAAACCGCGATTCTGAATTTTTTGCCAGAAAAGTAATACCTTTGGTTCCAGCTCGGTGACATAACCTTTTGATCTGGAAACCCCTTTGCTTCTTAAAGTAGACAGCGGGTATGAGGCTGCGGGGGAAAGATGTTCATCGGGTCACGGCAAATGGGCCCCCCCATGAGGTTCATATTGTTACAAAGGAAAAAAAATAAGTTGAGTAAACTGTAAAGTAATTTTATTGCTGGAAAATTAACACTTTTGTTTCCAGCTCAGTGATGGATCTTGAAGCCCCTTTACTTCCTAAAATGAACCATGGGTACACCATTTCCCTGCCTTGTGATTGACCGCAAAGGTCATCCATCACCTTTAAGTCCCATGAGGCCGGGGGGAAAAGCTGTTCTTCGGGTGATGGCAAAAAATGCCCCTCCCCATGAAGTTAATTTTTTTGCAAAGATAAAAAAATGAGGAGAATGTGATTCCAAATTATTTTATTACCAGAAAAGTAACACTTTTGTTTCCACCTCGGTGACATGACCTTTTCATCTAGAAACCCCCTTGCTTCCTAAAGTGGACAGCAGGTATGCCATTGCCCCTTTCAGTCCCTTGAGGCTTGGGGGGGAAAGAGCTCTCCATTTAAGTAGGTTAAGTTAGTATTTCCATATCCAAAGGCTTCTGTGGTCTCGGGGCTCTCGAGAAAACTTGTGAAATGCTGGCATCAGGAGCGGGAAGCTTTGGGGTGTCTATTTTGTTGACCTTTCACTTCACAAGTGAAGGGTTAACTGATAAAAAATAATGTAACCATTTATGTTATGTCTCATAATAAGGGCTGGTCTAGGACCTACCCCAGCTTGTGACAGGGCAATGAAGGAGCAGCAATACACTGATAAAGTCAACAGTATGTTACCTCTTTTTCATAGAAAGCTCATAGTACTAGATGGACAGCACCATGCAAAGCAACAGAGCCCTGACTGGTCAAGAATGTTGCCCTTCCCTCGTTCATGGATGCTGCTTCTGGTTCTGATATGTATATACCTGAAGCAGAGTGTTGACTTTATCAGTGTGTTGCTGCTTCTTCATTGCCCTCCATTGCCCTGCCACAGCCTGGGGTTGGTCCTAGACCAGTCTCTATTTTTCAGCTGCAATGGAAACCAAAGAACATTCTTAGGGAGTGCAGAGCCTTCATGTGCTGTCTGGCAGCAGTGCCTGGATCATCAGACTGACTGAACAGAAGTTCTGATTGGGTGACGTCTCTGCAGTGGTGCAGCACTCCATCCAAGACTCCCCACCTACTCTCATTCACTCTAACGCATTCTAGTTCTGACATGACCTCCCTGCCCCCCCCCTTTGCATTTTAATCTGCGCTTTTCCAGCCTCATGACCTACGTCTGAAGTACGCCTGCCTCAACCTCTACCTCCGTCCATCATCCCAACACACTTACTCCATGAAAGACTCCCTATCTACCCCCATCCACTCCAATGCATTCTAGTTTTGACATGACCTCCCTACCCCCCTGTATTTTGACCTGCTCTTTTCCAGCCTCCGGACTTAGGTCTGATGAAGTACGCCTGCCTCAACCTCTACCTCCGTCCACCTTCCCGCATCCCACACTCACTCCATCCAAGACTCCCCACCTACCCCCATTCACTCTAATGCATTTTAGATGTGACCTCCCTGCCCTCCATGGTGTACCTGACTTATAACTGTTCAAAGGAAAGGGCCTATTTACCGGTAGCTTTAAATCCTGCTTTTATGTAGAATTTTGGGTAGCAGCACTCTAACTAATAAGGGACCTTTGCCGACTTAAAAGCAAGATTTGCTACTTCAGAATGAAAAAATTGAAGAAATTAGGGGATAGATCTGCATTTTCTGCCTTGCATTTAAGACCTAAAAAAAGAAGAAAAATGATCCAGGAGCAATACAGCGGAAAGCCTGTCGGTTTACTTCCGAAAAAATAAGGAAATTATTTTTTATTAATAGTCTGCACTTCTCTTTGGCTGGCCAACCCATTGCTTGTGACTCTACAGCGTGAGTCAATCCACAGGAAGTTTCCTTCAATAGGCTCTGACTGCGAGGCCTCAATTGAAAGATTCGTGTATTCGGCCAGAGGGGGGAAGAGAGGGTTTTCAATCACACAGAAGAATACATAGATTTTCTTTTTTTTTCAATTCTTCCTTACCTCTTTTTTTCTGGACTGGCTAAGCCCTGTTTAAAAAAGATGCTTAGCTTTATTTATTTCTTATAGGCTCTACATGGACATTAGTGTATAATTACTCAAACTTGTATCTGGTTTTACTATTGTCATCTTTATATGCCATCTAAAGTTGTCAGCTGTACTCATTTTTAGATGGCCAGTTCTTCTGCATGGGTTGTTTATTCCAAGAGCAAATATCCCAACCTCCCCGGGGGCTCATGGGACAAGCAAAGAGTTTCAAGCTCCCTGCCTAAAATTATTCTTATATTGTTATTATATCTTAAACGATCCTTAGTTTTCAAAACCATAAAGCTCTCTTTTATCACAGTCTAAATGTAATCATCACTGTTTTAAATGGATATGCGATATGACCAAAAGTTTGTACACCCTCATCTAGGAAGACTTTCCACAATTTGTGCCCATTCAGCCAAAAGAGCCTTTGTGAGGTCAGGTACTGATGTTGGATGAGAAGACCTGGCTCATAATCGGCGTTCCATCACAAAAAAAACCAAAAAGTTTATGTATATCGAGCACACTCTTAAAGTGGGATGAAAAGTGACAGCCTTTGAATGACTAGTACACAACTGATGGTGTGTGGCTCCTTGTGAGGCTGGTAGAGGTGCCCTGCGATCATACTGTGGAGAGAAGAAAGAAGATCAAAGAGCGCCACAACCAAGTGCAGTAAATGGATGACAGGGAAGGGGATGTCAATGTGATGGACTCCAGTACTCAGGATGAGTATGTCTGCCTCTGTAGTCTTCCTTGCTCAGGAGATATTGCAACCCGGTGATCATTAGCTCCCAGTTAGCTACTTTGTTGTTTTGTAGGTGTTTTTCACCAAGGTTTTGTTGCAGCTGGTAACGTTCACTCACATAAATCCTAGCGCAGCTTTCACTGATATCAATCAGCTCCCAGTTCACCAAGTCACTAGCCGTAAACCAAGTGTAGGGTGACACAAACTCTCATTTATTGAGCAACTGTAGAACTTTTTATACACAAAGTGATCAGATAAGATTATAATCCCATCACATACACCCTGCCCTCCCCAGACATTCTGACTGCACATCCCCACATGGGTCCAGCTGCTAAAGAGCTCCAGACAGCCATAGCAGGGGTCCGGCCAGACACAGGAGAATGCCATTGTCTTGAGTTTTTTGGGAGTAAAAAGAGAGCTAAAGGGTGGTGCTGACAGCCTTTTGATAAACATCTTACCAAATATAACCTGTATTTACTTCAAAAATAACCCAACAATAACACACACATAACCCATAAACTGATGACCATGTCTTCACAGTCAACTCATCCCAAAGGTGATGAGGTCTGGCACTGATGTTAGATGAGAAGACCTGGCTTACAGTCAGCGTTCACACTCATCCTTAAGGTCTTCAGTTGGGTTGTGGTCAAGTACTGATGTTGGATGAGAAGACCTGGCTTATAGTCAGTGTTGAAACTCTTCGTTAAGGTGATCAGTGGGGTTGGGGTCAGGTACTGATGTTGGATGAGAAGACTTGGCTTGCAGTCGGCATTCCAATTCATCCCAAAGGTGTTTGGTAGGGTTGAGGTCGGGGCTCAGTGCAGGCCACCTGAGTTGCTGCACACCAAACTCATAAATGTCTTGTTTTGTGCACAGGGGTACAGTCATGCCGGAACAGAAAAGGTCCTTCACCAGTTGTATAAAATATATCCACGATGTAGCTTACTGCCATCCACATTCTTTTACTTTGGGAAAATGATTCATATCTCATATAAGATCTATGTTTGAATTATCGTTCTGAGTCCAACCCTTCCATTCAATCATTTTAAGAAAGGGGGTTGTGTCTGTCCCGAAACACGTTGGATGTTTGATCAAATAGCTATTAAACTTTTTATGGATTCTAACATCTGATTGGTCTGGCACTCTCCTTTTCCATCCAAACAATGGCCTAAAATATCATTGTATGGTGAAGCAATAACTGGACCCTTCACTGGAAACACTGCAACCCAGTAATCTGGGGAGATCTTTATATACTTTTTTATATACTTTTGTCCATATAGGAAGGTGTGATGGTCAGGTGCCCACAAACTATTGGCCATGTAGTGTAGTTTTAAAAGTGTGGCTTTTTAAAGGTCAGCTAAAACTTTTTCATAAGTAAATGGAAAGTCTTCCTTATATTGTATAGCGCTGCACAAACTGTTAGCGCTATATATAAATCCTGTATAAATATAATGATAATAATCTCTCTGTCTCTCTCTCTCTTTATATATATATATATATA